>NC_083360.1:79240887-79543917 GCF_030254825.1 Meriones unguiculatus
TCCACAGCAGAGGGGCTGTGAGGATTAATCAAAATAACACACATAACATACCATGTACACAGTTCAACCTTAATAAATATGATTGTTGTCCTCATTATTACTCTTAGTTTGAGAGTTAATTCTGTCTTTTCTCTCTCTTTGTCCCTCCTAAGTTCTCTTGATCTCACTCTCATTTCTTCCCTCTCTTCCTCACTGTGCTCTTTCACAATCCAGAATGTATGTCCACAGGAAGAAATTGGGCCCTAAATCAAGCTACAGTGTTGCCACCAACTAAGCAATTAATATTCTACCCCATCTTGTGAGAACAAGACTGTTTACTCCTAGTGGTTAAAACCTGAAGTTCTTCTTTCTTGCAATTCACTGACATTGTAAGCCTCCTGAACTGTATTTGTCTTTACAAGCCTTTGGGTATTGTACATGATCTCTTTTGTGATGTATTTCTTTGGAGGGAAACAATACAGGACTCACATCAGAGGGACCCCAACTCAAAAACTGGTTCTGCCTTAGATCCGATCATCAATCTCTCAAGCAGACAATCATCTACCTGGAAACAGATGTTTGCAGCCTCTTCCAGCTGAGAGTCCTCCCCAATGATTCCCCATCGTCCCCATCACCTCTGTTCCTCCTTCCAGCTCTCTCACCGTTCTTCAGTCTGGATCTGCTCTAGCTTCATCAGGATGCCCTCAGAAAATGAGCCACACTAAGATCTTTTCACCAGGGTCAGAGTGTCTTCCCTGACCTGATCTCAGCTTCTGAACATGAGCTTGAAACATCCGCAGGGGAATCTGGTACTTTCTCTGTATTAGTCAGGGTTCCCTAGAGCAGCGATTCTCAACCTTCCTAATGCCTCCACCCTTAAATACAGTCCCTCATGTTGTGGTGACCCCCAGCCATAAAATAATTTTCATTGCTACTTCATAACTGTAATTGTTTAGCAATGATAATGTAAATATCTGTGTTTTCTGACGGTCTTAGGTGACCCCTGTGAAAGGGTCATTTGATCCCCAAAGGGGTCATGACCCAGAAGTTGAGAACCACCGCTCTAGAGATATTGAACTGGTAGAATGTTTGTTGGGGTGTGGGGGATTTATTAGAGTGATTTACAGGCTACGGTCCAGCTAGTCTAACAATGGCTGTCTACCATTGGTAGCCCAAGCTTCCCAGTTACTCAGTTCACAAGGCTGGATGTCTCAGCTGGTCTTCAGTATGTGCAAGAATCCCAAAGAAGTGTGCTCTAATACCAGTGAAGGGACAGACTGGCCAGTGGGCATGAGGGCCAGCAGGCAAAGAGAGAGACAGGTTCCTTTCTCCATGTCCTTCTCATAGGCTCCCAGGAGGTGTGCTCCAAATTAAAGGTGCATCTTCCCACCTCTGAAGTTCCAGGTTGAAAATGTGTCACTTCAATGACTTAGTTAAGAAAAATACCTGCCACAAGTGTATGCAGCCACTTGGGTTTTAGTCAATTCCAGACATAGTCAAGTCGACAACCAAAACAGCCATCACACCCTCCTTCACAGCCACAGCCTGCGGAATACTAACACCTTTCCACACAGCCTTCCTGCCAACTCTCTAAAACGAGCAAGGCTTAGACACCAAACATTCCTTTTCTTTTTCAACTCTCCGGGCAGCCGCCCTTTTTCTATGAACTGCAGATTATAACTTCAGAAACTCGGTTCCATCTTCTCCCTTCCCCCGCTGTTGCACAACAGCCATCCCTGTACATTGTAACTCCACGTCTTTTGAAGCCATCTCCTGAGAGGTGACACATGGATTCTCATGAAGCCATCATACCTGAGACACACATTTGCTTCCCCTTTGACCGTGACAGGAGCTCTCTGCAGACATTACTGTCTCCATGCCTTTCATTCACCAGCCTAGCGCTGTCCCAGAACGGCTTACACCTGGAATCCGAGAACTTTCAGGGGCTGAGGCAAGAGAATTGCTGCAGGTTTTGAGACCAGCCTGACTTACACAATTGGTCCTAGGTTGGCATCAGCTACAGAGTAAGACCTAGTCTCACAAACAAAAATACAGACTCTTTCCCTACTCCTTAAATTTGAGTTTGTCTTGTGACTTGCTTTGGTCATTAGAATCCACAACACTAATCTTGTGCAATTTGCCAACTCCAATGCTGTGGATGAGCTTGAGCTAGCCTCTGAAACAGCTGTGTGGGAGAGCTGCACAGGCCTCCGCTTTGTCTTCTGCTAGGCATATAACAGAGGCTGAGGTTATCTTTTCTAACTAACTGCTTAGTGAGTCCCAGGCAAACCCAGTAGTACCTCTACACACTGGGAAGCCCCCGTGGAAAACCCACAGGGCTCTGAGCCTGTGTTAGCCACTAGCTCTTTGCAGTGAAAGCTACGCACTATTGCATGATGGTATATTCAAAATTGGTTACTGTTTGGAAAGCAGGAAAAGTGCACTGGCATAGCACCTTACAGGGATGCCAAAAGTGTTAAACAAGGAAGTCCAGATGGCACAGGACATTCATCCCTCATTCTGCACACTCCAGTAGCCCACGGCTTGACTATTTATTTACTGTTACCTAAGTGAGCTCTGTCCCTTCTTTCATACCTTGCTTCCGAGCTTTAAGCAGACTGAATGCACTTCCATCTCCTTGATTAACTGCTCTCATCCCACCCATGATTCACGCCTCACTTCACCACCCACTTCTTGATGAAACTTCTAACTTATCTAGACCTAGATAAGAGGGGTAAAGACGATGAGACTTTGAAGCCAAAACAAACCTACCTCTGAATTCTGGCTCTTCACTACCACTAGATTAGATATACAAATTTGGTTAATATTTTAAAAGCATTTCCAAACTTCATCTTCCAGGTCTATAAGACGAGTTGTTGCAAGCATTAAATGACAATGTCTGACTTGCGACATGCATTCAACCAGCATTAGGTCCTTTCACCCTCCCTACCTGCAATTCCCACAGCTCAGTCCACCGTGCTGCACGTGGCTATAATCTTGAGTACTTGCCTCATACCCTATTAGAGAAAGAGGGCCTTATTTATCTTGGAGTCCCACACAGTACCTTATACGGTTATTTCCACATGATAAACACTCAATAAATATTTATTGCATTGGAATTTTAAAATTGCCAAGTTTCACAAGCAACGTTGGAGTAGAAGATATTTTGGCTGGGTGGTCACTGGAGAGTTTATAGAAATCTTAGAAGCAAACTGGTTTTGTGGGGTGTGTGTGTATGTGTGTGTGAGAGAGAGAGAGAGAGAGAGAGAGAGAGAGAGATTTAATGGGATGGATTGAATCTGAGCATATGTGAGGCCATGCAGGACCATGGTACCAATCTAACCAGAGCAGAAGGCTGAGGGCAAAGCTAAAAGGAGGGCTAGAGAAAGTTCATCTTATTTGGAGGCCAGAGTCTTTGGCTTTGCTTTCAGATAATAGAGTCATAAAGAGGTTGTGATTATTGTCTCTTTCTTTTATAAAAAAGTAAGAAGTCTATGTATTATAGAAAGTGTGGGAAATGCAAATAAGAAACAACAGAAATGAGCAAGTGCCTCTAATCAGATTCAGGGACCAATGCTGTCAACACTCTGTTATCTCCTTCCACACACGCTTTCGAAATACAGGTGTGATGCAACCCCAACCAGTTTACATACCTCTATGGAAATGTTTCAACAGCTGTCATTTCCCAATGATTTTATTATTCTCTTCCTCTTTCTGGACTTCTTGAATACAGGTGGCATATGATGACCCACTGAACACTTCATTATGGTTCGGCCTTTTGTGTTTAGGCAGAGTCTCCTGTCCCCCGGGCTAGCTTCCAATTTACTATCTATCTTAGAAAAAACAAAAAACAAAAAACTTGAACTTCCCCCGCCTCCATCTCCTGAATGCTGTGATTACAGAAGTGTGCAATACACTCCCTGTCCACAGTGCTATGGATTGAGCCCAAGGCTTTGTGAATGCTCAGTGGGTGCTCTGTCAACAGGGCTACGTACCCAGCCCTTCAACGTGTTTTCCTTAAGAACAAGGACACTCCCAATAGCAAAGGTACACCATCACAATCAGAAAACAGACATTGACGTGACGCTAAGACTCACCCACAAAACCCTTCAGACTTTGCTAGTTACCCAATAATTTCTGTGAGCCAATTCCAGATCACACATTACAAGTAAGCACCTGTCTTTTCAGACTCCCCAACAGCCTGAAAGAGTTCTTCAGTGTTTGTTTGTCTTTCAAGACCTTGCCGTCTTTTGAAGAGTACTAGCCAGATCCTTTTAATCTGTCCATGAGTAGACTCAATTTTAAATTTTCATCGGGTTGCAAAGTGACCATCATTTATGTAAAGCCAATGTGTCTCATTGATGATGACTAATTGGGATCACTGGCTCAAGGTGTAGGCTCCTTTTTCTCACTTTCCTCTGTTGAATTTTAATGTACCAGCTTCACCCCCAATGCTGGTTCTTGCCTGAGCCACCATCAGGAAGATGATTTTCAAAGAGTGGCTCTCTGAGCCCTGCATTCCTTCTGCGCCTTGGCTGTAAGACAAGGTTCCTGTCTGTCACAGTCACTTATGGCTCTTTACTGAAGTCAGTATGAGCACGCGGTTCTTGCTTTGTTTGGTGGGCTAAGGGCTAGCACCATCACTATTGTCGCTTGAGTTGCCCCAGGCTTCATTTAAGGAGCTCCTGCAAGCTGGCTCAGATGGTCCCTAGATGTGTCACATTGTTCTCTAGCACAACAGAAATGCTCCAGTTGCACATGGCATTTTCCCTGCCCTATTCGGTGAGTGTCACCAAATACAAGACTTGATAGTGGGCAACCCTGGGAAACAGAAATATGCATGTACACACACACACACACACACACACGCACACATATGGGCCATACACATCTGTAATTAACTCCTGAATTCTTACCCACACTCCAGTTCTAGTCAGTGGACTCTAACCCTCTGCTACCATGAGCCCCAAAGTAAACACGCTCCTTCAAAGTTGCCTTCGTTATGATGTCTTATCACAGCAATAGAAAAGTAAGAGAAGGAGGTTCTTTTCCTGATAGGTAATTTGTATAATTTTCCTAAAAATTTCCTTTCCTACAAAGTTAGAATTGCTACCTCAGTTCAGTTCTTCTTTTAGATTAGAGCATTCTGGGCATTTTAAGGCTATGAAAGCAGGTGACAGTTGACTCAACTGAGTGTCTACATGAATACATCTCAGATCTTTTTGCACTGTTCTTGCTATGAGTCAGTCGTTCTGTTGGAAAGGTTTAGGGAGGGACTCTTTTCTCTTTCAGGTTTCTGAAAGGCTTCACACCCATTAGAGGCCTCAGCGGAAGCCATCTTGAGAACACCAGAGGGGCTAGCTCCCCAATCCAAAGGCAGACTTCCATATTTGAGGCTGCATTTGCTGACAATGACGCCTGTCCATCAAAAAGAAACGACTCTGGGAAGAAACACAGGGAGGCAAGAGGCTAAGGTGACAGAGAAGCAAGGAAGGCAGAGCCACTGCTGAGACATACGCTCACTCATGGCCGGATGTCACCAGAATGCTCACATTGTTACCGGATGCCAGACTGGGAAACATCCTGTCAGTGGTGATCGCACAAAGAGAAGATACATTCACTTAAAATTTTGGCCAAAAACGCAGCCTAAAAACCTGCAAATAAAAACGAATGACAGAATGCTGTTTTCTGAACACTAGAGGAAACCTGACTCAACCGATGGCTATGGAATGCTAAGCAGGACAGATCTTACAGCGTGCTAGGGCACATGTCTCTAGGGCCCAAGGAGCTGTGAGGTCCAAGCTCTGATTCCAGGATAGTCACAGGAGGCCAGGAGGTCAAAGAGATTTAGAGAAGCCATGGGCAGACAAAGCATGTTTTATTCATCGGCACACAGGCCGCTAGACAGGCAGCTGCCAGCAGGCACAGCATGTTGGCACACACAGGCCACGCACAAGCAGGTATTGCCATACATACAGACTGGTGCACAGGCTACACAAAGCAAATGCACAGACAGAGACACACGGCTAGCAGGTAAAGACAAAGACTGTGGCTGCAATTGAGGTTATTGTCTCCAGCCTCAAGATCACATTAATACAAAACTTGCACAAAAGTGGCATTCAGCCAAAAATAGTTACATAACCAATTCCATCACTATTTACTTGGGGGTTCCCAGGATATCTAGTGTTAGCCATTTTGTGCTGACTCACAGCCCCAAGTTTTACAGGATCAGTCATGTTTTAGCTGATTCATACCATATATGCAAGCCAGCACCATGTTTTCCAAACACAAACTGACCCCTATGACCTTTTGTTTCCAACAGGCCACCTGATACAAATTGAACGACATGGCCAACACATGAAGCAAGATTTCCCCAACATGGATATGGTGTCCACTGCCAACCAACAATAGACTTCATTTTTTCTGAGTTTAAGGACTCAAAAAAAAAATCTTTTCTAAAACATCCATCAAGAAGCTAAAGGTAACAAATGTTGGATAAACTCTCAGCCAACACTGGATGATGATCTCCTTAAAGACAGACATCAGGACAACAGTGAATACTTGACGGGGCTTCTCTGATGATGTGTGCTCCGCCAGACATGAAATTAACAGACTGTGTTACAGGAGAACGTGTACAGGGACCGTAATCTAAAGACACGAAGTTTCATTAAAATCAAGCCACAGGCTGGGGGGAAGGCTTAGTGCAGCAGTTCTCAACCTGTGGGTCTCGACCCCATCACCTAAGACCATCAGAGAGCGCAGGTGTTTACCTTATGGTTCATAACAGTAGCAAAATTGCAGTTATGAAGTTGTGACGAAAATAATCTTACCACAGCATGAGGAACTGTATTGAATGGTCACAGCATTTGGAAGGTTGAGAACCACTGGTTTAGTGGTAAGGCACTCTGTCACCAAGCCTGATGATCTGACTTCAGTTTGGGACCCATATGGAAGAAGAAAAGACGTGACTTCCAAGCGTTGACTTCTGACCTCAGCAATGTGACTGAGTACATGCACACACATACACACACATAAAAGTAAATAATAAATAAATCTAAGCCATCAAGTAGACAGCAGAATGGGATCACAGGCAAAGACAGTCTTATAGAACAAAGGGTTCGTTGTGGTTTACACAAGCCAGAGCTAAGTAGGGCTCACAATGCAAAACCAGAAAACGAGGGACAGAACCTGAGAACTAGGTAAAGCAAGACTGCAGGTTTCTAGTGGCTTAAAGCAAGATGAAGCCCAGTGAGTCGAGGGCAACTTAAGGCCGTAGTCGGAAGAAGTAGCCAAGCTAGAGTCAAGGCTTGGAAAGAATCAAGAGTGAAGGCTACTGTGCTGGTGTCCACTTGGCTAGAGTCATCTTGGGAGAGAGAACTTCAGTTCCGAAAAATGCCTCCGTCAGATTGGCCTGTAGGGAAGCCTGTGAGGCATTATCTTGATAAATGACTGATGTGGGAGGGTATCACCCTCTGTGGGCAGTGCCACCCCTGGGCAAGTGGCACCCTGGGTTGTATGAAAAAAGCAAGCTGGGCAATCCACGGGAAACACGCCTTCCTCTGTGGTCCTTGTCTCTACTCTGCTTGAGTTTCTGCCTTAGCTTCCCTTGATGATGGACATGTAAGTTAAATAAACCCTTCTCTTCTTAAGTGGCTTTTGGTCATAGTCTTTATCATAGCAATGGAAGCCAAACTAGAAAAGGTGTCACTAGTCCCCAGATTGGGAGGACATGTGGGGACAGAAAGACAAACTAAAAAAGTTATGTGTTCAGCTTGAGATACCTATTGAATATCTAAGCAGATGTACTGGCTGGTTTTGTGTATCAATTTGACACAAGTTAGAGTCATCAGAGAGAAAAGAACCTCAGTTGAGAAATGCCTCCATGAGATCCAGCTGTAAAGCATTTTCTCAATTAATGATCAATGGAGGAGGGCCCAGCCCATGGTAGGTGGTGCCATCCCTGGGCTGGTGGTTCTGGGTTCTATAAGAAAGCAGGCTAAGCAGGCCATGGGAAGCAAGCCAGTAAGCAGTACCCCTCCATGGCCTCTGCTTCAGCTCCTGCCTCTAGGTTCCTGCCCTGCTTGTGTTCCTATCCTGACTTCCTCCAATGATAGATTATGACCTGGAAGTGTAAGTGAAATAAACCCTTTCTTCCTCAACTTGCTTTTTGGTTGTGGTGTTTCACCACAGCAATAGATGCTCTAGCTAAGACAGTAGACTTGGATAATCTAAACTACAGAAGCTAGAAATGGAGACATGAATTTAGGACTTACAGCATGGTGGCTAAAGGCTTGACCCTAAACAAGGTCTCTTACAAAATGACATTAAAAAGAGAAATGCAGGCTGGGTGGTGGTGGTAGTGGTTCATTCAAGTCTTTAATCCTAGAACTCAAGAGGCAGAGACGTTACAAAATGACATTAAAAAGAGAAATGCAGGCTGGGTGGTGGTGGTAGGGGTTCATTCAAGTCTTTAATCCTAGAACTCAAGAGGCAGAGACGGGCAGTTCTCTGAGTTCGAGGCCAGCCTGGTCTACAGAGCAAGATCCAGGACAGTCAGGGCTACACAGAGAAACTCTGTCTCAAGAAATCAAGGAAGGAAGGAAGGAAGGAAGGAAGGAAGGAAGGAAGGAAGGAGAAAGACAGAGAGAGAGACTGAGAAAGAGAAAAATGCAAGCACTGAGACCCAAGGCTCTTCAATATGCCAGGATTCAAAGAGAAAAAAGAGCAGAGAATTTAGGGTAGAAGAGGAGAAGATTTTAAATTAGAAAAGTGTCAATAGTTTGTAATGCAAAACAGAGTGAAGAAAAACAGGAAATGTTTTGGGTGATATTGAAAGGTCAATTAAAAGTTGAACATTTACCCTAAGTGCCAAGTGAAGGTCATTGACCTCTTTGGCAAGGATAGATACAGAGTAGACACAACCTTTTTTTTTTTTCTTTTTCTGTAAACCCAACCCAGCTTGCATTATCTGTAGAGTAGTGACTGCAAAGACTTGATTGGAGTAAGTTATGCAGAGATCTGGAGCTGCTAGCCTGAGAAGAGATAAAATATCCAAAGGTTTGTAAGGAAGTATAGCATGGCGTGCAGACGACAATAAATAGGGCTCACCAGCTTGTTGTGGTAAGAATTAGTTACCCTTAATAATTAGGACTCGTCCGTATTGTTAAGGGTTTGCCGATGACAGGCAGATCACAGCAGAGGAAAATCTTAAGAGCACATGAAGGACACAAAAATAGGTTCCCCAGATAGTTGACAGGCAGACCTTTGAAACGGAGTTGAGGCACACGTAAATACAAGAACTGAGTGTTGGTAGCTCAAAGTATACACTACCAATAATTTGATTGGGTTTTTGTTTTTGTTTTTTTTTTTTTTTTGAGACAGCATTTCTCTGTGTATCCCTCGCTGCCCTGGACTCAGTTTGTAAACCAGGTTGACCTCGAACTCGCAGAGATCTGCCTGCTTCTGCCCCCTAAGTGCTGGGATTAAAGGCCACCATGCCAGGCCTTACCAACACGTTGTTATCTTCAAGCTTTCGTTAGCCTTTAGCTAATCAGAAAACTACTGAATCTCCTGGTAGGCTAGTAAATCTGACCATTAGTTTAAGTCAACATAAATTATAGATCATCAATCCACCTAAATAATTTCTTAAGATTATTTTAATGACCAAGGCACAGCGATTTGTGCTTGGACTCCCAGCTACTCAAGAGGCTGAAGGGGCAGGATTACTTGGGTCCACATGTTTGAGCCCAGCCTCGGCAACCCCATGCCAAGAAAAAAATAAATAAATAAAAGGTTGTATATCAACTCTGCAGATGGTGATCTGAGCCACATCAGTAAATATAGTCAGTTCAAACGTTGTAGAGAACAAAATTCATATTACACAAGGCACATGTAGCTTAAAACTTTGACGAACTTGAAGCTGTCCGGTAACCTCCACCCCACTGGGCAAAAAGCAAAGCAGCAACACCCCTAATTAAGACTAATCAGCTTGAGCTTGCCCTCCTTGGGATCCTTGCCGGTCAGACCTAGCCCGCTTTCTTCTTCTCCTATGGCTAATGTTGGCCGGAAGATAACTTGGTCTGTCCTAGGATTTAGAGGGCACCTGGTCCCCACCAGGACCTTTAGTTCCTTACCAAGCTGTGCATGGCTGTTCTGATCTTGTCTGTGGCTGACAGGCATTGCTAGGGTTTCCAGTTTTGTTTTTGTTTTTTTTGTTTTGTTTTGTTTGTTTTGTTAATCTGTTTAAACTGGTGCTAGCTTCATCTGCTGCTGTCCTGACGTGTGCGTGTCTCTGTGGCTGGGGCAGTAGCCTGCTACCAGTTTCCAGTACAAGGGCCTCTGGAAACCTCCCTTCTCCACCTCTAGGCATTAGGAATTCTACAAGGCAGAGCCAAGACACCTCTCCCAGTAAGGCTGACTCACCATGTTTGAAGGGAGTTAGTTGACATGCCTCATATTCTTCCGACTCCTACAGTCTTTTCTAGAAACATAGAAAGTTTCGGACTTCTTCCCTTGTTAATCAAGGCTAGTAACAATGGAAGAGTCTGTCTCTCCCACCTTGCCTCGCAGTCTGCCTTCCCTGCTCTCAGTGCTGTTGTGTTCACCTCAGAGAAGCAAGGACAAGCTTCTTTGTCTCCTCAAGCTCACCTGCTGTCATCCAGCAAGCCTGCTCCTTCCCCTGCTGGAGCTCCTTCCTCAAGACCTCACCTTCTTCCAGGCCCAGCTCTCTGGTTCCAATAGGCTCTTCTCCGCCTGTGAATTTCCCACACTGTAAACTCGTCCTCGGAAAGGTGACTTGTATGTGCCTCTTTTCATGAGGTCATAACAGTCGCAGAAAATTAGCACAGCAAGAAGAAAAAATGCCGGGGGGTGGGGACTACTTTTAAAAGAGAATATATCATTTTGGTTTTTCAATACAGGGTTTCTCTGGGTAGCCTAGACATCCTGGAACTCACTCTGTAGACCAGCCTGGCATCAAACTCAGAGAGACCCACCTGCCTCTGCTTCCCAAGCACTGCCAAGATGAAAGGCAGACGCCACCATTATCTGCTACAAGAAAACATTGTAATTGTTTCCCAGGAACTTAACACAAAGGGATTGAATATCTTCAGTGACCTTATCAGTGACACTACCACTGTCCCAAGATAGATTTAGCCCGTCAGAGTGCTGACTGGGAAGTTGAGCTGGCTGTGGGGGTAGGTTGAGGGGTTAATTCCCTCGAACACCCAGGCTGTGTGAACTTTTTTTTTTTTAAGAAGGTGTGAACAGGGTCTACTCACCCCAGATAAGGTACCGCTGGCAGACACAAAGGAATGACTCTACCTAAGTGTAGTTTAGGGAACCAGTGAGTTCAGCGGCAGTCACCTGGAGAAGCATGAGTCAGGGGTTACTTACAGAATGTGAACGACTCATGGGGTGGCTACACCAATGAAGGAAAAAAAAAAAATTCTCCCAGCCTCCATTAACGGCTTATAAATCTTTATGGGCGAGGGCGAGGGCGAGGGAGAGGTGCCTGTAAGCTGCTCGCATCTAGCAACCATTTAACTGTCTAAAATCTTTGGCTCACGTCAAGACCTCGTGAGCCCCGCCCCTCTTCGTGAGGGAAAGTTAACGGGCCTGGTCTTGTGCAGGTCCCCCGCAGGTAATGCCAGCTTCAGAAGCTGATGACTCAAGAGAGGAACGGCCTTCTCACGTCCAGACGCTGGAGTCCTACAGCCCTCTGAGATGGAGGGCAGGCTTAGGGAAGGGAGGAAGGCAGCCATAGGCAACGGGCTTCCTGGAGAAGCCTGAGCCGCATTATGTGAAACCGATTCCTTTTTCCTCGCTGAGCACCGCCGCCCGGCGTGGAAGGAATTTTGGATCCACGGGGCCATTTTGCAAACTGAGAGATGCGAACCGCCTCTGCTCGGTGGAAAAATCTCTTTTATTATGCACGCCTTTTAGGTTGTGAGCTTAGGCTAGCTGAGCCATCTCTGCAGTCCTCTTACCCATGTCTTACGTTCCGCTGAAATGCCAAATGATAGGGGATATGTCCTTTAATGGGGTTCCAGAAAGGAACTTGAGCCTTCAAGGTCCGTTTAGACTTTTCCTGGTGAAGGAATGTCCTTGTACAGAGCTATGTCATTGTGGCTCATTTTTCAATCATTTTCCCTTAGGTGTATGCAATTGCACAGTCTGAAGTTCCAAATGTAATCTAGGAAATTTGATTTCCTTGCTTTCTGTTCACCTTTCTTCTTTTATTTAGTGGTCTGGTTTAATATAATATGGAAGATAGGGGGAAAATGAAGAAAACAGGCATGCCTCTATGGTCATACATATAGCACATGGGACATTATATGTATGTAAGTCTGTCTATATTTATACACAAGCAAACAGCAGATACGGTGTCTTTGTAAGATAGAGGCATGGCCAGGTATAATGGCACACACTTGAAATCCTAGCCCTTGTGAAGCCGAAGCGGAAAGACCATGAATTTGGGGCCAACCTAATTAAGCTACACGGTGAGACCCTGTCTCAAAAAGTGAAAATAAGTAAACAAAATACAGGCACGCAATTAGCGTGTTTGTGAGGAGGTAAAAATATGCAGATGTTTGTGTAAATGATAAATGTCCTGAGCGTCATACTCAGGTGTAAACTGGACACCCTGCTTGAGAAGCACAACATTTCGTGTTGTCGATCCACTGTATGCACCACCTCCTTCAGGCCGGAGTCTTTTGCTAAGCCCTTTCGCTTGCCGAACTCCCAGCCCCTCTTCAAGAACCAAGCTCAAGAGCTGCCTCTTCGCGGTGCTTCAAGGCTCCCGGATTTCACGAAAGCGTCTCTGGCATGTGAGCTTATGATTCTCTTATATACCTGTCTGTTCTCCCAGACAATGAGGCCTTTGAGTACAAGAACAGGTTTTCATTCACGTTGGCTCTACCCCAGACCCTGCCCGTGGGCACATACTAAGCACTCAGTAAACATTTTATGAATGAGTAAATGTGGTCCTTGAATAATTATTAAGATTGAGCTGTGAAGGATGTTGAAGGACTCTCTCAGCCCAGCATGGAAATGAGCCTTGAGGTTAGAACCTTTTTCCCAGGGCAGAAGGGATAGAAAAGACATCAGTTTTCTTTGGGTAGGTGTCTGAAGATGGAAGACACCTAAGTAGGTAGCATTGAAGACACCTCATGTGAGTTGACTTTGTGCCAAAGCCTTTACAAGTAGACATAATAAAATCGTTACTCTTTGAAAGGAAAATCTAAAAGATTTCATTGTCTTTCACAGCTGGTTATGTGTGTCGTGGCTTTTGAGTTGGTTGCTTTACTTGGCGCATAATCTTGGTAAGCCACACAACTGTTCTGGGCCTCTGCTCTGCTGTCTTTAAGGAGATAGGGAAAGGAGGGCCCTGCGCACCTTACACTGTGTGGAGGCCATGGGAATGCTCACCTAAATGCAGTATTTCTCTTACTGTGAGCCAGGGCCTGGTCAGAAAAATTCCAACTACTTCCAACTGTTTCACACAGGAGAAACTTAACGAACAGGATCTAGAGAAATGGAAAACCATAAAGGTACAGAGAGGGGATCCAGATTTTGATAGCAGTCACTATCCCCAAAGAGAAAGAAAAGTGTGGCAAAGATGGGCTGGGGTCACTCAACTTCAGGGAAGTGCATCTGGCTGAACCTAGCTAAGCATCAGTGCTGAGCAGGTGCCTCCTGATGCAGAGAGGAAGGGAAAATATGTGAGATACACTTTGGCATCTTTCTCCTCTGCAAACCTCCTCTCACATAAAGAGTCTAAAAGATAGCTCAGTGAGTCAGAGCATTTGCTGTAGCAGCGAGAGGACGGAGTTCAATTCCCCGATGCCCATATAAATGCTGTGCATGGCTGTGTATGCCTATAACCTTCAAGTTATGTTTGGGGGTGGGGTGGGACACAGATACAGATAGATCTCAAATGCTAACTGGCTAGCCAGCTTAGCAGAAACAGTGAGATTCGGACTCGGTGAGCCACGATATCTACCCAACACCTGCCCCCACAAGTAGAAAAGACTATAAAATCAATGTAACAGATCATTTCCAGAATATGGAATTAAGTAGAAGATACCAGAGTAAGCCATGCACCAAAGGTATTTCTGCATAAAAACTTTGGTTTTATAGCTGTGTGTGTGTTCTTAGGAGAGGGAGGTTGCCAGAAATACTCAAAACCACTATTATAAAGAAAGTTCCTAGAAACTGGTCTCATCCACCTGGTTTCATCCACCAGTCAGATTTTAGTCACATGGCTATTCCAAGCTGTGCAAATGACCAGGCAATGCAATGTTCCCTTTGATTGAGGCAGTAATTTCATCTGTCCCCCCCCCCCAAAAAAAAAGAGTTTCTTATTACTTGGAAAGTTGAAAATAGACAGCCAGCAGACAGAGGTTACAGGTTCAGTCCTCAGCCCCTGAAATAAAGGAGGGTGGTGCTCAGGAACTGTCTACTACCATGTGACTATCGTGGCCATTATCTGTTGCTAACACCGCTTGGAGAGGATAGAGGTTTTTATCAGCGAGAAATCACATTTAAGTCAAATGCATTGTCTCATTAAAATTGCATGACTTTCCATTTCACCTCCTTCATATTATGATCACTCTTCTTTAACACCAATTAAACACCCACCATGTGCTAAGTAGTAAGCAGAGCATGTGAGGAAGATGGGCTTGGCTCTCACAGTGCTGGGCAGAAAACTCAAGGGCTATCACCACAGGAAGAGTGAAGAAGAACCTGAGGTTTTGGTATTAATCTTAACTGACTTAGTGCTTCCAGAGAGAGTTGTAAAGCTTCCTAAATTGGAAATACCAAAACAGAATTACATCTTCATCTACTGAAGAAGAAAGCGGGCAGCTTGTATAGATTCCTTCCTCAACTCCAAGAACTATTGCCCACCTAAACAAGAGGTTGTTTGACCCAGGAAATGTACCCAAAGTGGCTACAAAACACCTATAGATCATGTGTTGTTCCCTGTGAGTATTGACTATTTCTGCAACATAATAAATAATAGCAATGTATTATTTAATTCAACAAATGCTTATAATTAAGACCCCCCCCCCCCCATTGCCACCGAGAAGTAAGGTATCAGAGGGCTGAAAACAGCTTGCTTTTCCCCTAAGCAAGAGGCTGCCTATTAGAAAGACAGCTGGGGCCAAACAATGGAGAACATCAGAGCCTGAGCAAGAGTCAGAACACGAGCTTACCTACCTGTTCCCGAGAGGGAGTGATTCCAGCCGCATCATCAGAACTCAGGGGGCTTCGTGGACAGATGGAGCAACTGGGCCAAGACAGGGCAGGGAGGGACCAGGAGTGAGAGGCAGATGCTGGAGAGCTATGCATGCCCTGGGCAGAGAGTGAAGTTTCACGCTGGTAGGAGGATAGTGAGGAAGAAAAGGAGGTACTTCTGGGTCCAGGCTCAGAAGTGCTTGTATGCTTAAAGTTTTCTATTTCATCCCCAGAAACAAAACAAACAAACAAACAAAAGACAGCGTAGTATCATTGTTCATCACTGGATAGATGAACAAAACAATTCAAAAATGACTCTAATTTCAACCTTGACATCCTCAAGGTTGCCCTTGTATATCTCCTTTCCTGAGAGTGGCCAGGTATGAACATGTCTGCACAATCAGCGCTGTGCATTGAGGGGTAAGGATGCCAGCATTAAGATACCTAGCGCTGAGCCCGGCTGTGCTGGTGCACGCCTTTAATCCCAGCACTGGGGAGGCAGAGGCAAGCAGATCTCTGTGAGTTTGAGCCCAGCCTGGTCTACAAAGTGAGACCAGGGCAGCCAGGGCTACACAGAGAAACCCTGTCTTAAAAAAATAAAATAAAATGGGAGATAAAGATACCTCATGCCAGAGAGAGAATTGTCCGTATGTGCATGAGAGGTACTAAAGGAGTCTAACATGGCTCATCGAACCAGCGTGCAGAAGTTGGGAATCTGGGATCAATACTAGATTCAAACAGGCCAGGGAAAACTAGAGTGATGGAGAGCAGTGTAAGAAAGGTCCCCTGCATTTGTTTTAGAGGCTCCGGTCCGTGATTTTAATATAGTTAGTAAGGAGCTATTTAGGCACCTAAAATTTCCTTAACCTTGGGGTCACATTACAATATTGTGTGTCTATCAGCCCTACACTGGGAAATCCAGAATTTTCCAGTGGTGTGAAACATCTCTACAAAGGGAACATTACTCTGAATGTGCCCTGCATGCTATCTACCTTTTGGAACGCTCCTCACTTGGTGTTAGGCATTTTTGCAGCAACTGGCTCAGTGTCTGGCCTGGGCATTAAGCAGTAAGCTGTTACAGACAGGGAGAGAGCCCTGATGTACGCTTGCTAGCACGACGCTAGGTCCCTGGTGTGAGCGCAGAGCGAAGAATTTTTAAATTGGAATCTGGTTTTCTCATTTGCCGCTAGTTGTTCATGCAAGCTGTCCAGGCGACACTGTGAAAACAACTCACAGCATTAGTGTTTCTAATCCTTGAGGCTGTTTGCGGTTAAGTTCCTGGGTCTGGCTTTACATAGGGAGAGCCTCATGGCTTCGCTTTTATGGTTGTTTCCTCTTTTGGAAAATGGATCTTATTGCAATAGTCCC
This sequence comes from Meriones unguiculatus, assembly GCF_030254825.1. Taxonomy (NCBI): domain Eukaryota; kingdom Metazoa; phylum Chordata; class Mammalia; order Rodentia; family Muridae; genus Meriones; species Meriones unguiculatus. The sequence continues at coordinate 79,257,472 of NC_083360.1, forward strand.
CGCTGCTATCACGAGTTAGGACGGTACTGTCATTTAGAGAGATGGCCTGGCTTTAAATAAGGACTACTTCGTATTTTATTTTGGGGAAAGTTCGGGGAAAACTCAAGCTTAAGTCTCCCTTTCCTAGTATGAAAAAAAAAATGGTGGTATTATATCTAGTGACAAAGGACAAAGTGAAAGAGTTCATTGCCGACATTTAGCACAGTGCCTAAACTTAGCATAGGGCACTGGATGCTAGCTGCCGTCATGATGATTCACAAGGCTTTAGGAACATAGCGCTGTGCCAGAACCTAGTACCCACTCGCAAAATGCTGGTCATATTATCTCACCTACAGTCTTCTCTCTGATGCAGCACTGACCACAGCTCCTCTGCGTTGGCCCTCTCTGCCCTTGCGGCCTGAAGATGGGTTTAACCCCTGCGCTGCCATCCTTCTGTACGCTCCGTGTCGTCTTGCCTCTCTACCCAGAGAACACTGTGTTTCTCAGAACAGGCAGTGACGGCAGAAGATGTTCACTGTATGGCTCTTTTTATTCGATTGCTTGATATTTCTGTTACTCTGATAACCTGTGTTAAGCTGTCTTGAGAAGACTTGGGTGAGATGAAAATATTAGCCTTCTTACATCATCTAGACAAGAGGTCACAGAGACCACGGAAAGACGGTACTTAATTTTAGGATAAAGGAAGAGATTTGCTGTGGTCTGAATGAGCAATGTCCCCCATAGGACATTTGGATGCTTTGGTCTCCAGTGTGACCCTGTTTTAGGAGGTCATGGAGCCTTTCATTAGTGAAGCCTGGCTCAAGGAGTACACATTGGGCTTTCAGGGCTTGTAGCCCTGCCCTGCTTCCTGCTGGCTGTCTTTGCTCTTCATTGCAGTTGAGATGTGTTCTCTCATCTTCCTACTCTGCTCCCTTGCCATGCTTTCCCCACCATTAAGGACTACAGCCAGCCAGGAGGCCGAAGCAGGCGGCCCTCTGTGAATCTGAGGTCAGCCTGGTGGACATAGGGAGTTCCAAGACAGCCAGGGCTACACAGGAAGATCCTGCCTCAAATAAAATAAAATAATATAAAATAAGGAAAGGTAAAATAAATTTTAAAATGACTGCAGTTGTCTGGAACTAGAAGCCCATATAAACTTTCTTCCTTAAGTTGCTAATTAATACTCCTTTTTTTAAAGTCCCCCCCCCAAGTAATTTTTAAGTCATTAGTATTGGTATTTATTACACAATCATGAAGATTCTAGTTATGGATCTAGGTATGGATTATTTATTTATTTATATATTTATTTATTAAGACAGGGTTTCTCTGTGTAGCCCTGGCTCTCCTGGAACTCACTCTGTAGACCAGGCTGGCCTCAGACTCACAGAGACCCACCTGCCTCTGCCGCCTGAGTGCTGGGATTAGAGGCATACACCACCATGCCCGGCCTTTTTAATTTTTAAATTTTTTTTTCTGATAAGTATGTTTTATTTTAAGTAAGAACCTATATCAAACTTTGATGTAGAAATTTGTTGTATTAATTGCTTTTGTGTTGCTGTGGTTAAGACACCATGACCAAGGCAACTTACCAAGGACAGAGTTTAACTGGGCTCACAGTTCCAGAGGGTTAGGGTCCATGACAGCAGAGTGAAGGCATGGCTGCAGGCAGCGAAGCAGCAGCTGTGACTTCAAGTCTCACCCACAGCAGAAGGCAGACGGTACACCAGGAATGGCGGTAGTCTTTTAAAAACTCAAAGTTGACCCCCAACAACATGATTCTTCCAACAAGGCCATGGCTCCTAAATCCTTCCCAAAGAGTTCCACTAACTAGAGACCAAATATTCAAATATATGAGTCTTTTAAAGATATTTAAACGTATATGAGCTGCTACTCCGTTCAATCAATGAATCTGTGAGGAAAAGAGTCCTCATCTTAAACCCATCCTGTGGGGCCCTACAGTAAAACTATGAAACTGTCACTTTTTGCTTAAAGCTCTACAGTAGCTCCTTGGAGCCTGTGGCCTTTGTCTTCAAAACCCTCTTTTGTTGCTACTATAGAACCCTCAAACTTCTAGCTCCTTTCTTCACACAGTATGGTTTTAGTCTTTGTATATTTCTGGAATGTTTTTCTCTATTTCAGGATGTTTAGTTCTTTTCCCATCCCCCAGCTCCATCCTTGACAGCTCTTTCTTCTTTGTTCTCTGTTGCCAAGCTTACTGGAAAGCCTTCCGGTGGCCATTCTTCTAAGTTAGATGACACACAGGACCAGGTTCCTAGTTGCTTCTCTAGAGCTGTCCACGCTGTTCCATTAATTCAACAATTAGTTCTTGAGTCCTGAGTACTGTGTTGGACCCTAAGGATGAGCTGACAAATGCCACAGAATCCCTTGCCTATGCAGAACGTCTAACTAAGGAAGCACATTCTCACATTCCTATACCAGTTATGGTATAGGAACAACAGAAAGCTGGCATGAGGGAGCTTCTGGAGATAGGGTAAGAAGACACACAACTACAAATAGAATGCTTAGGGAAGACCTCCCCTCCTAACTGTGCACACTCTGATGCCCTGTGGCCTTCACCAGGCAGGGATGTATTTAAAACCCCAATAATCAGCCACACAATGGTGGTGCATGCCTATAATTCTAGCACTCAGGAGGCAGAGGCAGGTGGATCTCTGAGTTCAAGGCCTGCCTGGTCTACAGATCAAGTTCCAGGAAAGCCAGAGCTCTACACCCTGTGTGAGGCAGGGGATGGGAGTGGGGGTCGGGGTGGTTGGGGGGAGCAAACAAAACAAAATGAAAACCTGGTAATCTTGTCTTCTCTGTTTTGACATTAAATGATGGGACATAGGAAACATGCTAAGTATTCACAAATGATATCCCATGTGCCACCCGTGGGACCTCAGAAACTCCTGCCTGACTGCTGGTCCATCTTCACTAGTCCCTGGTCAGAGAATTTTACCAACCAATAGAATAAATGTGGAAAGTGAGGAGGGAGTGTCACTTTCAGGGTTCAGGGTTTCCCCTTCACAGCGAGCTGAGGTCTGCTACCCAGGAGTAGAGACTCAATTGCTTCGCTTCGCTCCCCAAGTTTGCCACTCAGTGCAGATGTGGCTAGGTATTGTTCTAAATGTGAGGGCCTCACTGTGACCCAGCACATGCAAAGAGGACTCATGGTGGCCTGGAGATGCCACATCACATCTGTATGAATCTGAATAAGCACCCAGTGATAGTTCAGCAGAGTTCATTGGTGGGGAGCCTCTTGGCCAGTGGCCTGTCACTGAAGAGGCTTTTCACCTCCCAAAGATAGACGAGTGGCCATTTAGATGAGGAATCGTGGTTCCACCTTTAAACTGTTGGTGCAGCTATGGATCCATGACATGGTGGCTTGGGTCTCCCTCACTCCCTTCCCTCCTTTGTTCCTTCCTTCTTTCATTTATTTTGAGACATGGTTCTACCTAGCCTAAGATGGGCTAGAAATCAAGTACCTTAGGGTGATCTTCAACCTATGATCATCCTGCCTCCACCTCCGCCAAATGCTAGTGGTCACAGGCATGTGCTACCAGGCCCGATTTATGTGGTGCTGGCCTTGAGCCCAGGACTTCAGATACTTTAGGCAACCACTCTACCAACTGAGCTGCATTCCTGCCTTCCCTGTCCCACAGTCTTTTCTAACATTTTCTTCCGTGTGTGTGTGTGTGTGTGTGTGTGAAACTGTGCTGGGCTCTTTAACAGTGAACAAAGTGGTCACAGTCTTTCACACTGGGAGAACCAATAAATGTTTACTGATAGACATGCACGAAGCTGCATGTTGTATGCTGCAGCTTCTGGGAAGGTGGTGAATCAGTTCCCAACCTGGTGACATGTAAGCACTGCTGGGACACTCTGAAGAGGAAATGGGGCCAGCAGACAAATTCCATGGTAACCCATATTGTTCTCTGAACAAGTATGACCCTCTTATCATTTTCGTTTTCTGTTTTCATCATTGCAAATAGCTACGCAGCAAATATTATCTTCTTTGTAATGACTGAATTTGATCCTCAGGGTTACACTGGGACAAAAGGGGGGGGGCGTAGCTACCAAATTTGAAACGAGAACACCCTGAAGTCAAATTAGTTTGGATTGGGGTGGTGGTCTGTCAGGACACAGGTTTGATGCGCCCCCCCCCCAGCTTCTCTTTGGTTGGCTTTCTGAGCTTACCCGTATTTCCTCCATAGTGTGGACTATGCTGAGGACCATACATACCTGACCACAGGAATCTAGGACAATGCAGTTTACATGGAAATAGAGGCTAGGAGGAGTTATGCTTCACAGAGGACACTCATGGGATCCAAATTCATGTTTTGGTCCACACTTTTGATATACAACTGTGCATTCACACACATATGTGATATACTATATATACAAATGTACAGAGATATATATCTGTGAGCTACAGTGTCACATATATCTGTGTATATATAAGCATATATGCACACACGAATATGACCATATATTCCTTGATATGTATGTGTATATATGTAGCATATAAAAATAACCATACATATGTATTCTCTCATACACCTGTGTATCAGAGAACATATACCTAATTATTCTCTTTACATGCTGAACGATGGTTGTCATGCCCCCTCCCGATTGTTGCTGTTGCAGTAGTTTTGAGGCAAGGTCTTGCTATGCAGATGCCTGCTATGTGTTGTAATCCTCTGGTCTTGGCCCCTGGAGTGGTACACTTATAGACATCTGCCCCCACACCTGGCCCTCCTTCCGGTATATCCTAATAAAACATTTGAGAATAAAGATTTGTTCCAACAACCATTTTGCTACAGAAGTTATTGACTGGCTTGATGCTGCCGGCCTATCTTGTTCTAATTAGTCACTTAATCAGAACGCCATTTTTAATGCTGACATGGGGTCAACACATAGATGGCTTCACTGGTATAGACTGAGAACATGAAACAGGTGCTTAGCGAGGACACACTTTGATCAATATGTGTGTGTACTGGTTTGTTTTTGCTTTGTTGTCATCTTGTCACAGACCTAGACATGCCTGAGAAAAGAAAACGGTAATTGGAATATATATATTTGTGTACATATATATATATGTATATATATTTATTTGGTGAGGGAGTTTTGAGACAGGGTTTCCCTGTGTAGCCCTGGTCTGTAGACCAGGCTAGCTTCAAACTCATTCAACACCACTGCCCAGTGGAGGGGGGGGATCTTAAAAGGAAAATGTCTTTCTTAGGTTGGCCTATAGACAAGCCTGTAGGGGGATTTTCTTGATTAATGACTGACATGGAAGAAGCTGGGCCACACCTGAGCAAGCCATGGGATGCAACCCAGTAAGCAGCATCCTTTACGCCTTTCCGGTTTCTGCTTCAGCTCCTGCCTCCACATTCCTGCCTTGGCTAGCGGCAGCGGACTATGACTTGGGATTTGTGAGCCAAATGCATCCTTTTCCCAACAATTTACTTTGGGTTTTGGAGTTTCTCACAGGACTAAAAACATACGTGTTCTCTCTGACAACAAACTCTGAGTTAAGAGACAGTCTCTTAACTCATTAAGAAGGCACACACTAACACTCTCATCAAAAACTGTTTTTTAACCTTGAGCCAGTAACTATTGGCTTTCCTCCACTGGTTCAATAAGAATAGTGGGAAAAAAAATTAGTGTGTTCTTTCTTGCATATTACATGCATATAACATGAGCTACATGTTAGAATTCTAGGACACAAGACTTTGCATCACCACGGTCCAGAAAACTTACAATATAAAATGTTTAATTTGGGGCTCATGGTTCCAAAGAGTCCACAGCGATCATGGCGGAAGCATGACAGCAGGCAGGCATGTGGCTGGAGCGGGAGCCCAGAGCTCACATCTCCAGACACAATCACGAGGTAGAGAGCTAACTGGGAAATGGCTTTTAAAACCTCAAATCCCACCGCCTCTAACAAGACCACACCTTTTAATCTTTCCCCAACAGTCCAAAATCGGGGGCCAACCGTTCAAAAGGAGGGCCTCCTCACTTACACCATCACATCTGCCTACCCACGGCTGTAGTTCCTAGGACCCTCGAAGCTGCAAATTCATGGTCTGTGGGAAGGAGAATGAATGCTTTTTACACACTCACGCCCACCCTCCTGCACACACAAAGCCACCCACTTCTTCCCACGGGGTAGTCCTCAGAGGGCCCAAACCGGAAAGTTAGCCATGCCCACCCATGTTTAGGATTGCAGGTGGGAGCTGAGGGCTCCACTCCGGCTCTGTTTTCGTTTTTATCTTCGCTGGAAACGGAGTCGGATGCATTTCCGCAGGGGGACAGAACCCACTGGAAGGTCAGGGCAGAGGCCGGAGAATAATACTTGTGCTTAAACTCCGGGTCAGTCGTTCATCCCCGGGTGACCTTCAGCTCTTTGTTGCATCTCCCTAAGCCTCGGTGTTTGTTACCTTAAAAATTCGGGATCAAGATACAACCTCCCAGGGACCGTCCTGGGATTAGAGGATAAGTCACACACCCCGAACGTAGACCCCCCACCACCACCACCAAGAGTACAGCGCCAGGCACACAATAGCTGGTTCCATACCAGGTCCGCCTCGCCCACGAGGGCTAGCCATTGTTACCAACAACTCGAGGAAAGGGACCCGAGGCTCAGACTTCACGGGTCTCCGTCAGGCAGAAAGCCGGACTTCTCGAACTTGAAAGGGACTTCGGGGTAGAGGGGGTGGGTGCACCCGGGAACGCGTGGGACCCGAGCTCCCCTGCGCGGGCCGAGACGGGGAGGGCGGGTGGGGGTCGCCCAGCCAGCCAGGAGAAGGTCCCGACGGTCCCCTCCCCAGGCCGGGAGGGTCCCGTGGAAGCGAGCTCCCCCTCCCCGCCCCCGACGTTCCCGCCCCCCACCCCACCCCCCAGCGTCCCAGGGCGTCGCCCGGTGCCGACGAGGGAGGGGAGGGGCGGGCGCGGGACTGTCCCCGCCTCCCCGCTCGCTCCATAAATCACCGCAGCAGCGGCGGCGGCGGCGGCAGCAGCGGAGCCGGGAAGCGTACGGAGCCGGGGCGCGGCGTGGCGGCAGCAGACGCTTCCCTTTCCCCCACCCCGCCCCGCCGCCTTCTTTCCTTTCTCTCCGCACACTTCGGCTCTCTGAGACCTCCCCTCTCCCCCTGCGCCGGGAGAGCGCCCAGGCCGCCGCCGTCTCCCAGCCGCGCCGGGACCTTGGGGAAGCGGAGGCGGTTGGGCTCCGGCCCCGGGGCCACCGGGCGGTCCCCGGCCTGAGGGCGCCGCCGCCGCCGCCTCCGGGCGATGCTGGCCGCCCGCGCGCCCGCGCCGCAGCCGGGCGCCCCCTAAGTTCGCCAGGAGCCACCGCCGCCGCCGCCGAGCCGGGAGCGCAGGGGACCAGGAAAGTTTGGCGGGCTGGCCTCCCGCGCCCGGAGCCCGGAGCCCGTCTGCCAGGAGTGGCCGGAGGAGGTCGGCATGGCCCGGGAGCCCGACGCCGAGCGCACCGGGAGGCCGGGCGCCGCGCTCCGCCGCCGTCTCCGCTGGCCTGGCTGGCCTGGGGCCCCGCGGCCGCCCCTCTGGCTGCTCCGCCTGCTGGCGTGCTGGATCCTGGGGGCCGTGGCCCGCGCCGACTTCTCCATCCTGGACGAGGCGCAAGTGCTGGCCAGCCAGATGCGGAGGCTGGCGGCCGAAGAGCTGGGGGTGGTCACCATGCAGGTAGGCGACCCCCTCTCCGCGCCGCCCCCGCTCTCGGGGCCCCGGGACCCCTCGTCCTCCCCCCCCGCGCGGACCCCTCCGCATCCAGAGTCCCGCGGGCTCTCTGCCCCGCACCCCTTCTCCCCATCTCCCTGGCCCCGGCCCCTCGGACGTTGCCCCCCGGGGGATTCTCTGCTCTGCCCGGCACCACCTTCCCCGGTTCGCACTCTCTTCCTTCGCAGATTGGTTCTCTCCCCACCCCCCACCCCCGCGGGTCACTCCTGCAAACTCTCTTTACCTCTTTGTGTCCCCATCCCAGGGGCAGCGCGTCCCGCCCGGCTCGGGGCATCCTCCGAGGACCCCCCACCCACCCACCCACGCATACACACACACACCCGCTCTCCGCCCCCTTGAAGCCTCCCGGCATCCCGGAGCCCCTGGTACACGGGTGGGCGAGGGAGGTGGGGAGGAGGAGGGTCCGCCGGCGGCCCTGTAGTAGCCGGGGCTCGCTCTCCCTGCCCCGCCGCTTTGGGGGAGGGGAGGGGAGGGGTTGGCCTGGCCATTCCCCCACTCCGGTCCCTCTGGGGACTCGTTTTTTTGTTGCTTTCCTCTCGCGGCCCTCGGTCGCTTGCTGTCCGCTGTGTAATTCCTGGCTTCCGTGTGCCTTTGCTGGGAAGGAAGGACAGGGTGAACGGGGGTTCCATTTCTCACCGCGTGCCTACCTTTTCGGCCTGACCCACGGCTGCAGCTTAATTGCCTTGGCTGATAAGGATTTCTGACGGTGGTACTAATAACCACAGTTGTAAAGATTGCTAGACAGCAACCACCTGGAGATCCTATCGCGCCGTTACTCCCGTCTTCTTGGCAGAGAAGGCCCCACTCAGTTAGGAACTGATGGGATGACGTTCCGAGCACCGAGCTGGCGAAAACAGCCTGGCTCCCCGGACAGACGCTGTGCATTTCTGCACTTAGGGTGGCGGGATTGGACTTCCGAGGACCCAAGTTTTCAGGAATGTAGTCTTAGAACAGATTTTTGATTTTTGAACCTAGAGTGACCGTCCCACCTCCCACGAGCAAGGCGTTTCTTTTGGGGATTCGGGTTTCTGACGGCTTTCTTTAAAAAGAAAAAGAAAAAGAAAAGCCTCGAAACGTACTTCCACCCCGGACCCCCTAAGGGATTGCTTAAAACAAGTTCCATAGGTCTTCTCCACGCTGGCTTTTCTAAGATGAGGAGATTGGTTTGCTGGGAGATTATTATTTGCAGAAACCCGGCCTTGACCTGCAGGGGAGTGGAATTTTCTCTATTTCCATGATAACAGCTATTATTTTACAGTGCATCTCTCAATTGCTTCCTATCACCTATTTTGGATTTAGGTTCAGTTTTAGTCTGTTTTTTTTTTTCCATGTGAATGTTCTGGTTGCTGACTCCCTGACCTAGGAGTGGAAGGACTTTTGGAGGCAAAGAAAGACTTCCAGATTTGCTTTGCATTGGTGAATTTGTTCATCTGGACACAAACAGAATTGTGTTTCCCCACGTAGGATCCTCTTTTGGAAAAAGGGATTTCGTGTGTGGCCCTTTGAGGTTTTGCTCTCAGGATTAAGCGGCCTTTGCCACCTTCACCCCATCTCTAGGGCAGGACAAGGGAGGACACCCCCTCCCCTTTGCTGTAAGCTAAGGACCTGCTGTTTCTGAGATCCTGGCCGCAGTTTTACTGTTTCGCACCCTGATCGTTGACAAAAGGTGATCCTGACACATTGTCTTTCAGGTAGCGAGACACTTAAAAAAAGAAAGCTGGGGTCCGTGGGGTGTGTGTGTGTGTGTGCCCAAATGGCCCTTTATCTCCTCCCAACCTTCCTCTCTCTCTCTCTCTCTCTCTCTCTCTCTCTAACACCTTTGCAACCTCATTGTGAAAACGGACCTCCTGTGGTCAGGGTTTTGTCTGGCAAAATGTAAAGTGGCTTCTCTCCTTTTTTTGAAAGGAGAAGTGCATGCTGTATTTAAATTCCTCTTCTGGAGCCTGCCACTAGCTCCGATCAGGGGTAACTGTCAGAAGAATCTCCTTTTAATGTAGCTAGACTGCCAGCTTTGGGAGAAGTACTTGTCATAATAAAGCCAATGTTAGTTAGGCTTCTGGCTCTCAGCATAGAGTTTTTGAGCTTTGGGGCTTGTTCAGTGGGTCTGAAATGAATGTGGACTGGTTGCCTAGAATGAAGATGATGCGCTCTCTGTTCTGGAATGTGGATTCTGCAGATACAGACCCAGTCGGTGGTTCAGGGACAAACAGCCCGTGTGGATGTTAAGTGGAGTTGGTTAATTCCCACACAGAGATGGTGGGGGCAATAAGGTTTTGTCCCTTTGCAGGAAGAGTGTCTGCACGTAGCCCCTCCCCCACAGTGAAGGGGTTGACTCCTTCTATTTAACTTTGTCCTATTTCCTGCAGAAACTATCTGCAGACCTGTTAATTTTTAAAGCCAGTGTCTAGGCCCTTTAAGTTGTTTTGCTGCCAATTTTTTTTTTCCCCAAAAGCAACTCTTTATTTTGAGAAATTGAAAAGTGGCATCTCAGTGAGGCCTGTTGTTTTGCTGAAGGTCCAATAGCAGTACATGACGCTCACTAGAGGAGGCTGTATCCGGTAGTCTCACAAAGGCAAAAAAGCCTTTCAGCTCCACGGTTTCCCGTGACATAGTTCTTGTGCTTGCTCGTCGAGAAGACAGTTTGAAAAGTAGTCCGTCGTATGAATTTTCTTGGAAAACTTTTCCACAGAGGGATACCTTACTCATGTTTTTGTTTTCATGTTTTTTTTTTAACATGAAAATATTAAAATAATGGCCCCAGTTCTCAAACAGTGCGGTTTTCACAAATCAGTTTTAGTGGAAAGCTGGAAAAGCTGTTTCTGAATACTGCCTCCCCAGCAGCAGACATCATAGATCATGGGGAAAAGTCAGAAATCTAATCATTGTCTCCCCAGGAGTCTGGTGAACTGAAGCCCTCAACGCTGGGGTCTGAGGAGCAGGCAGGGCTGGTGTCCAGGGAGATTGCGTCTGCCTATTCATTCATGCAACAAGCTTGCCTGAATGGTATCACACAGTGGAAAGAGCCCCATGTTGGGTGTCCGGAGACCTGGATTCCAGAGTAGCCACTTGCTAGTTGGGTAATTTCCTTGGTGGTTCCTCCTAAGCTCTATTCTGTGGCTTGGATGGGACCGAACACATGAAGACACCTGTCAGTATAAATTTTGAGAAAATTTGATGGGTATAGTGGTTTTTAGATGTTTTCAGTAGCCCTTGAAAAATGTCCTGAGTAGTTGTTCAGATATCCCTGCCTTAGACAGTGGTTCTCAACCTCCGGGTCGCAGCTTCTTTGGGGACCGAATGACCCTTTCACAAGGGTCGCCTAAGAGTACTGGAATTAACAATAACAGTAGCAAAATTACAGTTATGAAGTAGCAACATAAATAGTTTCATGGTTGCTGGTCACCACAACTTAAGGAGCTGTATTAAAGGGTCGAAAAATTAGGAAGGTTGAGAACCACTGACTGGCCTTAAAGAAGAGGTTAAGAGTGTACCAGTAAAATGCTTGCTCCCCAATGCTTGCTTGTTAGAAGGTATGTCCACCCTGGGAGCTATTTCGCCAGGCATTTTATAAGCCCACTTAACATTATATGACAATTGAGGCTTCCTATCAGCGAGGGTCTGGCTCAGGGCCAGTGTCTCTCCCCCCCCCCGCCCCCACCTTAGCGTTAACTGGGCTGGCTGGGCACACTTGCTGTGAACCTGGCAAACATACCGGCAAGTTGGTCAGACAGCTGCCGTACGGGGCCTGCAAAGAGAAGGAGGCAGGATTCCTTTCAGAAGAAAAAAAAATGACCAGAAGTGCAAGTTGGAGCTTCATCTCAATTAAATGACAGCAGCCAGGATGGGGGGAGAGGGTGAGGTGGCTTCAGGAGCAGAAGGGTCTGGCTAGGTAGCAGTGTCCATTGAAAACAGCAATGTTGTATATAGTGAGCCTAGCTCCCAGGGGCAGGGAAGTGTTCCTATGCAGCAAGACGGCAGTGCACAAGCCACACACCATTTCTCATTTTTTTTTTTTTTTTTTTTTTTTACATCTCTAACAAGTTTGGTGTAGAGAGCTTCTTCTTTGAGACGTCTTGAGTTAGACCTTGTTGGTGATACAAGATGGCAAAGGCCTGGCCCCGGCCCCTACTCTTACCCTAGTCTATTAGCTGGTGATGGAAAGAGACAAAGGAAGCAGTGAAAAGGATGGTCTGGCAAGGCCTAGAGGCTTTGGAAGGTAGTCGTGAGTGCTGTAGCGGAGAGAGATGAAGAGGGTATCTCAGGGCCACAGAACAGCCTCACTCTGTCCCTGTGGTCATCAAAGAAGCTACTTTGGCCATTTTGGTGGAATGTCCATATGCAGAGACCAGCCCAGAACGAGGAAGCTGAAGCCTCACCTGGGGGCAGTGCAGCTGTCCTCAGACAGTGCTCATCTCTTTGCTGGCACGGTATGGGGAAGCTAGTGTGTCTTGAGCCCTCACGAGAAGGCTGGCTCTGACTCCATTTATCATCTAGACCCTGTGTAGTCTCTCATCTCTTTGGCACATCCATGGTGACTGGGCATAGATGTTGCTGTACTGCAACTACAAGCTGATTCAGTCACATGTAGGTGAGGCTTATAGTTGTCTCTAACTCATGCACCATCCCAGACGTAACCTGGTTTTAAACGATTGAAATGTTTATTTATGCACTGCAGACTATTTTAGAGAAGGAAAAATTGCAAATGATGTTGATTCATTAGGATGTTTGTGGATAAAATCTTAGTGGGAAAATTGTTATTTCTTCCTTCTAGAATTGAGTATTTGGGGAAGAGGAAAGCTGAGCCATTCTAGGTGACTCTGAGTTGAACCTGAACTTAAGAATGAGCCCAAGGAAAAACATATTGAATGACTTTTGCTGACTGCTGTTGTCTTAGCGCTGGCTGGACTTCCTCCTCACTAATGCCTGCCTTAGCTGGCCTCATTCCTCGCGCTGTTAGTTTCCTTGCCAGCCCTGCTTGAGTTGTACTCAGGCTTGGGAAGGGGAAGACCATGGTTTCACACTTCATAACATGCCGGTGCTATTTCTGGTTGCCGCTTGCCAAGCTGAATCCTTCAGCCTAAGTGGGTGGGTTAGGTGAGAGCCTTCCAAAACTCCACTTTTGCTAGGAGGTGGAGTGGAATTCATTGTGGATCTTCTTGCGCTCTGTAGGAATCTATTAAACCTCAGAATATCACGGGGGCAACAGCAACAGCAGTTTTGACTCAGCCAATTATCAGTTGTGTAACTTCCTGAGTATGATTAAACCCACCTGAAATTCAGTGTCTTCTAGTTTCATGTGGTTCACAGGGGGAAATATGTTTAAAAAACAAAAAGCAGACAACAACAACAAAAAACTCCAACACGACTAACAACAAAGCCTAGCTAGCACAGGGCTCTCTCTGCAGAATAATTATAAGAATGATAAGCATTCAATAAGGAGAAATACGTATGTAAACGTGGGGCTAGTCTGCTAAGTGTGAGGTTGTAAAATGGAGACTGTAGAAGCTTGCAGCTCCTGCCAAGGAGGCCAGCGGCCTCCTCTTCCTCAGATACTGGGTTCTCGGTGCCGGCATGTTTCTGTTCCAGAGTTTCTTGGGTATCATGTGCAGACCTCAAGCCTATGCTGCCAACCCACCCTCTGAAGTTTCTGAACAAAGTACTAGGTGTGCAGTTTGTAGTTACTTATTTACTCTTAAGCTTGTTATTGAAAAGCTGTCTGTCCTTTTTTAAAATGTACAAAACCAAAGAAAATGGTTTGGGAGCGCACACATCTTTCGCCTCCAGCTTGAACAGCTGCTGACCACCGGTGAGGGGGGTCGGGCTGGCTTCACCATGGCAGCCACCTGCTCTTCCCTTCCCCCAGGTGACAGGAAGCAAATCCCAATGCTGCAGTTTTGTTGGTAACACTTCAAATTGCGTTGGAGTTTGGTTTATTATGAATTTGGTTTATTATTTTCCATGTTTCATAGCAGCCTTTTCTTCCTTTTGTCTCCCTGTTGTATAGAATTTTAAATAGCTAGTACTTTTGCCCAGCGACCAGCCTTCAGGATAGAGTACCCCTGGGTCTCCTCCTAGTAACCTATAATCTCATGATGCTGTGAGGTTTCTTGTTTTCTTAGTGGTTGGTATTTAGTGTAGGCACATGCGCTTTGATGTAGCGTGAGCCTATCTGTTCACTTCTGTTCCCACCTTTTCTAGAAGAGGTGATAGTGATTAAAGGTAAGGCAAGCCCTAAGTGGGAGACCTTTGGAGACTAAAAAGGAAGAGCTGCTCCACGCGCCTGTTGGCTTTCTGAGTAGCCTGTGACTGCCTGCCTCATTGCAGAATGGGGGGCTGAGGGATGCAGGACTCTAAGGGGTGGGCCATCTAGCATCCTTCCCGTGCGTTCCCCTCTTGTCAGGGAGGCTAACCAGCCTGGGCTGTCAAGACAGAATGGAAAGAATGGCCACAGTTGTGATTTCTCGTGTTCTCAGGGTTGCCTCATCTAATGTTTCCCAAGTTGGGCAGAAGGAAGGAAGTGGGCTGGGTGTATCAGTAGGAGAGGTGTGGGACACTGTAGCCGCCATTAGGAACTGTCACATGCTGGTTGTCCAAAGGCACACGGGGGCACCGTCCAGGCTAGTGTCATTACATCACTTTGTTTTTTAGAAGATGTAGAAAATGTCGCTTCTTAAAAGGTTAGCAATTGGTTCAGATACTAATAATAATAAAACGATGTAGGCCAAACAAACCATATCTGCAGGCCAGGTTGAGCCAGAGGCCACACTTGCTGTATCTGGGGTAGAATTATCAGTGGATTCTGGGCAATAAAGGCAATGCTTATGTGCAGGTTATGAGGAGTCCTCTGTCTCTGTTTCTGTCTCTTTCTCCCCCTCTCTCTTTCTAAAAGATTTATTTATTTATTTTTGTTTGTTTGTTTGTTTGTTTTTTGAGACAGGTTTCTCTGTGCAGCCTTGCTTTTCCTGTGCTCGCTTTGTAGACCAGGCTGGCTTTGAACTCATAGAGATCTGCCTGCCTCTGCCTCCCAGAGTGATTACAGGCGTGTGACACCATGCCTGGCTGGTTTATTTGTGTTTATGTCTGTGTCACATTTGTATGTGGGTACCATGGAGGCTGGAAGAGGACACTGAATCTCTGTAGTTGGGGTTATAGGCTGTTTTGACATGGGCTCTGAGCTGAGTTATCTTGAAAAAGCAGCAAGTGCTCTTAGGCTCTGCTGGAAGAGAATTTCTGTACTTAGTTATAAAGCAAAACTTTCTGATGAAGAATTCTAGAGTGGATTGCCTTGAGAGATGAGCTCCTTGTCATTATAAAGACTTCAAATGTTTAGTCAATGTCTCTTTTGTGCCAGGCACTCTGTTAGGCTGGAGATGTCTATCAGTTAATTTACAAAGCAACATGATTCTCAGAGGTGTTCTGGATGCTTGAGGAGAGTGTGCTGGGGATGTTTACTTGTCTGATTCAGAAAGGTTCTAGTCTGGAATGAACAGAAGATGGGTAGTCGAAGAGTGGCCTTCCCAGAAGGCTCTTGTTGAAGAATGGAAAGATGGCTTGGGATTTGGAGTTTAGTGGGAGGGGGAAGAAAGGGCATGGGTGGTAGGTAGGACAAGTAGGCAGAGGTCAAGCTGTCAGACACAGGATCTTTTTAGCAGTCAAGACCTCCTTTCTGACAGGTGCCAGCATGCCTAACTCCTACTAGCTTGAATGACAAAGGAACCTATTATGGTTGCAGCTGAGTCTTCTGCAGTAGGTCTTCTGGCAGGGCTATATGACTACCATGTTTCTTCTAATGCTTGTGCTAAGTGGAGCCTCCTGCTGTTTCAACACAGCTGGCAGCATCTTACTTGCCGCCTGGGAACCAGTTCCTTCATGTGCCTAAACCCCTTGTTTTGGAGATGATGAGTCCCTGGAGAGAGCAGTCTAGGATCTGGAGCAAGCCTACAACATAGGGAACACAGTGAAGAGGTTTAAAATTCAAGCTGTAGAGTTTATATCCAGCCACTTTGCTGAACGTGTTTTCTCTGACACGAACTCAGTGGCCGGCTCTTTGATCACTTCCCCCTGAAGGGGGAGCAGCCTTACCAGGACACAGAGGAAGATAATGCAGCCACTCCTGATGAGACCTGATAGGCTAGGATCAGAAAGAAGGGGAGGAGGACCTCCCCTATCAGCAGTGGTCTGGGGGGTGGGGGGCGTGGGTGAGAAGGGGAAGGGAAGGTAGGATTGGGAGGAGGAGGGAGGGAGCTACAGGGAGGATACAAAGTGAATAAATTGTAATTAATAAAAATTAAAAAAAAAAAAACAGTAAAATTCAAGCTGTGATGCCAGCAGCACCCATCAGGTCTGCTCCATTTCTGTTTCCCATATCCCCAGGTCGAGTTCAGGGAGAGCTTGCAGAACCAGGCGGAAAGCCTTCCTGTCCATACTGTCCTGTTGCCTTCGGTGTCTGATCACAGCACACCAAGGCTGAGATATATATATATATTGTTCACATATATTGCTCTCATTTATTTATATTTAACAATTCATGTATTTAAGGTGACTTGTTACCCGGAAGCTGCACTGGCCTGCTAAAGATCCTACTGGTAATATGCTGTGGCTCCAGACTCTAGTCTAGTCTCAGTCTTAGGACTTTCTGATCATTCTCACAGCACGATACTGTGGGACTCCCATTCCCCATTGCATTGTATTAGGAAAGGAGATTTCGACACAAAACAAAACATTCTTCCTTTGGAAATGGTTTTTTGCTTAGCTCCTTTATGGCTGAGATGACGAAGGTGATGATTTAGCTTAGCATTGACTAAGTGATTTGTTTGCTTGCTTTTTCAAGACAGGGTTTCTCTGTGTAACCTTGGCTACCCTAGACTCTCTTTTTAGACCAGACTGGCTTCAAACTCACAGAGATCTGCCTGCCTCCGCCTCCCCGAGTGCTGGGATTAAAGGCATGAGTCGCCATGGCTGGCTATGATTAGGAGATCTTAAGTTATCACTTAGTGCTTAAAAAAAATCACCGAAGAAAGTTCAGAGCTGCTGAGACTGTTTTGAAGGACATGTAATTGATTACATGCTGATTACTACCATGAACCCCTAGTACTAAAGTAACTCTTTATTCAAAGACAAAGTGGGACTCGGGATAGGGCTCAAAGGTGGACTTGCATACGTGAGGTCCCTAGTTCAATCCTCAGCACTGCAAAAATAATGAAAGAAATGTATAAATACCAAAATATAAATACAAGAACAAAAATTGAAACGTTAGAAAAAAGGTTAAGGAAAGAACAACTTTAGTCCTTTAGTGTTTGTTTACATAGAAGCCACAGAAGGGAATGTCACCTGTCATTTCAGGCAAAGTCCTGTTTTTAAATTTAATTAAAGGACTTACATCCCTCTTCCCCCTCTCCCTGAGCTACTGGGAATATGAAGTCCTTTCATTTATTTTTAGTGGACACTGCAATATTCCTCTGGAGGGGTTTGACTTGGTGATGCCACAATGTAAATGACATTTGTTATTGAATTTTTTTTTTTTACCTTTCTTTTTCTGAGTTCAAAGTTAGATTTCTCCTTAAACTTGACACAGTCAGCTGAGCTAATTACAGTATGAAAATTCCAACCTCTAAGTACCAAGTGTATAGACTGCAAAGTAGCCTGTGGCCCCTATTTTCCTGGGTGTACCTGGCTTCGTGGTAATTGCCAAGGAGAAGCCCATGGCCTACATTCTTATCTGCACTGGTGTCCTGGTTCTCTTCCAACCAGAGCCTTTGTTAGAAGATGCAGAGACTAAGACTACAGCCTCCTTTTTTTTTCTTTGACTTCCTTTCTAATTTTTTAAACTATAATTTATATTATTTTTGCATGAAATATTTTAAAAGATACTTCGAGGCTCTGGTGGAAGGACAGTTAAAAAAAAAAAGTCAGTGAGCCGGTGAGAATGAATCTGAATTTTTAATTAGGCTTTGAGCTGTTGCTTCAAAGTGTGGAGACATCATTAGGGATGTAAGTCTTGTTGCATTAGCAGAGACTGACATGTTACTTCAAACACCCAGAGTGCAGCTGTCCTGTGCAGATAAAAGTTGCCAAGTGCGGAAGAGCAAGGTGGATTGGTAGATAATTAGCTGTCCCACATTACCGCAGTGTGGAAGAGGCCTGCCAGTCACAGGCAGGAAGGAGGAATTATTAGCAGGAGAAAATCCAAGTGTGTCATAAAGCAATTTGGAATCTCTTCGGCTGTGGTAGAGTTGATAAGGCCTGTGCTAGCAAGCAACACAGACTCACTCTACTTCTTGTGTGATGGCCAACATTTTCTTCGTTTTCTCCTTCCCTTCCTCCCTTCCTTTCTTCCTCCAAGAATGGGCAGAAGTAATGATGCACAAATACATTCACTGAGTCATCAGTCTACTCCAGCTCCGTTCCTGAGGCAACCAGCTTAAACAGTCTGTCGTTCCACATCACTACACTGAGTTAAAAACATCACAGAGAAGCCGGTCATCATACCACGGCTGTTTCTGACTATGCATATCTGGGAAATAAGTACCTGGCTGTGCCATCTCTTTCTTATTAATGTGTAGTATTTATGAAGTGTCTCGGGATACTTGTATGTCTGTTAGCTACTCAGGATACTTGTATGTCTGTGGAGTTACGTGTTTTAAATATTTCACTTCCCCTCACCTCCTGATCATTGAATATCAAAGGCACAGAAAGGCCCACGGGACCTTGCTGACCCTCAGTCCTGCTGGAGGCTGGCCTCCTACGCTGTTTGCTTTCACTCTCTCCCTCTAAGGTACAGCTTGACAGAGGAGGGGCTGGAGTAGGTCAGATGCCTTCGGCAGCCTGTTCTCTGGGTGAGAGAATGTGGCTGCTGCTGGAGGGGGTGGCTGTGTGTGGATTGTTCTGGTCCCTTCCCAGAGACCATTAGGAAATAACCCTGGAAACCCGAGAAGAGTTTGGAGTGAGACAGTCTTGGCTATTGAGAGTTCGTTTCATTGTCTCTCCTGTGATGGCCAGAAATGGTGGCCTTTCTTTAGTCTTAGGCAAGACTAAGCCGTATGCTGATTGTAAACCCATAACACCTGTTATGGGTGTTTTAAACTGAAATTTCTGAAGATAATGTAAATGCAGATGATCATAAAAGCAGGGTGTGGTAGTCCAGGCCTGACATCCCAGCATTCAGAAGAAGAGAGGTGGATCAAGACTTCTAGGTCAGGGCTGGAGAGATGACTCAGAGGTTAAGAGCATGAGCTGCTCTTCCAAAGGTCTGGAGTTCAAGTCCCAGCAACCACATGGTGGCTCATAACCATCTATAATGAGATCTGGTGCCCTTATCTGGCAGGCATTCATGTAGGCAGAATATTGTATACATAATAAATAAATCTTAAAAAAAAGACCTTCTAGGTCTTTTGGAAATGCACATTTCCAAAAGATTATTGTTAACAACAACAGCTATAATGATAATAAACCAGTAAACAAACAAAATTAAATAAACTAAAAACAGAAGCGGAATTTTTATTTGCACACTTGTATCTCAGACATTAAAGCTAGATAGGACTGCTCATCCTGCTAAAGTTGCAGGGTTGCTTGGAGAGGGAGCACCTCCAGGAAAGAGCCCAGATTCACTGATCTTAAGGTAGTTAGCACTGCTGTGTTTGGTACATTTAGTGTGTCTGTTTCACTAAATATTCTAGACCAACTGGGAAATGTTTGGGATATTGCTACAAAAAAAGATTGAAAATGCTTCAGATGTATCAATGATCCAGCACAATGCCTGGTATATGAACATTCTGCATATTAGTGGGATTTGAGGTTCAGCTTGTTCATGGCGGAGAAAGCTGGGGAAAACATATATGCACTTGAAATTAATGTGTAACGCACTTTTATGTTTGGGACTCCTTTCTCACAAGCTTAGAATTCATTGGGTGATTCATTTAAGAAGTATTTATTGAACACGCACTGCGTGTCAGGTAGTTTTCTGTTGTTTCCTTTTAACGGTTCACATGCAAGCATCACGTTGGTCCAGCAGTGTTTCTTGGCCTTCTTTACGGATGACGCCTGTTGAAAGAGTGAAGGTGTGTGGTGAGGTGACTCCTGAGTTTGGAGAGAATCCATGGCAGGCCACTTGTTTCATTCTTCCAATGTAAACAATCCCCTCGGCTTCCAGGAAACACACTGCAAATGCAGCTAGAATTAGGCTAGAATTGAAAACGAGAAACAAAACATTATTCTCTGTATAGTTCTTTTCCTTACTAAGATGAAAAACTTCCAGGATTGACCCTGACCACAGTGAGAGAGGCCGGCCATGGGAACTCAGGTGTACCTCCCCCTCCCCCCACTGTCCCACCTCCCTTTAGTCTTAGACCTACATATATTGTTCTTTCTTTAGGGAGGCTCTCATCATGTAGCTCAGGCTGGCTTAGGCTGGGAATCCCCCTGCCTCAGCTTCCTGGTGCTGGGATTGCTTGTGTTCTTAAGAGAGGATAGCAGTTTTTCACTTTGCACTGGGGCTTTGGCAGTTTTCAACAGAATCTTCATGCAGACATCAAGCATTCAGTCTGATTTTATTTTTGGAGTTATAAATGCAAATGTGTAAAAATTTAAATTTCTTTGTATAAGTATAAATGCATAGTTTTATTTAATTTTAAACTAGAATACACTTTATTTTTATGACTAAAAATGAAAGTTTTTATTTTGATAATATAAACGTTTCTGTTGCCACTTGTGTTATCTTTAACATTTATTTAGGGTAGGGGTGGGCATTCATGTGCATAGCATGAGTGTGGAGGCCAGACGTTTCTCCTCTCACCACGCAGGTCCCAGAGCTTGGACTCGGGTTGTCAGGCTGGATGGCCGAGCCTTTCCCCACCGAGCTCTCTCTCTCCAGCCCCGGGTGCCTCTTTCTGTTTTCTTCATAGCCTGTGCGTGTGTGCTCCGTACTGTTTGCAAACATGCCAAATTCCGCTGCTCTGAGTAGGTTGTTTCCAAGTGACACTGTTCTCGCAGGAAACTTCCTTCCATTATTTAAAAATATGATGACACCCGAGATTAGGGAGAAGAAATGGGAGTGGGAATACATATGCAGTCTTCGTCAGAGAGCTGTGAATTTTGCCGTCCTTATCAGAGCAAGACGGCGTTGTTTAGGATTAAAGGTTAACAGGGCCGGTGTAGGTTCTTGGGCTGTGTGAGTCAGCCAATCTGTTCAGCTCCTGGCGTGTGTGTCGCCACAGTGCTAAAGAGATCTAGGAGCCAGCCAAGAGCAGAGTCTTGGAGGGCTCTATCTTCCTTAAAGGGAAAAGTTCAGCATTTAAACATGCAGAACTAAAGAAAGATGATGACAGGCCCCGCCCGTCCGCTTCTGTGTGCAGATAGAGTAGGCTAAGAAGGCCCTCAAAACAGCCTCCTGGGGCCGTCCATGAACAATGACTGGAGAATCTGGGCAATTGTGTGGCAGGTGTGAGGGCCTAGAGATCTCCAGAGGGAAGTCTGAAGGAAGGCATTGGACCAAGATGGGAACAGGAACCGTTCCGAGGTTTTTTTTCAAGGGTCTTTTCCGAGGTCCTTGACTTGAAGTTGTCCTGGCAGGAAGGGGAAGCTGGGAAGTTTTGAGGCACAAGATTATTGAGCCGACTTTTGCTTTAGAATCGTCTGCCTGACTGGTTCAGCTCCCTTTTCTGTTTTGACTTCCCAAAACTCTGGTTGTTGATGTAAGCTCAGGCTGTAATAAAATGAATCCAGTAATTATAGGCCTCCAGAGGTCACACCCTTCTAAACAGGGGCTCTCTTCCCTGCTCACTGAAAGATTCCTCGGGAACTCTTGCTGGATACACTGTCTTTGGGTGTTACTTCAATGTATGCCAGTCACGCTGGGCATGGTGATGCATGCCTTTAACCCCAGCACTCAGGAGGCAGAGGCAGGAGGATCTCTGTGAGTTCAAGGCCAGCCAGGGCTACATAGTGAGACCCAGTCTCAAAAAACAAAAAGTAAACAAAACAAAAGCACCAACCAGGACCTATCTTAGTACTGAGTGGACTCAACTCATATTTTGTGATCACTGCATAATCCATTCATTTGGTCAAAAGGCAGAGACCCAAGTGTCCACTCCAGTGGTCGTTGTCAACCTTCTAGGGGCAGTAAAATGAGGGAAAGGTTTTGATCATTTTGACGAGCATCTTAGTTATCCTGCATTTCCCACCCCTGCCTGCTAGAATACTAGAATGCCACATACCAGTAATCCATCTGAGCACTGGGTAGGTTGAGTCAGAGGGATTGTGAGTTCCAGGCCAACTTGGACCACATAGACCTGGGCCACATAGACCCCATCTCTCGCAGCACCTCTCCAGTTCTATTGACCAGAGCTGGCCCCTGACTTAGGAGGATTCCAGTTGCCATTTCTTTTTGACCTACAGCTTTTCAGCTTCAAGGTTGTGCAAAGTGATGTGTGTTCGGTAGATCATCCTGTCTTTTAAAATTGCAGCTCCCTGCTCTCTTGATGAGGGAGAAGTTGCCTTCCAGCAATGCCGGGCAGCAGCTGTGAGACATAACTCCCTGTCATAAGGGGATCCATTGACCATACTGTGTGCTGGGCTGCTTGAAAACTTCACCATAGGTATTTCCTGTCCCATCCTGTTGACAAAACGTCCTTAACAGCTGTGTGTGCGCGTGACCTTGCTTCTCCACATTGTCATAAAATGGGCTTTGTATTGGTAGTTCCGTCTAATTGTATGCTTAAAAATATTCTGAGCTTTTTTTTTTTTCCTTTGGAAAATGAAGTGCTAAGACCTTTTGAGATTGTGTTTTCACCGATGATGGGTCTATTGTGATGTATCACACGTGTAAGTTGGTGAACATCTTTATTTCTCAAGAGCCTGCTGAGAAGTCTCAGGGACACATAGATGGATGGTGCTGAGGCAACGTGAGTGTCTGAGAAGTTTAAGCCATTTAGTGATTGGAAGAACCCCAGGCCAATTCGTAACGATGCTTCATATATGAGACTATAAGTTTAACTTTTGTGTGTGAAGCGACGTGCTTTGGAATTGCTAAGACATTTACGCTTTATAAATATTGTCACAGATATAGTAACACATTAATACATTTTTGTAGATGAAATCATGTCTTTAACATCGAGTGTCAAGTATTTTGTATTTTTTATTTTTTTATAATTTGTGATTTGCAAGTTTCCACTTTTTGACCAATCTCTCTTTCCTGGTCTCTACTTTCTTTCCTGGCTGTGTCCATGTCATGATTATATTAGGAGAGTCATAAATAGAATTATGACTTTAAAGTTCCGGTTTTAAACAGTCTGCAGTGATTCACTGAGCTATCAAAACTAAATCATAGTTAATATGTATCCAAATGAAAACAAACACAAATATAATAAATTCTTTTTGACACATTTCCAAGGTGATTCCTATCTGCTTCAGCGCTCAGGATTCATTGTATGGTGGATCTCATCGTGATATAGTATATTATTATCAAGGAGATAACATGAGAACTACTCCCCCCCCCCGCAGAGAAACTACCCTGGTTGTCCTAGACTTGCTTTGTATATACCTGGCTAACCTCGAACTCGAACTCACACAGATCCTCCTGCCTCTGCCTTTCTGAGTGCTGGGATTACAGGCATGCACCACTGTGCCCGGCTAATGTGGGAACTATTTTTTAAGTTTACCCCCTACCCCACTTCCAGATGTGTTTTCTATCTGATATGAGTCAAGCCTATTTTAGGAGATTGGCGAATTTCTTGTTTAATTTTGATTTGGTGTTTGGGTCATAAGTTGTTGAGGTGAAGGTATTGCATTACTGTTTCCCAAAATACACAACATTGAATGGACGAGGGAGGGGTCTGTTGGGAAGACTCTGTTGTCTCACCATCACTTTTTCCTTTCAGCACACTGACAGTGCAGTATGCCTCATTCCGTGAGCTGAGATATATCCTTCCAGGTTACGAGCAGGGGATTGGCTCCAGGCCCTACACCCCAAGCCTGCTCAGCGTTAACTTACCATTTGCAGATGACCACCATACCCCACCCCCAATCCTCCTGCATACTTTAAATCACCTCTGGATTAGTAATAATACACAGTACAGCATTGTTTTACTGTGCTGTTTAGAGAAGAGTGATGAAGAAAAAATTCCACACAATACAGGTGCAAGTTTTTCCTATACTTTCTACACTCATTTGCTTGACCCCAAAGATGTGGAACCTGTCCTCAGAGCTGGCTGTATCTTCCATTTCATTGCAATTTCCTCTTTTTATAGTGTCTTTCAGTTATTAGATTTAAAAATGTATAGATATTGTACTATTATTATCCCATGAGAATTTTCTAAATGTTTTTTTTTTCTTTTTTTGCCATAAAGCATTCACATTTCTACACAATTCCTTGGAAAATCTTAAATTCTTGTAGTGAATCCAATTAACCAGGAAAAACAAAAGTAAATAATTAAGGAAGTAATGCTTCATTTAATATGTATTTAATGTCTGCTTCAAGCCCAGCAACAGTTGGGAATGCTAAAGGAGCGTGGTTGATCAAATGCAGCCTGCTTTCCACTTGGGCTGGGGCACACATTCTTCTGGGGTTAGTTGGTAAGCAGGCTGGGAAGGGCAGGGAGCAAGGGTCAGTTCAGGGGAAATTATTTGTATGCAAAGCTTAAGATCTGGCTTCGTGGATGCGAATGGGTCTTGGAGGACCAATTCTGAGGGATTAACTCTTCCATGCTAGTTTGCCTTAAGCTGTAGTTCTTAGTCCTGGCATCTTCAGATGACTCACAAGTGGCCTGTGAACAATGACTCTGCTCTCTTTTTCCCCTGTGCTTCTTAGAGACCCGTGACTTGGTTTATTGTTTCCTTTATAGCTGTGCTGCCATTTTCTTGACTCCCTCTCATATGGTGGGGACCACTGCCCTCCAGGAAGGCTAACCTGGTGGCTTATGGATGTGCTTTTGAAGACAGGAGTCCTGTAAGCTAAAAGCCATATTTTAGTAATGCAGAGAGCTTCCCTGGCGAAGCAAGCCCAGTTTGAAGCACTCTGGCATTCAAAGCTCATTCTGAGGTCAACTTCTGGGGACATTCAGAAGTTGTGAAAGCAGATCTTGTTCTCAGAGCAACTCAGAGAAGCTGAGATAGAGAACCCTGGATCTTACCCAAGCTCTCTCACTGTCCCTTGAAAACTTAGGTTCCTTATTCTAAAATTGAGCAAGCCCAGATGTGGTGACACCTATCTATAATCCCAGCACTCTGGAGGCTGAGGCAGGAGAATCAGAAGCTGTGATGGGTATTGGGGTTGGGACTGAAGAGGTAGCTCAGCAGTTAAGAGCTAACACTATTGTTTTAAAAGACCTGTGTTCTGGGAACTCATGATGGGCGTCTCACAACTGCCCATGACAACTCTACTACCTCAACAAAGCCTCTGAGGGCACACACACACACACACACACACACACACACACACACACACAGAAACACACACACACAATTATAAATTAAGCACGTACTTTTTTTTTTAAAGTTGTGATAGTTGGTTTTTGATTGTTAGTTTGACAGGGTCTAGAATCATCTAGGAGACCAACATAAGACATACCTGTGAGGGAACTTCTAAACTGGGTTAATTAAGGTAGGAAGGTGTACCTTAAAGGTATATGGCATCCCACGGGAGAGGGTTTTGTGCCTGTAAAAACGAGGAGAAAGTGGGCTGAGCACCAGAGTCCACTGCTGTCTACTTTCTAAATGTGAGCACAGGTAACCAGCTGCCTATCTTCCTGCCATCATGCCTTTCTTGCCAGATGGACCGAACCATTTAGTGAGTCCCAATAAACCCTCCCCTCGTTGAGTTGCTTTTTCACGCGTTTTGTCATCACAATGAGAAAAGTAACTAGTACAGAAAAACTGGGCCCAGGAGTAGGGTTGTTGCTACAACAAACCTGACCGCGTGGTCTTAGGACTTTGGAACTGGTTTCTGGGAGGATTGTGGAAGCATTTGGAACGTTGGGCTAGTGAAGCCCCAGAACTCTGTAAAAGGGCTTTAGTGAGCCATTCCGGTGGGAATTCGGAAGAACAAAGAAACATATCCTGGAGAGCTTGGCTCCAGAGGCTTCACTAGAGGCTGGAGGCCATTCTTGTCACTTTCTGACAAAGATTCTAGTCACATTTTGCCTATACCATATAAGACTAAATTTAATAGTAATAGACTTAATTGTTT
Organism: Meriones unguiculatus; assembly: GCF_030254825.1. Lineage (NCBI taxonomy): Eukaryota > Metazoa > Chordata > Mammalia > Rodentia > Muridae > Meriones > Meriones unguiculatus. The sequence continues at coordinate 79,283,387 of NC_083360.1, forward strand.
GGAGAAAATCTCAAGACAGCCTGTGTCGTGGTGACTGTTCACAGCTCTGAGAGAACAACAAGCAGAGCAAAGGGATATGAAAAACGTACAGTTTGGAGGAGAAAACATCTTGAATGAATTTAAAGATACAGAAAGAGCAGATGGGAAATCAGCTGTAATGGTTGAAGGGATTAGCCTTATTCAAGAGAAACCTAGTGTTCTGCACTAGGGCAATAGAAAAGGTCCATACGGGCAGGACCCTACCCATTCAAGACTCCAGCTTATGAAACATCCAAGTCATACTTGAAGGGAAAGATTCTGAACTAGATACCCTGCTTGAAAACAACTGCCAAAGAAACTTCAACCTCCAAGGCATACAGAAGCCATTACAGCTGTGGTCCCAGGGGGCTACACTATCTCAGTCCTACAGTGGAACTTAGCCTGGTTCATGCGGCACCCATTTTACAGGCATGGGAGATGTTAAGACTAGGGGGTGGAGTCATAGAAATTTGCACAAAGATTCCAGAGAGCTATTAGGGGATAGAGACAGGGCCAGAGACTCTGCTAAGAGGCCCCGAGTGGTCATTATGTTAATATGTGCATGTGTAGCCTGAGTTGTAAGGAAGACCCCAGAAGGTTGGACATGCCAGGACCACGGAGCAGGTACCAAGGACAGTTGCAGGTCTGAAGCGCAGCCTGACCAATTAGTGTGCTCCAGCTGGCAGAGCTGGGGAGAGGATGCCGTTCAAATTCTTTAGAGGCCGGATATGTCCCTCATGAGTCCAAGGTGCCAAACGTGGAACTACAGGGTTTGATCTTTGCGTCTGGGTTTCATTTTACTCGTTATGTCTCTATTCTTTTCATTAGAATGAGATTGTGGACTTTGTGCCAGTATTTTCTCTACCTACATAGCTTGCTTTTTGTTGCAGACAGACGTTTAGTTACAAGCTTGCTGTGTGTCTGGGAAGAGAATTTTGCCTCTGGACTTTTTAAATAGTGTTGCAACTGTTAAAGACTGTGAAGAGTTTTAGACATGGACTATGTGTTTTGCAGTTGAGATGAAAATGAAGCTTTAGGAGACAAAGGGAGAATGTTTTCTTTAAAAACCTAAACGTTTATTTTGTGCGCATGTGCCTGTGTGCTCATGTGCATGCCTGTGCTAGAGCACATGTATGGAGGTCAGAAGACAACTTGCAGGAGTTGGTTTTCTCTCCTTCTGCCATGTGGACTCCTGGCACTAAACTTGGGTCATCCGTCTCGGCAGCAAGGGTTTAAGTCCTAACATAATATTTAGGGTTAGCAAGATTTGCTTCTCCTCAGAAACATCTTGCTAACCCTAAATGTTTACCTCTTAAAGGGTGTGCTTGGGTTTATGAAGTCGGCAAGCGGTGGCCTTGGGGTTACTCTCGGTTATCAACTCAACAGACCTTAAAATTGCCGGAAGTATTCCTTTTGATGTGTCTGCGAAAGTGTTTCCAGAAAGGTGTAACTGAAGCAGAGGGACCCGCCCTGAAAGGGGGCAGGGCTTCTGGACTAATAAAACGGAGAACGGGAGCGGAGCTTCGACGTTCACCTCTCTCTTAGTCCATCCTGGAAATGCAATTTAACCGGCGCTCTCACATTTCCCGCCTCCATGCTTTTCCTGCCCCGGCAGACTTATTCTCAAACTGTGAGCCACAATGATCTCTCCCCTCCCTTAAGTGGCTCTGTCAGGTAGTTTATCACAGCAACAGCAAGAGCAAAATTATACAAGTCCAGGGCTTGACTGGGCTACATGTAGTGAGACTCAGGGGTGGTAGGGCTACGTGAGAAGGTTTCTGGCAACACTGAACATAGTGCCCTGTGCTAGACATCTCAGCACGCGCAGGCTGCATTTTCCTGAGCAGGCAAATGTGCTGGGCTTTAAGAAATTCAGTTCACTGCCCCTCCCCCCCGACCTCCAATTCGATGCTCTGCATCTTGCTTGCTGGCCTGAAGGGGCTGCAAGTATCCTGGGTGTGTTGGTGAGAACCGAACAGGAGGGCTCCCCCGTGTTGAAGGGCTGGGAAAGGGAGTGTGATAACCCAGGCAGCTCTTGTGTTTCACACTAAGTATTAGCTAGTTGTTACATAGCTACTTGTTACAAAGCTAGTTGTTCCATAGTTGTTTTAGAGCTAGTTGTTCCATAGTTAGTTGTTGAGTGGGTCAACGGGCCATGCTGGCTGCCAAACAGGACCTCCCAGTGGCCACCCCCTTGGACAGACCACTCTGCCTCCACCTCTGCTCACTGTCCTCTTGTACTTTCAGCTTGGCTCCAGCATTTCTGTCTGGCACTCAGCAGTTTCAGAGGGGATAAAAGTATGTATGTTTCAAACACTTGAAGGATAAAACCAGCCCTCTGCCTGGTCCCACAGGTCTGACTGGGTCTGGCTCCCTCTTGCAGTGTCTCCCTGTGATGTTATGACTTAAGCCATGGAGGGCCCTTTGATCCAAGCCCAGAATTTGTTGGCCACAGGGTTTTTGTTAATAGAAAACACTCCTGCACCTCTAGGGGGAAGAAATTAAAGCACATACTTCCTCCTGTCTGACCTCTGAACTCTTGCCATTTACATCAAACGCTAGCTGGGAGAGAAGGCTAAATTAGTGAGCATTGTTAGTACCCTCTCTAGCCTGCCTGACTTTCAACTTGTTTTCTCCTCGAGCTGATGAGTTTCCACTTCAGAAGGTGTGTGCTCAGAAGTCTGAGAGGAGCCGATGTTCTTGGTGAAAGGTACAGTGTTCCATGCAGTGAGGTTCAACCCTCTTTGTCTTGCAGGGTCCGTTACAAAGTAGTTGATACTCACTAAGTGTCTTGGCTTTTTCTTGACTCAATTTCTTTATCTGTAAAATGGGGATTTAACCCCACTTTAAAGGGTAGGCATGAAAACCACAGGAAAGAAATGTGTACCAAAGTTTATTGTGGGGCTCCGAATGGCTAAATGGGTAAAAGCACTTGCCATGCATGCCTGATGACGAAAAGCTCTATACACCTGCAAATCCTGGCAAGAATCGAGTGGAGACAGGACAACTGGCTGGAAATTCAGGGCTTAGGTGGAAGGTGCTCTCAGTGGTTCAGACTAAATGCTCTGCGCTCCAATGCTGTGATCCTTCTATCTAGGGAACCATTGAGGAGGTTCCCCTTTTTTTCATGGACTTATCAAGGATTGCCATTTCATTAAGAAAAATTAATAAAGAACCAGAGAGTTGGCTCAGCCATCACTGCCTGCTCTTTCAGAGGTCCTTGGTTCTATTTCCAGCACCTACATAATGGCTCACAGCTGTTTATAACCCCAGTCCCAGGGGATCCTATATAACCCTCTTTTGGCCTCTGAGGGCACCAGGCACACATATGAGGCAGAAACATACATGCAGACAGGACACCCATGCACATAAAACAAATAACTTCTGTTGTCCTTTTTTAAATTTATATAACACCGTGATATCTTTTGTTGTGTTAAAATCAGCCTGAGTACTGTACATGATTTCTCTGAAATCCTTTACTTTCAAGCTCTGCTAACTCCTTTGTAAGCTAAAAAGTTTGTGTTGGGGATGTACACGTTTGAAACAAATGTGAAGAAAACGATTTGTTGTTTGGTCGTTTGTCTGTTTGTTTCCCATCTAGGTAGCAGATTGCATATGTGTGTGAGGGGCTAGCAATACTTTTTGGTATATTTTTAGTGAAAGCCCACTAGGACTCTTTGTTGCATTAAAAACAGGTGTTTGTTTATTTTAATAACCTCAGTATAAAGAAGGAAGGTCTGTGTTCAGCTACCAGGGGTCTGCACATTGCATGGCCATGTTGGAACAAACCTTTGGCCTCAGTTATCCACTTCTCTCTCCCAGCCTTGGTCTATGAGTTTGTTCATTAATGGGGAGGGGCAGGCAGTCCAACTTGACCTCATCCTGCTGCTAAACAACAGTGGCCTGAAGTTTATTGAGAACTAGTGCCATGGGGCCGCCCTCCATATCTCTAAAGTAACTGTAGATAGCATCACCTGCTGCTGGCTTCCTGAGCATATTGTCCACTTATATGTCCACAGCAGAAATGCCATCATCTTGCTTGTTTTCCTGTAGCCTGGCTTGGTGCTGGGAAGTCACGGAAGGCAATGCAAGGAGAAGGAAATACTGGGTTTGTTCTTGGCTTCTGTGTGACATTGCCTTTAGTCTTTGGACAGCTGCCTCTGCCTTTCTGCCCAAGTTCAGCTTGGGTACTGTTCATTTGTGACCATTTGGAACTCTCAAGCTGCCCTTGTAAGATCCCTGTAATTGAGACAGTCCACTTTCCATGAATCCTCAAATGCAATGGTGCCCAGGGCAAGAGCAGGGTCTTAGAATGTGCCTCGTGAATAGGTGTGAGAATTTGGAAGCAACACTCTGGGCCTCTCCACCTGATTCCTTACCAATAATATGGGGATAAATAATGCTTTCTTCTCATTCCATTACTAATAGCACAGGTATAAATAATGCTTTCTTCACAGGGTTGTTAAATGAAAGGGCTCAAAAATCCTTTTGTGAATTACACAATAATCCCTTTGTGAACTATGAAACAATTTACCCATCTTATGAGAGGTTTAAATGCATGCTTCTTGAATGACAGTAAAACGTCTTGTTCTATTTCCTATCTGTGGTAAGTAAGAGGATCTATTTCTATGAGTGTACCCGCACTGGTATACCTTGAGGAGGAAATAATGAGGTGAAGAGTGTAGTCATTCATTAACCAGTGACTTAATAACTTAATAAGCATATAGTTTATTCCCGCACATATGTATCCATGGAAGTTGTACCATGCCTTTTATTAGACTGTGAGTACCCACAGCTATGAGGCGGTGTGAATAGGGAACCAATGTGCCTCTCTCTGATGTATATGGAAAATAAGAATGATGTATTGGAATGTGGTACTAAAGAGCCTGGACCCCAGCTGGCAGCACCCTATTCCCTGAGCATTTTGTCCACACGCCCCCACCCCCTCAAAAAATTTCCAAGGAGTTGAAGGTCACCTGTTGCTAATTTTAAATTGCAACCCCCACCCCAGCCACACACCTTTTCTCTTTCCTGCAAAGCACAGTTGCTGAGCCGCTCGCCCCTGTGAGCGAGTGTTTCTCATAATCACCTCAGAGAAATGGATGCATATTAGGGGTCGTATTTAGTAGGCAAGGCCCCTCTGTGAAAGAATGCTTTGTGGAGGGAGTCTTTGTGTGTCTCCTCACATCACAGCGGTCCCTGGGCACTTCCCAAGTTGCCCTAAGAATGAGTGACAGAGCTGTGAAGAACCCTGCTCCAGAATAATGGGAGGAAGCTGCTGGGGTGAGCATAGAGGGTCAGGGAGGAGGGTAGCATTGGACCTGCAGACCTAGGCTCGCCAGAGCTGAGCATCTTAACAGAGCTGAGCATCTTAACGTTTTCTCTTCTTCTCTCCCCTAGCCAGGGACTTTGCATTTTCAATGAGGGCCCCAGCTACCCTAGGCTCTAGTGAAAGTGGAATCACTTTAAGCCCTTAACAATAGTGGGTTCTTATCCTCTTAGTTAATGCTTTGGGTAGCTTTCTTTTAGATCAGGTAGCTTGTAATATGGGACTGTGGCCCTGGCTTTGCTGCATAAGACACATGACTTTTTTTCATTGCTTCTAACTCTCTCCCCATTCACCCCCCTCGCCCCATTTGAAAGAAATCTTTTCACTCAAATAATACGTGGAAAGATAGGCTGCCTGGGGACATATCACAAACCATTGTCAAAGAGGGGAGAAATCCTCACTTCCCCAGAAGCACCCCAAAGCTCTGTCAGACAAAAGATGGACACTTTCTCTTTCTGGAAGTTTCAATTTTAAGCCCCAATCTAGAATTTACCCAACCAGGACGTGCTTTTTACTCCCCTACCAACAAAACCACAAGGATTATGGTTAATACGGCACTTAGTGTTTTACTGGCTGACAACAGCAGTGCTCATAAATTTGGACACCTGTTATGTACCAGAAATCAGGCTATGGGTTTGAGTTCTATTTTAAATGTAGGCAGCCAAGAGAATAACTACTTTATTCAAGATATGAAAGTCACAGAGTGGTTGAGGTGGGATTCACACCCATGTCCAGTTCTGCCCGAGCAACTGGATTGATAATATTAAAAAGTCAGCCTTTTTATTATTAAAAAGACAGCAGTCCTGTGGTGTCTGCTGTCTTCTTAAACCATGCTAATTTATTTATGCAGGAGGCTCCACAGAATATGGACTGTCTTATGGGGAGGAATGGGAATGAGAGGCTCAATCCACAGGAAGTACTTAACAGATGTAGGGATTGAAGCCACATTTTAGCTCATTTTTTCTATCTGACATAGGCATGTTTGATACCCCTATCACCACCATCACCACCACCACCACCACCACCATCACCACCCATATCCCCTCACCTCTGGAAAAAGGAATGCAGCTGAAGTCATTTGGAAGCTAGAAATGGCTGCATGTATGAAGTGACGTCATCATCATTAGGAAAGGGGGGAAAAAGGACAGAGAAGACAATCCGAGAACAGACTGCTGTGTTTAGTCTCGGGTTAGTTTTATTGTAAATAGTGTCACCCTGCATTTGGGGATTCTTTCCTGGCGCGTGAGAAAGGCTTTTCTTTCCAAACTTAGTTTATTTCTCGAGCTTCTCTTTTGAAGCATATGAAGCGGCTGCTGTTGTTCAGAAAGCCTCTCCAGGAATGAAAGGATAGATGTTACTAGTCTCTTACCTTCCAAGTACACGGTGGAAGCAAAGGAGTGCTTCTGCTCTCTCTACCTGAATTGGGCTTGGTAGATGGACCTTGTCCTCTGATTAGGAGAGAGACGGAGGGGCATGAAGAGAAAAAGACGCCAGAAACTGATTTTTATCTGAGAAAAGATAAGAAAATTACTTTTTAAAAGCTCCTGTGAGCCTGAACTAGTAAGTTTTCAAAGGGCACCTAGTACTGAAGTCCTGAGATTTCTTCATACCTGGCCTGCTTGTTTTTCTTTTTATAAAGACTTAATTTACTTAAAAACAACTTCAAATATAAAAACATTAAATTGTGTGTATTTGTTGGGCTCTGTACATGGGTATGTGCACAGGAGCGCAAGTGCCTTCAGGAAGGAGAAGGAGGGGACTGGATCGCCTGGAGTTACAGGCAGTTGTGAGCCACCTGAAGTGGATGCTAAAAACTGAGCTCCTATCCTGCAAAAGCAGTATGCACCATAAACTGCCGAGCCAGCTTTCCAGCCTCATCCTGTGGGTGTATGTGTGTGTGCATGCATGGTAGCCTCCCTCCTTCCTCTTTTCCTTGTTCCACCCTCCCTCCCTCTTCCCCCAGCCCCACTCACCTACTCCTTAGAAAAAGGGAGCTCTACCCCAACAACCCACCCCAAAACATCAAGCAGCAGCAGGACTGAGCGCATCCTCTTCCACTGAGGCCTGGCCAGGCAGCCCTGCCAGGGGGACATGATCAGAAGCAGGCAATGGAATCCATGTCAGATACAGCCCCTGCTCCCTTGACTAGGGCACCCATGTGAAGACCAAGCTGCCCACCAGCTACATATGTGTAGGGGGCTGAGGTCCAGCACATGGTTGGTGCTTCAGTCTCTGTAAGATCCTCCCTGGGCCCAGGTTAGTTGACTGTTGGTCTTTCTTTTGGAGTTCTTGTCCCCTCCGGTCCTTTTTCCCCCCCGCCCCACTCTTCCACATGCTCCCTGCACTCCACCTAATGTTTGGTTGTGAGTCTCAGCATCTGTTTCAGTCCTCTGCTGGGTGGAGTCTCTCAGAAGACAGCTGTGCTAGGCTCCCATCTGCAAGCATAGCAGAGTATCATTATTTGTGTCAGGGATTGGCTCTCAACCATGGGGTTGATCTCAGGCTGGGCCAGACATTGCTTGGACATTCCCTCAATCTCTGCTCTATCTTTATCCCTACCCATCTTGTAGGCAGGGTAAATTTTGGGCCGAAGTTTTTGTGGGTGGGTTGGTGTTCCCCTCCCTCTACTAGAAGTTCTATCTGGTTAGAAGGTGGCCTCTTCAGTCTCCTTGACCCCCACTACTAGAATTCTTAGCTAGAGTCACCCCCATATCTTCCCCAAAGCATACCTTGTCATAGGTCTCCAGTTTGTCTCAGAGATGGCCCTGCCCTCAGATTCTTTTCTCTCTCCAAGCCCTCTGGACCTCTTGCCTCCCACTGCCACATCGGATCCCCATCCTCACTTCCCTCCCCATTCCCTCTCTTACCCTGTTCCCTCTCTTTATCTACTTCTGCTGTCTATTCCAATTCCCCTTCTGTGTGAGACTCAAAACATCTTCCTTTGGGCCCTCCATGTTACTTAGCTTCTTTGGATCTGTGAATAGTTATATGGTCCTGTAATATATGGTTAATATCTGCTCATAAGTAAGTACATGTTATATGTGTCTTTCTGGGTCTGGGTTATCTCACTCAGGATGATCTTTGCTAGCTCTATCCATTTGCCTGCAAATTTTATGATTTCCTTGTTTTTAATAGCTGAGTAGTATTCCATTGTGTAAATGTCCCAGTTTCTTTATCCATTCTTCGGTTGTGGGACATCTGAGTTGTTTCCAGTTTCTGGCCATTATGAATAAAGCTGTTATGAACATACTTGAACAAATGTTCTTCTTTGGTGGAACATATTTTGGGTCTATGCACAGAAGTGAGATGGCTGGCTCTTGAGGTAGAGCTATTCCCAATTTTCTGAGAAAGCTCCAGATTGATTTCCAAAATGATTGTACAAGTTTGCACTCCCACCAGCAATGGAAAAGTGTTCCCCTTTCTCCACATTCTCACCGGCATATGCTGTCACTTGAGTTTTTGACCTTAGCCATTCTGAGGGGTGCAAAATGGAATGTCAGAGTCATTTTGATTTCTGTTTCTCTAATGACTAAGGACGTCAAATATTTCTTTAACTGCTTCTCTGCTCTTTGAGATTCATTCTCTGTTGAGAATTATCTGCTCTGTACCCCATTTTTAAACTGGATTATTTGATTTGTTGGTGTTCTTGAGTTCTTTATATATTTTGAGTATTAGCCCTCTGTTGGATATAGGATTGGTGAAGATTCTTCCCAATCTTTAGGCTGCCATTTTGTTCTGTTGGCAGTGTCCTTTGCCTTACAGAAGTTTTTCAGTTTCATGAAGCCCCATTTATTAAAGAGCCTGAGCTGTTGGTGTTCTATTCAGGAAGTTGTCTCTTTGCCAGTGAGTTCAGGGCTGATCCCCACTTTCTCTTCTAATAGATTTATTTAGTTTTTCTGGTGCAGGGTAATAAATAAGGATTTATTTGTATTTCTCTATATGTGGACATCCAGTTAGACAAGCACCATTTGTTGAAGATGCTTTCTTTTTTCCATTGCATGGTCTTGGCTTCTTTGTCAAAAAAAAATCATGCGTCTGTAGGTGTGTGAGTTTATTTCTGGGTCTTTGATTCAATTCCATTGATCAATCAGTCTGTTTCTATGCCAGTGCCATGCAGTTTTTATTACCATGACTAATACAACTCTTAACCAGTGATCATTTCACCAGCCACCTTCCTTTTTTCTGTTTCTTCTACCCACTACAGTCTTACAATTCTATTTTCCTCTTTGTTCATCACCCTCCTCTTCGGTTCCTCCCTCTCTCCCTCCTTCCCCTGCCCCCAGGTTCGCGTGGAAGTCAAACAAAAGTTGGGAGAGCTAATTCAGGCAGGTCTTTGGAAAAACAAGTATGGATTTCTCACCCTCTTTGTCGGCTGGGTCTTGGTGGCTGTATTTCAGTTTTGCTATAATGTATTTGAATAGCTTTGAGTGTGCTGCCAAAGGCAAGAGGGCACTTAAAACCTCTACATTTTATAATTTGTTTGCCAGCCTGGCTAATGTCCCAGAACACAGGTGGCGGTGAAAGCAACTTGGTGTTTTGTACTTGTTTGAACCACCTTGAGACCTTTGAAACAGGTCTCGTTTGCTATTTAGCTCAAGATTCTATACCAGTTGGGAGTCTGCAAAATCGCCACCCCTTGGTCTCGCTGAAAATGTGTGTATTGCTCTTTAAAAAGCTACTTAGTTACCATCATGATAATGGTACCACTGCGGTACCCGTGGGCACGTCTCAGCACACTTGTCATTATTGCCACTCACAGGTTAACAGCGTGGCAGCACTGTTGATGACCTTGACCCCTGCAGAGTACATAAAGCACCTTCCAGTCCTATGAAAGCCAGCAGGGAGGAAGCTCTGGTGTCAATACCGAAGTGATTTCTCTATCTTCTGGGATTAAAGCCTGTGGTGTCTTTAGCATTTTATCATCAAGTTCTGCTGGGCAACTGAGAGCACTGGCAATAACCTTTATTGTTTTGGCAGTCTCTGGGATGCTCTGTGTGCTTTTTATTTGGCAACCTATGGCATCTGGAGGTGCAGCCTCTCTTATGTGGAGTACCTCCAACTGAACTCTAGTGTGGTGTGTTGTGTGTGTGTGTGTGTGAGAGAGGGGGGGGGACTGTGGCTTATACTATATGACTTATAAAATAGAGAATTTCCCCTCACCCAAATCCCCTCCAGATTCCCCCTTTGCCCTTCATATCACCAGTGTTCTACCATCATCTCTTCCTTGAGATCCCCTCCCCCAATGGTCCTTCTCTACTTTCCTGGATTCTACAGTTATTCTAAGTTAAACACACAAATCTAAAGAGTGAGCACCAAGACCTACCTATGAGCAAGAACATGAAATGTGCATTTTTTCTGGATCTGGGTTACCTCATTCACTACGTTTTCCAGCTCCACCCATTTCACTGCAAATTTCATTTTTCATTACAACTGAATAAAATTGTGTCTATGAGCCACATTTTCCTTATGTGCATCAGTTGATGGGCATCTAGGCTGTTTCTGTGTCGTAGGTATTGTGGCTAGAACAGCAATGAGCAGGGATTAGCATATGTCTTTATGGTAAGAAAAGGAGTCACTCACTGAGTCTGTGCCCGGAAGTGGCATACAGAGGGGAGATCGACTTCTGTTTGTTTGTTTGTTTGTTTGTTTGTTTTGTTTGAGAAATTCCCACACTGATTTCCATTATTGCTGTGTTAACTTGGACTCTGCTAACAGAGCATGATGAGGGCTTTCCCCGTGCCCTCAACACCATTTGTTTCTGTTTTTGTTTTTCTTAATCTTAGCCATTCTGACTGGAGGAAGATGACATCTAAAAGTAGTGCCTGGTAGCATAAATCTGGCCAGGAGCCTCTGCTTGAGAAGCTCCTGAGGCTCCAGCTGGTGACCTATTACTATTATTTTACTCAAAGAACGTAGTCTCAACTTGCCCTCTTAAGTTTTTATCTCCAGGAAAGGAAAGGTGGCTCAGTGGTTCAGAACCCTTTTGTTCTTGCAGAGGACCTAAGTTTGCCCCCCAGCCACACATGTGGCAGCTCACAATTGTCTGTAACTCCTGGTCCATGGGGTCTCAAGCCTCTGGTCTCCACAGGCACTAGGAATGCAAATGGTGTATGTCTGTGTAGCCAAAACACTCATAAGGTGTTTGTTTGTTTGTTTGTTTGTTTGTGTAGGTTGTAACTCTGTGCCCATAGATTAGTATAGTCCTCAGTCCTCATCAGAGATGGTTCTCAGTGCAGTGGGCCATTAACATGGAAACTTACAGTGGCTGACACTGCAGAGAATCAGTGGGGTGCTCAGCCACAAGCAAAACTGCTTGAACCCCCACCACCACCTGAAGCTCAGGGGTCATCGTGGAAGAGCGATTGGAAAAATGATTAAGAGGCAGAGGTCAAGGAGGACTGGAGTGAAACAGTGTCTCTGAACATAACAAGACTGCTGCATACATAAACTCAAAGTAGTTTAGATACCTGCGTAAGATCAAGACAGCCAACATTCTACATGGGGTTGGGGTGTGGGCGGGGAGGTGTTCAGGAGTATTACTGAAGAGTATTGACAATTGATGACTCCTGAGGAAAGGAAAGTCAGTTTTTAAGGCTATGGCTCCATCAAGCTCCAGTGGATGTCTCCATACTGACGAGTATATGTCCCAAAAGGACTCATTGGGCTATTGACAGAGAGTGAAGGGTTATGGGGTGCGAGAAGGGACCCTAGAGAGATGGCTCAGCCATTAAGAGCACTTAGTGCTACTGCAGAAGACCCAAGTTCAGTTCTCAGCACCCACATGGCAACTGAGAACCATCTGTAACCCCAGTTTCTGGGACATGACGCCCTCCTCTGGCTTCCGTGGGTACTACATGCGCCTCATACACACACTTGCAGGTCAAATTTTCATGCACAAAAAATAATTAAAAATAAATCTTAAAAAGAAGACTGGAAGTTGGGAGGGCTAAGGAGGTAGGGTGGAGCTGAGGTGAGTTAGGGTGAGGAGTGGAGAAAGGATGTAATCACAATACATGGTAAGAAATTCTCACAGATTTTTTCTTTTTAATGTATGTGGAAAGAAAGCGGCTGCAAAGTCCCCCGTTAAGTTTAAGCAGGCTGCTTCCCTGCCTGGAGGTGTGTTTAGCAGGCAAAGATAGACATCTTTACTCACAACTGTCCCACTAGTGGCTTCTAAAGGTCACCCTTTTCTGTTATAATCTTCTCGAAACACTGATTCTGTATAATTGTATGTTGTCTCATCCTTTGTAGCCAAATGCAGCAGCCACATTAGGATGCTTCACTGCAGAGAAAAATTTGCAGTGTCCAAAGTTCACTGACTTTGAGTAGAAATAAAGCGGCCCATGGAAAAGAATCCTAGTCCAGCCAGCACCTCCATGAAAGCGGCAATGGGTGTACTGGGACTTGAACAAGAGCCTGCTGAGAAATGAGAGTCAGAGTCAGATCCAGCTGAGCTCTATTTAGGGTAAATTTATGGGTCAGTGAAAGACAGCACAGACTGCTATCCTTCAGGACAGTCATGTGCAGAAGCCTGACTTCCCCCAAACAGAGATTTTCCTTAGAAGTTGCCTTAAAAAAAAAAATGCTTAGTGGTTTCCTGTTCTTAAGGTTTCTGTAGAGAGCACTTTCAAGATTAAAGGACAGTAGCCATCACTTTTAACCTGAAGGGTTAGTTCATTTATTTATTTTAAGTCACGTGTGTTTGGGCAGAATTATTTTTTTCTTTAAAAAAAATGCTGAGAGTTGAGAAGTAGTCAGCCCATTGGCTATTGTATTTATTAGCTTTGTAGCAAAGATGGTACAAAGAGAAATAGTCCAGCTGCTTTATCACGCAGAACAGTGGTTGTTCTTTTCTTGGCTGATAACACAACAGACTGGTCAGTGATGGTTCTTCGGTCAGCATCATTTTCTAGCACCTACTGTGTGCTCCATAGTGCTTTGGAAAGACCACAGAGCCAGTGAGGTGAGTGTATACTCAGGCTGTGTGGAGTCTTACAGCAACTGGCAGATCCTAAGCCTGAGTTTGTTCTTTGCGGATTTGTACAGCCTCTGCTTAGTAAATGAGGCGCGGTTTGATTGTGAATGTCCCTCTTCCCGGGCTTGTGTGTTTTCACACTTAGTTCCCCATTGGGGGCCCTGTTTTAGGAGGTCCTGGAGCCTGTAGGAGATAGAGTCTAGTTTCAGGAAGTAGCTCCCTGGGGAGCGGAGACCCCAGTTCTAAGCTACGCTCTCTGCTTTCCAATCCTGGAGATGTGAGAAAGCAACCATATGCCCCACCTCCCCATTGCCACAGCAGGAGCTGACCTTGCCTCTGCCTTCCCTGCCGAAATGGTCTCAAGCCTGAGTCAAAACAAGCCCTTCCTCCCTCCTGTCAGCTATCCTGTCACAGTGCCAAAGAAACTAACTAGTGTATCAAAAAAATAATGACAACAGTAGGCCACACCAGGTTACAAATAGGCCCAGGAGAAAATTGTGATGAAGCCTGAGTGAAAATGTCTCTCTGTTCTATCCATGCTGGCAAGATTTGAGATGCAAGGCAAAGTTTAATTCCAGGCTCCCACCTGGATCTCAAGCCTGGCTTATAGACTAAGACTTCCCTTCAGTCATTCTCTCTGTCCCCTGATTTCTTGTCTGCTTGCTCAGGCTGATGCCTTTGTTATCTGTCTTGGATCCTGGAGCAAGATGTTGCTTGTCATGCTGGGCTGACTGGACTGTTTCAGTCGGTGAGGGAGCAGAAAGAAAGGGACAAAACGGTTTGTGTTTTCTTCCTTCCCTTTAGAGCTGTACTGTGGGTATGGAATGCATCATCCCCCTTTTCTTTGTTTTTATTTTCACTCATCTATCTATCTATCTATCTATCTATCTATCTATCTATCTATCTATCTATCTATCATATTTTTGCTATTGCATTAGGCTCTTTTTCTTTGTTTTCACTCCCACTTTTCTTTGCTTGTTCTATTGACAGGGTTTTGCTGTGTATCCCTGGTAGGCCTGGAAACTCCCTCTGTAGCCCAGACTGACACAGACTTTGAGTCTCCTGACTCAGCCTCCTGAGTACTGCGCTACTACTATATCCAAAGCCTCAGCCCTGCTTCACTCAGCCTTTCTAAACTCAGCGAACTGTATCTGAGCAGCTGTTCTCATTTAGTTTGGGGTATGGACTCTAGGAAGTGGTGCTCATAAGCTGAGGATTACACAAACCCCCTTCTCAGCTCTGTGTGCTTGCCATTCTTGTAAATTTCATAACCATTGCCACGAAGGTACCTAAGGCTTCATAGAATTACATTCTAGTAACCTAAATGATATTCTTCACTTATGCTCCAAAGTACTGGTGAGTACATACAACTAAAGACAGAAACCAATGCCAGAAGGGAGCATGCCATGCTGAAGAGCCCTCTCCCCATTGATTTGAGGAACATGCATACTTGAGAGTTTGTAAAATGTTTGTGTGATTCAGCAGAGGGTTAAAAACTTGGGAGTGTTTGTTATATAGACTTGACAAAAATTCAGGGAATGAGTTTGCTGAGGAAACATAACGGGAGGGGGCTGGAGAGATGGCGCAGCAGTTAAGAGCCTGGCCTCTCTTCCAAAGAACTCAGGCTCCCACAACCCACAGAGTCGTTAACAACTATCAGTTCCGGGAGGTCTGGCACCCACTTGTGAGCTCTCCAGGTACCGGACGGACACACATTTAGGTGGTACACAGATGTACATGCAGGCAACACACACTAAAATAAATTAAAAAAAAAATTACAATGCAAATCTCTAAGAGAAACTTTTCAGTTCTTTTTTATTATGATGGAGCATCATTATGTTGTCACAGAAACAAACATTTCATATCTCACTGTGTATCTCAGATAACTTGAATAGCAATCCATGTTGCTTTGAAATGATAGTAGTTAGACCCATTGCTAAATCTTACTTTTAAAAAGATTTATTCTTGGGTGCTGGAGAAATGGCTCAGAGGATAAGAGCACTGATTGCTCTTCCCAAAGGTCCTGAGTTCAATTCCCAGCAACCACATGGTGGCTCACAACCATCTAAACATGAAATCTGGTTCCCTGCAGGTGTACATGCTAACACACATTGCATAAGTAATAAATAAATCTTTAAAAAAAGAAAAAAAAAGATTTATTCTTTTTGGGGGAGGGTCATGGATGGGGGCAGAGAGAGTATTTTGATACAGGGTTTCCCTGTGTAGCCTTGACTGGCCCCGAACTCAGAGATCCTCCTGCCTCTGCCTCCCGAGTGCCAGGATTAAAGGCAAACGCCACCGCCACTGCCATCCAGCTCAAAGACTTATTCTTTACTCATGCATATGCATTGCGTCTGGAGGTGCATATTCATGAGCATACACAAAGGTCAGGAGTGTTGGATTCCCTAGAACAGGAGCTAAAGGCAGCTGTGAACAGCTGGATGTCGGTGCTGGGGACTGAACTCTGGTTCTCGGCAAGAGCAGCAAATACTCTTAACTGCCACGTCATCTCTCCAGCCTCTGCTGCTTTATTGACGAATGTATTCGTGAAGGGCCACACAATGTAATATCGTAATGTTCACATGTTTTGTAGTTAATACTCCTCATTTTTGTTTTTGTGATAAGGTCTGGTACGCAGGCTGGCCCCAGCCTTACTGTGAATGTAGCTGATCACCTTGAACTTTGGATCCTCCTGCTTCTGCCTCCCAAGTGCTGGGCTTTTGCTGTGCTTTGTCTCTGCACCCAGTTTGTGCTTTGCACGGTGCTGGGATCCTATTTTAGGCAAACATTTTACTACCCCCCATGCATGCTTCATTTTATGCATTTAAACACACATGAATCTGAAAAGGTTTTTGTTTTGTTTTGTCTCCTCCTTCACTGTCTGCAAGTTCTGTGGCAGGCAGGTCTCAGTAAGTCCTTCCCAGGATAGGCACAGCACAACCGCTGTGGTGCAGAGCTTCCACTCCTGTTTCCTGGTTAGTTATTACCTTCTAGGGATTGGTGGCTTTCCTGTGTTTTGAGATACTATTGACACCTCCTACTGTGACTTCTGGGCTTGCCTGCAGAGGGCACGAGAGACTGAGGAGCTGACCCATTTCCTGGTAGGCTTTGGTTGGATGATGGATGGATGGATGACACGGGGCACATCCATCACATGGTCCCACTTACCCGGAGCAAGCTGAAGAATGTGGGAAGGCCAGTGGCAACATCTGGATGTGTTCGCAGTGGTATGGTGCACCTTGGTCAAAAACTGTTCAGTATTTGCCTTCAGCACGGACAGTGCCCGATAAATATCTGTGTTCTAATTCATACCTCTGATTAGACATGTGAGAACAACAAACCTCAAGAGAAATCCCATAAAAATCGAATGATAAGGGTGATGGAAAGATAGCTCAGCAGTTGAGAGCACTGGCTGCTCTCCCAGAGGACCTATGTTCAGTTCCCAGCACCTGGATGGCAGTTCACAACCGTCTGTAACCTCAGTTCCAGGAGAATCAATACCCCCTTATAGCTTCCATGGGTACCAGGAATACACATGGTATATTTATATATGCAAGCAGGCAAGAAATCATACAGAGATCTTTTTTTTTTTTAAATCCATTAAGGTTCATGCACTAATTGTAAGAATAGTCTATTGTTATGCAAATAGTAAAAGTTTTACAAGGATTTTTTTTTCTGTAATGAAACTATACTTGCAAATTATGGTTCCCTGTTCCCTCCACCTTCATTTTTATAACCAAGGAGGGTAGCAAATTGAGCACACTACTGTTGCATTTTCCAGGGCTAGAAATGAAAAACAGTGAGTTGCGGCCAGAATATTAAATTATCTTGCCGCTTTGCTATGCTTCTGGCCAATCTTCCATGTGCAGCCTCTCCTCCCGGCAGCTCCATCTTTGTTCTTGGATTGGGGAAAACACAACCTCACTGCTCATGACCAGAGGCCTCGAGCCTGGATGGTGGCTGGACTCTTAGGCTGGCATTAGTTTGGGTTCACCGTCTCTTTGAGCAGATTTATATTTTTGTGTGTTGACGCCCTTAGCAGCTGGTTCTACATTTTAACAGTTTTCTTCTATTTAAAAAAGTGTCTGATTAGTTCTCTTAAACTGCTTCGGCTTCTCCTGGTTTGTGCGTATGAACAGAAGATCACTTCCTACCTGAATTTTTTTTTTTTTTAAATTAAGGCCATTTTCCCAGAAGATGTCTTCCTTTGAAGGATGATGAAAAAGCACCAAGGTTGGTTTTCAGCTAGAAAGCACCAGTCTCTGTCTGCTTTTAATAACAACAAGACCATTTCCTTGTGGTGTTAGTGTGGAATTTAAGGAGAGGATGCCATGGAGGAGGCAAATAGTGTCCAAGATTGCCCCCAGTGCCAACTAATTCCGTGAAACCAGAGACTGTGGGCTGGGGGCCGTGCAGTTATTAGAGGGCCTGCCTGGCATTCAGGAGGCCCTGGCTTCAGTATACTTTAAGGCTGCCTGACTGGCAAATCCTCCTGTGCCCTGAAATTGATCTGTTGTTCTGCTTCCACTTTTTTTTTTTCACCAGCAGGTACGTAGTCAGAGCTGAACTGTCTTAACACTGATTGAGTTCTCCATTGTCCCCACCCATCGCTGTTTCCGTCCTTCACATGTGTCCATCACTTGGGCCAGTACTCCTGAATTCTGGGCAGGACTCTGCTTCTTAAAGGCTTACGCCTGCAGGTTTCAAGCTCTGCTTTCCTTTCTGCACCTGTGAGCGTGGTGTGGTTTGCTTTCTGAGAAGTAGGTACAGCACAGCCTCTCTTCAGATTGTGGTCTTTCTTATACCAAGGGCAGTTTACGTTGAAGAGGAGAATGCCAGTGCTGACTAGTTGATGTCCACATTGGGAGCAGAATTATGTTAGGGGAGCTTGAGAATTTGTTGTAAGTGGAAGAGATGAATAGAGAGAACCACAATTAAAAACACTTAGCTGGAGCCGGATTTCCCAAACACAAGTGACAGCCTTCAAACTGATCAATGGATTACAGAAATGGAGTCTAATGAAACCTCATTCATTGCATCAGTCAGTATGTCCCCATTTTGGATGCACCGTTCTCTCTGCAACTCTTAGTGTTGGTGGGAAAAATTGATAAAAAAAATTATCTTTCTCAGTTAGTTGCATCCTCTTCAGAAGCAACAGCAAGTAGTCATTAATTTCTATATGATAGGGCAGAACTTTTCTGTGGCTAAACAATTGAAACAGGAAATGACCCAAGATACAGTTTCCATGACACCCTGTCACTTGGATCCAGTTTTCCCTGAAGATGAAAGAGCAAAGCCGCCTTTTGATAGTGAATAACTAATTGGACTGGCTGATAGTGGGAGTTTTTTTTTTTTTTTTTTTTTAATGTGAAAAATAAAGGAGAAAAAAATAAAAGCTAGAACAGCTGTGTTTTGGTACCGTTGTCTAATCCCCAGATAAAACACTCCAAGGACATCGGAATTGAATAGTGCCTTTATGGGGGGGGGGTGTTGGTATCTAAAAATCTGTCAAAGCACTGAATGTATTTGTGTTAAAAAGCAAAGAGAATAAAGGGGAAAAATCAGATCTAAGGTACCAGGTGATGCCTTTTAAAGAATGATCTTTGTTTATGCAGAGTATGATTTTTCTCTTTTAAGATTCCCTCTTGAGAGTGGTAAGGGTTGTTGTCCTCTAGTGTTTGTTTATACTGTTTCTGCTGGGGCTGGCAGGGAGAGCTGAGGGAGCTGAGCCTAAGCCACTGTGTTTCCCTTTCTCTTGTAAATGAGGAGCTGGTGGTAGTCCTTACAGCCTTCCTGCTCTTCCACTTCAGAAATGCCCGCCTTTGACTGGAATGCTGGCTCCACTGATCACAAAGGCATGCATATGAAAAGCTTCAAGTTTTGTTTTTGTTTTTGTTTTGTTTTTTAATGGAGAAAACGTCTATTTTCCTTGAAAGGGAGGCAATGTCTTCTCTGTGTCCACTGATGGCATACATATGAGCCCTGTTTTCTCACATTTGAATACTGAAGAATACAGTCTTTGACCTAATGAATTTTCTGTGCTGGGGCTCAGTGGCAGAGTGCTTGCCTAGCCTGCAGGAGGAAGGCCCTTGAGCTCAGCCACAGCACTGCAAAACCAGGAAGTAAACAGTCATGACTTTTCTCATAATTTCTCACCCCTGTTGTGACTGGACTTGTCGCTGTCATTTTTCCAGCAGTTAAATTTACTTGTTCTTCCATTTTGTAGGAAAGTACCTGTCTAATTTCATTTTGTTTTGCCAAACAGAAGAGTAGTAACAGATACCCACACTGAAATCCTACTGTATTTAGGTGGCAAATATCACAGTAAAAATACAGACTGACCTGGGCATAACCATGGACCAATCACCTGTTGCTAGTTTCCTCCTTTACAAATTATACCCACCTTTGGGCGGACTGCAATTTGCAGGAGACTTGGAACCTCCTTATTCTGTGTCTGCCCCACGGACAACACAATTCAGTCATGTAAAGGGGTGGATGGTGAAGATGCAAGAGACACACCCAGTATTTTTTCCATAGGTTGCTCTTACCTAAAGCTTTAAAGTGATTCTTGAGATCACAACTTAAAATTTTTCTCTGAACCTCCCCTCCCCCATCTACAAGAACATTTCTTTTTTTGGTTGAAAAAAAAATTAAAAATTTGAGAGACAGGGTTCCACTATGTAGCTCTGTCTGCCTTGAAACTCTATCTAGACCAGGTTGACTTCTAACTCACAGAGATCCAACTGCTTCTCTCTCCCGAGGTCTTGATCTTGCAGCCATATCCGGCTCAAGGATTTTCTTCTTGGTCTGCATCCTTTGGAGATTCCCTTTTCTTAGAGCAACACCAGGTCAACCTCCTCAGTGGAGGAAGACAGTCAGGGGCTCTTGACAAAGCCGCAAACACTACTGTCTAGGGATTGTGCGAAGTCTGTAATGGAAGGGTGTAGATTCTCCCTTCTGCAGCTGTCCTAGCTACAGTGGCCCCACAAGGCCTCTGAGTTGGCTGAGTAGCCTGTCCAGGTACCCAAGATTCACGTCTGTACCCAAGATTCACGTCTGTGAGCTAAACCTGAACCTTTATACCCTGCAACAGGCCCTTGCTGCCTCTGCTTCCTTAGCTGTGTCTTCGTTTAGACACCGCACCCTCCTTTTTCAGGATCCTTTGCCCGACACTGTGCCCTGGCTAACAGGGCTGCATCTAGCCATTAGCCCAGCTTTGTTTCCCTTGTACCTCATGTGGATCCTCCCCCTACTTAGTTGCTCTAGGCCTGTGCCAGCTGTGTCCCCTTGATGCTCACTCAGTTCTTTGTTTTCCTTGCAGGTACCAGGTACCTTACCAGCCCAGCAAACTCTGAGAGTATCTAGTCAGGGGCAGAGGTGTGCCAGATGCATCTCTCACACTCCTGTTCACACACACACACACACACACACACACACACACAAAATGTATCTATGTATATACATATAAGACTAAGTTCACTAAAATGCTATGAAAACTATATGCATTGAGTTCTTTTAAAAGATTTATTTTTATTTCTGTGTGCATGCATGTGGGCGCCTGTGAAGGCCATAAATGGACTTTGGATGTCCTGAAGCTAGAGTTACAAGTAGTTGTGAATCACCTGACATAGGCCCTAGAAAGGGAACATGGGTCCTCTGAAAAGAATAGAGCTCTTTCATCACTGAGCCATCCCTCTAGGCCCACCTGAAATCCCAGCACTCAAAAGAGGCAAAGGCAGGAGAATCTCTGTGAATTCAAGGCCAGCCTGATCTATAAAGTGAGTCCAGGACAGCCAAGGCTACACAGAGAAACCCTGTCTCAAAATAATAAGAGAGAGAGAGAGAGAGAGAGAGAGAGAGAGAGAAAGAAAGAAAAGAAAAGAAAAGAAAAGAAAAGAAAAGAAAAGAAAAGAAAAGAAAAGAAAAGAGAGGGGAGGAAATCCTATGCAAGGGTCCTGTGGTCCTTCCAAAATGCTTCCTCCTATAAAGTAAGGCTATGGTGGACTCCATACCAGCAATGGCTATCTTGTGGCCTGCCTACCACTCAGTTATGTAAGAGCTGGACATGCTCAGCATTACATTGGACTACAGGGATTTAGGGGAAAATCAACTAATGACACCAAAGTTGGTGCCGCTCGCAGGTCAGTCACTGCGAAGCACTGCATGCCGTCGTCTGAATTATCTTTTGAAAGCCTCACAGCACCTCTTGGAGGCAGACGGTATGACCGACTCTTCAGTTACGGTTCATGATTAGAAAGGGCAGCATTTAAACTCGTCGACTCTGAGACACTGCCCCCAAGAAGAAGCAGGTAAGTGTCAAGGCAGAGCAAACCTTACCAGGCAATGGGCGGCTCTGAACAGTTTATGTGAGCTGATTTGCCTAAGCTTCTCAGTCATCAACGGTCTAAGTCCTGCTAGAATCACTTGACAGGGCTGGAGAGATGGCTCAGTGGTTAAGAGAGGACCTGGGGTTCAATTCCCAGCACCCACATGGCAGCTCACACCTGTCTGTCACTCCAGTCCCAGGGTTCCTGATACCCTCACACAGACATACAGGCGGGCAAAACACCATATAAATTATGTGTGTGTGTGTGTGTGTTTAAAGAAGGATTACTTGAAGGACTTGCTCCCAAGCGTGAGGATGTGAGGTTAATCAGAGCACTGGGAAGGCAGAGACAGGCGGATCCTTGGGGCTCACTGCCCAAGCATTCTAGCTCACGTGGCAAGTCTCAGGTCAGCGAGAGACCCTGACTCAAGACAAAATCAGAGGTTGTTCCCCAACTTCCACGGGCCAGTACCTGCACCCCCACCCCCACGGGTCTGTATACACACAAGATAGAATGACTCCACTCAGGGACACTTGCTAGAGTGACAGCAGAGTGAGGCATGTAGTGACTCAGGGAAAGAAGTGATTTTTCTTGTTGGAGGTGTGTGGAGGTGTTACAGGCTCAGAAAGGAGGTGATTCCTGCACTGATGCTTATGGCAGGTGTCCAAAGGGTTAACTATGAAGTTGCTTAAATGGGTTTAGTGTTTAGTGTGACTCTTCAATCCTGGACTGGTTGTTCTCTTTGCAGTGCGGTCCCCTCCAGACACCACTTTTGAGGAAAATGCTCATCCCAAACGGCTTGAAGTCCTTTGATTGGTAGACTGGGGCAAGCCTTCTCATGGCAAGTTGTTAGTCAAGGCTTTGGGCTTAGCCACCTGCAAAAGTAGAATTAATCATAACTGCTCTGTCCCATGGGGTGGTTTCAAGGACTGAAGAAGTTACTGGAAGGCTGAAGTGTGCAGATAGTTATGGGTTTTAACATATTGCTTGAGGAGGCTTCGATGTCCAAGGACTAGGCTAGGGCATAGACTAGAACCATAGCCACATCACAGGAGCCTTCATTTTCTCTAAGCAGAAACGCTTCCTTTCTCCTCAGCACTTACCAAGAGCCTCCTGTAGGGTTGTGTCCACCTCTGCCTGCCCCGCTAGGCCAGCCTGATTCACCTTTGGTTTGGGTTGAGATGGTAGTTTGAGAATCAGTAGGTTTCAGTGGAATTGAATCAATGGGCTGCCGGCTGATACTAGGCTAGAAGGAGGTTGTGGTGGACAGCTATTCGTTGCCAGGACAAAATGCCGGAGATAAGCAGGTTATGGGTTGAGAGTATGGCTCGCCAGTTAGATGTCTGGCTGTTTATGCCCCTGTGGTGATGCAGAACACTGTGGAGGAAACTGAGGAAACTGCTCACCTCATAATGGCCGGGAAGCAAAGAGAAGTGGAAGAGCCCAGGGTCCCACTATGCTCCTGAAGAGGATGCCCTCAGAAACTCACACCCTTCAACTTCCTCCACATCCTAAAGTTTCCACTAACCTCCGGTACCAGACCAAGTCTCTGACGCTAGAACCTTTGAGGGCCATTTAAGGTGAAACCATGGCACGGATGATTTTCCCCTTTAAAATAATATTTGTTTATTTATGTATGTCTGTGTCCCGAATGTGTGCTTAGCATCTGTGGGGGCCAGAAGAAGGTGTCGGATCTCCGGGAACTGGAGTTACAAGTAGTTGTGAATCTCCATGTGTGTGCTAGGAATCGAACCCAGGTTTTCTGGCAGAGCAGCCATCTCTCTAGCCCCCAATTGGTTTATTCTTTGCAGCTATACTCTTTTTCTCTGGGCCAAAGAGGAGCACTTAAGTGAGCTTAGGAGAGCTGGAGCACAGCCATTAAGTCTCCAGGGGGAAAGTGGGGCAGGATGGTTGTTATCTGGAGGGAGAGGCAGGACCACACCCAGGGCCAGGGAGTGCAGAAACAGTTGGAATTGGGAAGAGAAGCCAAAGTTAGAGACAACGAACTTTTAAGAGATGAAGGGTGAGAATGGGATCTGAACGCCAATAAGAGAAGACATTTATTTTTGACAGGTTAAATTCATGGTACTGAGAGGGTAGAGTTCACCTTTAGGAGTCAGGAGAGTGACCATGTGTATGCTTGGGCAAGTCATTTATGGTTGAGATGTCCACATCTCCAGGGTGGGAAAATAACAGAATATAACAACTCCTTCTGCACACATTTTAAAAGGGCTTAATAAGTGTGCTGTAACAGTATGGTCTGGTGCTTTGTGTTTGATTATTATTTTGCTGCCTGGGGTCTGCCCTTGCTTTTAGGAGCAGACACTCTTGTACCCCAGAATGACATTTGTAATCATGCCTAAGAAATTGTTCCCGATTGGCTAAATAAAAGGCCTACACCAGGGCAGGGCAGAGGTGAGGGGTGGAGCTAAGGTTTGAGGGCTTTGGGGACCGAAGGATCACAGGAGGAGGGGAAGGAAGGAGACAGAGGAGACTTGGGTTAGCGTGGAGAGAAGCACCTGGCCGGATCAACACGGATGGAGGACGGCCGTCCAGATGAAAAGAATAAGCAAGTTTTTAATTTATGGATGGGAAGTAGCCCAAACAGAAATGATTATAGCAGGTGGCATGGGATGGGGGCTGGGAGATAACAAGATAGCTTAAGTATAACTACCTGGCCAGCCCCAGGTAAAATAAGGCGTCTTCTAAAACACAGTGGGAGCGTGTCTTTTATTTCTTTTGGTAACGGGTTAGATAATACCACTGTAATAAAAATATGCTTATAATATAAAGCATTGTTAGCCCAGTATTTTATTTTCTACAACAGTATGCCCACAGAATCATTTCCTGTGTTAAGTGTAAGTCGTAAACCATCTTGATGTGGTGAGAGAGAAGGAAATAGCCCCAGATTTGAGAGGATTGGGGTCATTGTATTTGCCCTGTATGTGGCCTCAGACTGGCAGACGCAGACCTGCATCCTCATGTGTGAGATAACACTCACTTTACACATAGAGTGGGGGCTGCCCTCACTTCACTGATCGCTAGTAAACACCTGAGGATCCCACTTGGACAGGGTCCTGCCCAGTATCTAGGCTGTGTCACTGAGAGCGAGGGGTCAGGGTCAGGCCATCTTGTTCAGAGAACCATGCTTGGTGTTTGTCACCAAGACATGACCGGGTCTGACACTGGTTTTCTGTGGGCCATTTAAGCCCAGGGCAATTTCTCCAGTCTAAGTGGCTTCCCCGGTTCCCTTTTTTATCTCCCCAAAAAGGTTCTGGGTTCACAGGCACTTATTTTTATTTGGAGTCCTTCCTATCTCCCTCTTTAAAAGTGTGTGTGTGTGTGTGTGTGTGTGTGTGTGTGTGTGTGTTGCATGTGTATACAGGTGCATGAGCCCATGCCCATGCACAGGAAAGCCAGAGGAGGATGTCTGGTGCTTCCTCAATCATGCTCCACCCTATTCCATGGAGACAGTTTGTTTTACTGTTTTGCTGAATGCCATGGGACTATCTGCATGTGTAGAAAAGCTCCACTTGACCTGCCCCCGAGGATTTGAACTCAGGTCCTGATGCTTGGGTGGTAAGTGCTTCTACCCACATAGCCCCCTCTCGTCTCCTTCTGCTCCTTCTCTCTTCTCTTTCCCCCTTTCATTTTCTCTTGCATCCTACTTGTCTCGCCTCCAAGATGACTGGTGACTGCGCCCCTGGACTGCTCAGAACACAGGCACAGGGAAAAAAGGAAGAAAGAAAAAGATCCTCTTTTTTCCCCCCCCTTTAAGGGCTCTTATTGCTAATTATAAGAGGAAAAAGCAACAGGACCTTGCAGAAAGATGATGCTGAGACACACAGAGAGCTCAAATTTCTATGAACTTTGTGTTCCTGACTGTAACTGTGGGGGAGAGCTGCTGTCTGCTTTCATTCTTCAGGATTGGGGCTCAGCATCTCTGTCACTCGCAATGGCCCTGCAGCTTCTTCCATCTTTCATGCCTAAGGTACCCAGCCCTCAATAAGTGTGGAGTTTTCATTTTTTAGAAATCTCTAGACTGGCTAATAACAAGTTCTCTGGGCCTTGGCTCTGCCCAGGAGAGAATTATGGCCAAGTAATTCCTAGGCTGTAAGACGGAATCGTGGAAAGGGCACTATCTTTAATTTTTTTTCTTTGGCTTCAGCCACTTGTTATTAAAAGGGAAGATTTGAATCAACTAAGGATGAGGAGTTTTACCTCATTTGTCTATTCCCTTAAAAAAAAAAAAAAACAGGCAAGAAAGGGGTCTTAGAGTGAAATACTGAAGTTATTCAGTTATTTTTTTTAAGGTTTTATTTTTCTTTGACCATGAAATCTGCCCTAGAGTGGTTTCTAAAGTAAAGAACTTTTGATAAATCCCCAAGCATAGTGGGAAAACTATAATATTACCTATAATTTATGTTGAAGCCAAAGGTGAATTTTGTGACATAATTTTAAGAGCTTAACACTACGCCTATCTTAATGAGTGACATTCATATTCCCCTCTTGGTCTATTAATAATGAGGTGAATATGTATCAAAATGATTCTCAAGTGTCCTCAAATGTCTTTTGTTTGGCATAGCTCCTATTATGATTCTCAGCTCAGGACTCTGAAGAAATGATAGTTTGGTGGGGGTGGTAAACCAATCAATACATTCTTTGAAAGACTGGTGACTTGACAGCCTAGGCACCTCTGTCTGTCTTTCTGTCTCTCTCTCTGTGTATGTCCGTTATGTTCATGACAACGGTGAAGGGTGCTTGCAGCATTAGCACAAAGCCTGCACTCCCGGTGACTGAGGTTGCCAGTTAAAACTGCTCTTGAAGGAAATCCTTACAGAAGTTGAAAGCTAGGTGTTCTGGGTGGGCTCTCAGGCGGAAACTTGACTGCTGCATGAGTCTGAGCAAAGCTGAGCAGTCTTAGGCTTCTCTTGTTTAGAAAGGGGTTGGGGGGCAGGGGTTGATGCAGGGCTTTGACGATGCTGTGTGACCTTTGGGAGCTGGTGGAAGCTGGGGGAGGGAAGGGGATACTTCTTCATTGACCAGGACTCTGGATTGGTGACTATGTTACTTACAGTAGATGATCAGAGACTGATCCTATGACTTTGTACGTTTAGGCAGCAATAGAAAGGGGACAGACAGTGACCTTAAATTTGAGAAAAGGAGGCGCCAGCCACGGCAGCCAGGTGTTCACAGTGCCCTTCTCCATCTCGACCTGGCTTGGTCTCCGAGCAGCCCTCTGTCTGTTGTTGCATTCTAGTAAGTCACTCTCCTGACTTCGTTGTATCTTGATGTATTATTTTTTTTTCTGATAATCATCATCCAGCCCCACAATTTTTAAATTGCTAAGAACAGAAACTGGCAGAGAGGTTAGAGCAGTGGGTCCAAAATAAAGATAAGTTCAAATAATTCTAGGTGCCCTTGTCAGCCTCAAGTATGCTTGCTGCGTGATTGAAGTGAGATGTTCTGTACTGGAGTGCCATGAACTCATTCGTCACGTGTTATTCCTGGAAGGCTGAATGAGCCAGAAAGCTTACTGTGTGACTTGGCACAGCCAGGATCTAGGGTGTGCAAGAAGGACTGCATGCACGCAGGATGTGGTTTCCAGTGGAGAACCTGAACTCCTTTTGCTCGTATCTGTGTAGCTGGAAAGTGTCTGTGAGATAATGAGCATTTGGGGACCTATTTTTGGTGGACCTAAGGTCTTTACAAACACTATAGGACTCAAAGCACTCAGCGAGAATCAGACAGCACAGTGATGGGACCACGCGTATGTTGAATGAAGGTGGCCACGGGGCCTTCTCTGGTGTAGCTTAAATCTGTTTCCCTCCTTTGATCTGACCTCCTTTAGTCTATAGATGAGGAAAGCCTCACTGAGAGGAAGTCATAGCATCTTGCCTAGTATTGATTAGCTACTATATATGGGAGATCAAATATTCACATCCAGGGACTCTATTTCAAAGTCCAGGCTGCTTTCTATTATACACACCTATATTGTAGAGAAACAAAGACTATACTGAAGGAAACACCAGAGAAAAGGAGTTGAGACTGCCTGGGAAAATAAGCAATCGCTAGGTGCTAGAAGCAGGTTATTAGGAAATCAGGGGTCAAGAGGGATGGACTGAAAGACATGGAGCATACTATTCTCTCCAGCTGATACTGGCTCTATCACATCTCTGACAAGTGGCCACTCAGCCTACCACATCTTCTTCAAAAGATGGTCTCCCTCATCTCTGGACAGCTCTGGCACAGGGCTCCCTATGAACCCTGTGTTGTGTTTGCTCTAAGTTTACAGAGCAATCATTGTCACTTGGAACTGGAAAACTAGGGCAGTAAAGTGGCCATAAGAAGTTCAATAGAACCAAATTGCCTTCCTCTGCCATCTGCAGCTTTGGCCAAAACACAGCCCCACGCTCTTCAGTTTTAAGTGGTGGGGTGGTTTGAGTAAAAATGGCCCTCATAGACCCCTAGGGAGTTTGGCCTTGTTGGGGTAGGTGGGTTTGTTGGAGGAAATATGTCACTGGAGGCAGAATTTGAGGTCTGAGATGCTAAAACAAGGCAGGCCCAACGTCTCATTCATTTCCTGAGGTCTGCCAATCTGGATGTAGAACTCTCAGCTCCTTCTCCAGCACCATATGTATGGCACACTGCCATCCATCCTGCCATGACATTGATGGACTAAACCTCTGAAACCGTAAGCTTGCCCCAATTAAATGTTTTCCTTTAAAAGGGTTTACTGTGGTCATGGTGTCTCTTCACAGCAATAGAAATCCTGAGACAGCAGCACGTCAGTGAGAGTCAAATGCGCTAAAGCATTTGCCTTCTCACTGGGCACGTATTTTAACGTTCTTACACTGCTTTCAAGATAATCTTATTGATTGTTGTTGTTTTCTGTTATTTTACAGAGTAGAAGTGATTATTCCCATTCTTCAGATACGTTAGAAACTAAAGGCTGCCTTACGGTCACAAATAAAGCAAGTGTGCCCTGGACATTAAAGGCACATGACTGAACACCTGCACTTTTTAAACACTAGCGCTTCACCTTGCTCCCCTTACTCTGAGTAGTAGCAGGCCAGCTGGAGCCTGCAGGGGCCTCAGGAGGTTTTTCCCTTTGACTCTCCTAGGCTAAATTCAGCATTTCCACCCTTCAGACTGCTTCACCTTCCTGTCTTCTTCAAACTATTATTTTGGCCATTTATACACTACTTCCCAGCTGATGGATGGGATGTCATTTGTATTCTTGTCTTATAAATACTTGACATAAGAGGGCCTTGGGGGAGATAATCTTTTCTAGTATAAGTTTATGGTAAATCTGGCATGAGACTCCTCCTCCTCTCCCCAACCATCACTACCACCAGGTAAGCAGCTTCCAGACACTTTCCTGACAGGGCCAACCCCAAAATTAAAAAAAAAAAAAATTTTTTTTTGTTTACTTTCTTCACTGGAACCTTAGCTATCAAGATACAGTTTAGATCTGAGTGTTGGCTGAGCATTTATAAAATGGCCCTCTTGGAGACCATGAACATCTCTCACTTAAGAATTCCCCAGGGTCCTCCAGCGAAAAGTGAAAGCTGGAATGGCTGCCAGTAAAATGCCTTTTGTAGCCTTGGAAATTCAGAGTGATTTATCACTTGCTGGTAATAACTTCTATACACAAGAAACGAGTTAAAGGTAGAAAGGCCAAAAATAACACCCATAACCATATGGCTTTTCTCAAGACGTGTCTGTGTGGCTATCTAGCTGAAAGGACTCTTGCTAGCTTGACTGTAAGTTTTCTTTTCTTCCTTTCTTTCTCTCTCTCTTTTGTGGCTCTACATAAGAGCCTTTGAGCTTTCATTTCTGCTGCTTTTACTCTTGGGGTTTACAAAATGGAATAAAAAAAAATGGGGAGGTATTAGAGCTGGTTCGGGGTGGCCACAGGGTTGTTAGTGTTTGCTTTAGTGGTGAAGTTTTGTGTTAGGCTCAGTTTATATTCTTCCTAGCCTCCAGCGACTGCTGAGCATTTTTGTAAGGGTGTCGAAGTCCTAGAGGTGATGGGCAAACACTAGCTTCTCAAGGGTCAAGCAGGAAATACACAGCCACTGTCCCAATGAAATCAATATATGCTTCCGTCTGTACGATTGTCCGAAGGAAAAGAAATGGCAGAGTTTGGCCTGATTTGTTTGTACAGAATCCCTATTTGTCCTTAGTAATTATAAATGAGCAATCTGTAATTATTTGAGGAACAGGGCATGAAATCAAACACTTCATAGGTTCTAAAGCACATGTCTTCTTCCTTGGTCAAACAGAGACAATTTCCCACACCCAACCTCTCTAGAACTCATTACTGTATTGATATCTGTGTGATTTTTGGCATATTATAGTATTGGGTCATTTGAAAGGAAAATGAAATACTCACAAAACTGAACATATATGTCTAATTATATGTCTATTTTTCTGTATACCATGCATATGTACACAATTATGCCGCAGAAAATTTACTTTAGGTTTCTGTAGTAACTGAAATGTTGTTTTCTTAGATTTTATCCCCTAATGAATCCCCAATTCCTGTTACTGTAACACGCTAAATAACTGAACTATTTCTACTTATCTTGACCAAGTCAGATACTCTAAACCGTCATTTCTTTAGGGTACATTGGAAAATAGAATTGGGGGCCTAAGAAACTTCCAGGCTTTCAGATTATAATGGAAACAGGGAACACCATAAACCCTATCACTTTGTGTGAAAGATTAAATTTAACAATCTTTTCAACCAAGATATGTTTCCAGTCTGATTGGGCAGGCATTTATTTAGGACCTCTGGAATATGAGCTCATGTAATTAAAAAGGAAAATGGGTTTTTAGCCTTGCAAGCCTGGACTATCTCGAGTATCCCCCCCGGCCCCCCCCCCCCCCGCTTAAATCATTGTGGCTGTTCGTATGTGGGTTGATATGCCCTCCTCATGTGAGAAATACTATTAAGTACCAGTTGCAGTTCCACTGCCTGAGACACACGCCTGCTCTGTTCAGAATGAGCCACAGCGACTGCTGTTAGCGCCGTAGCTGCCTGGGAGGAAGGGTGATGGGAAATTAACGTGTGAACAAAGCCTGTGACCTGACACTGATATCAGCTCACCTGCATGCCCATACAGCGTCAGGCTGCTCAGTGAAAACTGCACGAGATTCAGCCTCTGGCTCTTTCCATTATTAAAACGGGAAAAGGCCCCAGGCATGGAGTCCCACTTCAGTCCCAGAAGGCACAGGTAGGCAGATCTCTTGAGTTCAAGGCCAGCCTGGTTTACACAGTGAGTTCTAGGACTGCCAGGGCTATGTAGAGACCCAGTCTGAAAAGGGACAGAGCACACAGATTTTCTTCTTTCTGTGGCCTACTCTACTTCCTAAACTTGAATGAATACGGCTTGAGGTTTTGACATGTTTGGGTTTTCAGAACGGAAGGTGTGCTTCGTAGAGTTGGAGACACAGTGATGGGTGAGATTATTAATAGTATTCTCAGGGGAAGGCTCCAAGCATCTGAGGAAGGATGGGTTTCTTTAGGTTTGTTTCTTGGCAGGTAGTCAGTGACTGAAGACAACACACAGGACGGGCCCTTTAGCAGCGTTGTCCTAATTGCTAATGTGCCAATGATTTTGGATACTCACCCCTGTCTGTGCTCATGTTAAAACAGTTACCTTTAGCATTGAGTATTCCGTGAGGTCCACCACGTAACCGCAAACTGCCGACGTTGTTTCCCCCTTTTAAAGATCTGAGAAAGCTCCATCCTCAGTTTTGCTTTATTTTGTTTTTCCTTTAATTATTTTTAATTTAATTGTATGTGTCTGCATGTATGTATGTGTACCAGGTGTATGCCTGGTACCCAGAGATGCAAGAAGAGGGTGCTGGAACCCTGGAACTGGAGTTACAGGTGGTTTTGAGCTGCCACACGGGTGCTGGGAGTTGAACCTGGGTCCCCTGCTGAAAGCAGCAAGCTCTCTTAACCGCTGAGCTGGCTGTCCAGCCCTGTAGTTGCCTTTCAGTGCGGTACTGGAACACTTTGCCTTGCTAATCTATCTGGTCTGGCCAAGGAACCGGTGTGACCGACTGTGTAGCAGACGCATGGTGCCTGGTGCATATCAGTGCTTAAGACATGTTTGCTCCTTCGTCCAGAAAGGACCAACCAGTGAGGAAGGCACTGTGCGCCATGCAATTTTCACAAGCATTATTTCACTTAATCCATAAAGTAACCCTTCATGGTGAGCATTATTTTTCTCTGTTGTTTTCTCATGTTCATGTCAGAGCTTAGGAGGAGGAGTATTTTTTTTTGTTTGTTTGTTTGTTTAGGGAGCCTGACACAGACTGGTCTATGCCCCAGCAAGGGTTTTTGTTTTGTTTTGTTTTGTTTTGTTTTTGAGTGTATACTATATGATACGGACTTTTCAGTCCTATTAATTGATCACATCAAATCGTGTAGAAATTCCTTTCCTACATTCCAGTTACATTCCGTCTAGGAGAGCTAGGGCAATATGCAGCACGGACATTGAGCAGTAAATTATATGTTGGAGGGTGGATTGTGCTGTTAAAGAAAAAGACGCGGAGGAAGGCGGCTGGGTTTCCATGGGAGAGTGTCTAAGGGAGGCATTGGGTTGCAGTTAAATAGGATATTCATTACAAGCCTCATTGGGAAAAGTGATAGTTGAGTAAATCTAAAAGAGAGAAGAGAGCTTCACATGTCGCTGAGTTTGTCTCTGGGTCTAGCCTGGCGAGATGAGGGCAGACAGCTCCATGGCAGGAGGAGCCGGGAAGGGTCACTAGGGTCTCAGAGGCCACTGTGAGAGTTAACTGTGAGCCCTGGAGAGATACTGAGCGGGTGGTGTAGACCACACTTTTTTTTTTAATTTAAATTAGCAACAGCATTGAAGCTTCGTGTCTCCAGGAGAGCTGGACTGGAGATCTCCTTCATGTGGCTGGGCCCCATTTCTCCTGTTAGTTTATTAACTTTTTGCATTCTGGAAATGTGTTTTTGGGGGAGGGGTCAGGGAGGTCTATCTCACTACCCTGGGGTAGCCGTCCCGCCCTCCCTGTGCCATTGATTGAACATGGGAGTCCTGTGGCTTTGCGGGTTGTATTCCTTGGGAAACAAAGAAAATGATTAGATCTTGAGAGAGAAGGACTGTGGAGCCCCGTGGCGGCACAGCTTGCCATCTTTTTTGAACATGACTTGATCTCTCGCAGGCTTCCCAGACTGAGCCAAGGCGCCTTTGTAGATCCTGGGAGGTGTTGGTTTGGTTCCCTGCTTTTCTGTGTTTGTATCTCCTTACAGGAAGGAGGATTCATTATGGGGCAGGAGGAAGAGCTTAAGTGTAGTCATTTGTCAGCCTGAGTCTGGCTGAGCTTCCTCTGCCAAGATAACAGAGAGCTGCGCACACCCCCGGGGCAGGCGGTACTTCTGGGCTGTGTCTCCTGTGAAAATCAGTGGCCCTGAACCTGATCTGTACATCCAGGCTGGATTTCCACTGTTTTGATTATGTCCTGTCTCTTCGACCAAGTTAATTGGACATGTGCTTTTTTAAATAAGTCTTTTATCAGGGTTGTGGTGAAGTTAGGATGGTATCAGGAGACTGTGGAGAAGGTAGGAGAGGGTCACACATGAGTGCAGGGCATCCAGACCAGGTCCAGCCTGGCCAGTGGTGCCTGCGACTGTGTCACATCTGTGCAAACTTCCGAGTTTTCTCATCTCTGAAAATGGGTTGCGTCCCATGGGGCCCTTTCCCATTCACAGGAGAAGAGAGAAATTGTGTTGTCAACTTACAAGGTTTCTAACTGGAGACAGACTTGTTTGGGAAAGGGGAAAGAACAGGATGGTTTTTGTTTAGCCTTTTGTCCAGGACATGGCCATACCTATCTCCCTGGTCACCCCAGGAGTTGGAACTGTCCCTTAGCCTCCTGTTGTCCCCAAGACACTAGAGAGACAAGAATCACAGATAAGGGCTTCACACATAGCAGGGGCCTTTTGTAAGCACTGTGCTTGGCCCGGGTTTCTCCTGCAGCCTGTGCGTTCTGTGCCCACCCAGCCTGTTGTAGCTTTGTGAGCATCTCTGTGACCCCCACAGCGCCCCTCTATCTCCCCTTTGAGATAGGGACTGCTTAACTAAGTTAAAGCTCTCACAGTTGACAGGCCACTTATTAGCAGGAACTGTGGAACTTTTTCGCTTTAAATCTCATTAGCCCCTTATTCCCCACTTGATAACAAAGACTTAAAGGAATTTTGCTAAGAAATCTCTGGCAGACCTAGCTTCTTGGGACTGAATGATAAACCTTCTGCCTTTGGCAATGGAAATGTGGGAGAATTCCAGACGCTAAATAAATAACCTGGCTCGAGGCCAGCAGGTTAAGGCAAGTTGGAACCGTTTGATTGAGGCTCAGCCAGGGTCTGCAGCAGGAGGGTCACATTAAATACCCTAAGGAGGTCTGAGCGCAGAAATGGAAACACATGGAACACCTCGAAAACATTACCCATCTGCCCCAGGCTTCCTTATCTCTCAAGTGAAGGGCTCAGCAGAGTCGGCAGCAGGAGCTCATTATTTTATTCCAGTACTTTAAAAACATACCCACCTAGCGAGCCGGTAAGCCTGAATTAACTTTTCCTTCCAGCAGCCTGGTAACCATCAGTCAGATCTTCCAAGAAGCTCAGGTCAACCAGAATTACAATAGTAAATTAGCATAATTCCAGGCTCAAACTCAAATCTTGGTGCTTTAGGTTAGTCTTATGAAGACTAATAATAATCTTATATAACAGTATAATATAGGATGATGACATGCTCAAGATAATACAGTATATAATACAGCAAAATAATACAATAATCTTGATTTTCTTTCTTTCTTTCTTTCTTTCTTTCTTTCTTTCTTTCTTTCTTTCTTTCTTTCTTTCTTTCTTTCTTTGTCACCAACAACCTGCAATTATTACCACCTCTTGTAAACCTCCGACCTTGTGTTATGTATAACCCCCGGAGGTTTGGGGTGGGGGCAGGTTTGACGGCAGCCACATGATTTGAGGTTGAGCGAGTTTCAGCTCCTGCCCCGCAGCCTTGCCACCTGGGTATAAGTAAAGCAACCCCGGAACTTGTTTCTGCTCTCCACACAGATCCTGATTAATGGCCACATTTCACTAAGTGAGCACAGAATGGTTTCTGGGAGTTACCTCTGTGCTTGGTAGAGCCCCAGCGGTCTTTTCTAGTTGCCCCGGTCACTGCTTTATCTGAACAGCTTTACTCATAGACGCAATGGCAACCCAGAGGACCCTTCTGCTGTCCTTAACAGCACTTAGCAATTGGAAACCTTCCAACCGAACGAGGCTTGTGGACTCTTAGGAGACAAACCTATCCAGGCTGCACCTGATTCACGCCAAGGGTGGAATGCCTGAAAAATGCTCTGACCAATCGTCCTGTCTCCAGTGTATTTTCTGTCTCACCAGAGGAGGCTGTATTTAGCATTTACAATGCTGGCAAATAAACTTTGTGTCCCACGGGCAGAAATCTACCGCTGGCATTCAGTTCCATAGTTGGCAAAGGCTCTGGTGTTGGTGAGTATGGGTAAAGGAAATATTTACAGTGCCTCTTTCCAGAGTATGGGCTTCATGCTTAGAGCATGAGCTGCCTGCATGAGCGTCTACTTGAGTATAATGCCTAAATATAATGAGTAAAATTGAGTCGTTTGACCCTGTGAACTCACATGTGATAAGACGTGACCTTTAGAGAAGCGACTTGATGGGGCTGTCTTCTGGCGTCCAGCTACATGTTGTGGTACACATGTCCCCCTGTACACACATCATACACACACACACACACAATATAAACGAGCAAGCAAGCATTACTCTTATGTATTCTAATATGCCTCTTGTCACAAAATGTGAAGTCATGTTACTGTTTACTGAGCACTTTTTTTTTGTCTGCTACTATTCAGTGCACATTGGTTCCTCTTACCCTTGTATTTATCCTAAGAATTGGATACTTGTCTCAGCTTCATAGGTGAAGAAACAGAGGCTCTGAGAGAGATGTGGTAGAGTCCATCTTTAATTAAGCTTAAGTCCATCTCTTCAGGCAAGGCTCTCCTTCAGTACTGTGCTCATTTCTTCTTGCTCCATGACAAATTATCACCAACTAAGAGGGCTTGAAACAACAGGGACTTATGATGTTCTTCTTTGTGGTTTCTGTCGAGCAGAAATCCGGTTATGTGTGTGGCAGGATTTTTTTGTGCACGGTCTCGCTGGGATAAAATCTAGGTAGCGGTTGGAGCTTCAGTGCCTAGACAGGCTCAGAGTAGCAGTTCTAGAACATGCTGCACAGAGGATTTTCACCCAGGCAGTTCTAGAATATTGTCCCCAATTCTCTTCCAGCACTGTCCTCAGTACCTAGAGGCTGATATTCCTGTTGCATGGCTCCTGAGTCTAGCTGCTAGGTGTGGTTCTACTCTGGCCATAGGTGGAGAGACCAGACACTGCTTCTGACGCCTCCTGTGATTACATTAGTCTTTAGGAAGTTGGTGGTGCCATATGCCAGAACTTAAAGATGGGAGTAAAACACCAGGTGTGGTCACACGTCTCCAATCTTAGCACTGAGGAGTCAAGATTCACAGGACTGTGAGTTTGAGGCCGGCCACGGATACATAGAAAATTCAAAGTCCGCCTGGGCCACCCAGTGCCTCACCTCCTCCTGTTAAAACAAACAAAACAGTTACACATCTCAGCCCTGAGATTATGTTCCTGCATAAACTGTCCGTGGGAACCCAGAGTGATGAATTTTGTCTGTCAGACTCTCCTCACAAGTTTTGACTCTGGAGTCAATAGGAAGGGGATACATGGAGTGCTGCCCAAGGCTAGTGTCCCCGAAAATGCTTCTAATGACAAAGGACAGAAGGGCCAATATAAAGGGTCTCAAAACCAGAAAACTCTGTGCTACGCCATTTTGCTAAGTGCCAGCCTTCCACACTATCGTGTCGCAGCCACCTTTAGAATATGGCTCAGGCAAGAACCAAATGAGCCTTCTCGGGAGGGAAGGACTTAACTTCTTATGTCCGTAAGATGGGTCTTGTTTTCCTCCCGTGTTCACCAAGAGCCGGAAGGCTTAACCACATAGGCAAGACTAGTGATTAAGAGCGCTGGTCAGAGAGTAGCTGTGTATCACAAGGACAGCAGCACGGTTTTTGTATGATGACTATGATCGGCTGACCTGAGGGCCGGCTGGCGGTATATGGCTCATTCTTCCCTATGGTTTGTATTTGACCTTAGAGACCTACTTTTTGTTTTTTTAAAGAAAAAGATTGTTGTTGTTATAAGGTGTGTGTGTGTGTGTGTGTGTGTGTGTGTGTGTGTGTGTGTGTGTGCGTGCAGGCACCTGTGGATACCAGAAGAAGGTCCTCAGATCCTCCGAGGCTGGGGTTGCAGCCAGCTGTGAGTTTCTGATAGGAGTGTTGGGAATTGAGCTCCTGCTCTCTGGAAGAGCAGCATATGCTCTTAACCTCTGAGCCATCTCTCCAGCCCCAGACTGCCTTTGTTTTTAAAATAACCTCTGAAAAAAAATCAGTCTCTGTCGGTTGTATAGACCTGGCAGTTTAGAAAATGCTTTCATGAAACCGCTTTCCTGACTTCGGTTGAGTCAGTGGTATATACAAATCTTCAGTGTGTAGCTTGACGTAGTATAAATGTATATAGCTATACTGTCTGTCATCTATCTCAATGCCAGTGGGATTTCTAGCATAAAGAAGACTCCTGGTCATAGCCCAGCTAATCCCTCTTCCTCCAGGCACCATCTTCACAGAAAGAACCCTATGACTTGTTATCTGTACTGCCAGGAGAGCCCTGATGCTTCCTTCTTAGAGTTTTCAGGCTTGGACCAAAAGCTCCATGACAGCTCATTCCAGACAACAGTGCTGTCTAGGGTCTTGTAGTTGTGGTCGTAGAGCAAGCAAGTAGAACACTTGGAGGGGACATTGACTGTCATGTAAGTGACTCCCAGAGGAGACCTGGGTGCAGGAAAGGTATGCAGTGTCTCCTCCCTGCAGGCTCCTTTCTATCTGCTGGTCACAGAGGCTGAAGTGCTCTAGGATACCTTTCTCCTCCTGAGGCGATGAGAAAAGCACCCTGGGGCCACACTTTTGACTGTCTCTAGAACTGGTGAAAACCACCACCGCCTTCAGGCTACTGGTCCCTCGTCCCTCTTTGGACAGCGGCCTCCATGCTTGAGCACCATCAAGGAACTCTGTCCAAGCAGCAGCAGGTGGTTTGAAGAAACCTGTCTGTGGCTTTTTCTAGACCGTGAACAACTCTGTTGAGATTCACTCACATATCGTACAGTTTGTCTATCCACACTAAATAGTTCAGTGGTTTTTATTGTATGTAAGGATACAGGGACTAACTAGCTTTAAACATTTCCCCTCAACTACTACAATTTACCCATCACCTCGTCCTCCACTTTATTCTGCTGTAACCAACAGGAATCTGTTCCCTACCTCTGGGGGTTTTTCTGTTCTGAGCACTCTTTGAATAGTCACATCTGAGGGGTCTTTTGCATCAGACCTCTTTCACTTTGCCTAATATTTTCAAGATTTTCTCATGGTGTAGCATATATCAGTGCTTAATTCCCCTTTGTAACTGACCCCATTGTGTACACTAAGACACATTTCATTTGTCCATTGTTCTGTTAAAGAATGTTCTAGTTCTTTTCACCCCTTGGACTCTTAGAAACACGGTTACTTAACATTTGTAGACTTTTTTTTTGTGTAGACATATGTTTTCGTTTCTCATGAGCATATGTTCATGAGTGGCTGGGTCACATGGTAACCATTTAATCATCCAAGGCACAGTCAGGCTTTTCCAAAGTGGGCACACACCACTTTAGTCCTCGTTTGATGTTTGTTTCTGTGATAAACACCATAACCAAATGCAGCTTGGGGGAGGGCAGGGTTTATTTCAGCTCCAGTCTACTTTTCAAGGGAAGCCAGTGCAGGAACGGAGACAGGAACTAAGGCAGAGACCGTGGAGAATTCTGTTGGTGGCCTTGCTCCCAGGCTCATAGTCCATCTACCTTTCTCACGCAGCGCAGACCCACCTGCTTAGGGAGGGCACTGCCCACCCTTACTACATCAATAAACACTCAGGGAAAAATGCCCCAGAGATACTCCCAAAGGCCGCTCTGATGGAGGCAACTCCCCCGTTCAGATCCCTTCTTCCCCGGTGACCCTAATTTGTGTCAAACTGACAGATGAAGCTAACGGACAGTTTTACACTCCCACAATATATAAGGCCTCCAACGTCTCACCACATGTACCAGTATTTGATAGCGTTACTTGCTTTTAGTCTGACCATTCTTGTGATGGTGAAATAGCATCTCATTGTGGAGCTGATTTTCGTTTCTTTAACGAATGGCGGTGGTGAGCACCTTCTTGTGTCTCTTGGCTGTTCGTGTGCCTTCTCTGAAGAAACAGATATATGCGTAGCTTTCTGAAATAGTTTTATTTTTATTCTTTTTAATTAAGTGTATACAGAAGGTGTATGTGTGTGTGTGAGCACAGGGGCTCCGAGACCAGAAATGTCAGGTCCCCCGAAGCTGGAATTGCAGACAGTTATGAACCGTCCATGGATTCCGGGAAGCAATCTTGAGTCCTCTGTAAAGTCAGTATTCACCTCTTGACCACTGAACCATCTTTCCACTCCCATGTATATCTTTTAAATTATATATCTTCATCATTTACGTGTAAGATTCTTAAGTATGCTACATATAAGTCTGCTGTCTCATAGGTAAGTGCTTTCTCTAATTCCAAGAGTTACTCCTTCACTTTCTCGATGGTTATTTTGAAGCATAGAAGTTTTTTAAATAAGTTATTTAATTTGACTTTATGTGCATTGGTTGATGTGCGGTTATTGGATCCCTTGGACCTGGACTTACAGACAGTTGTGAGCTGCCACATGGGTACTGGGAATCGAACCCAGGTTTTTTGAAAAGCAGACAATGTTTTAACCACTGAGCCATCTCTCCAGCTCTGAAGCACAAAAGTTTTAAAATTTTGAATAAGATATGCTACAATTTGTTTTTGTTATTGTTCATGGGTTTGTGTCACATCCTGCAGAGCTTGAAAGGATTTGAACTGAAGCACTAGTTTTCATTATACAAGTGCCACAGTTTTAAAGCAAAAGCATTAAGTCACTGTAATGTCCTATTCTAATACTGCTGCTCTCCCTCCCAGTGACTAAGAATAGCAGGAAAATTGAATGTGATATTCTGTAATTATTATTAGTGTGCTTATGGTGTTATGATTAGGTTTTTTTTTTTTGTTTGTTTGTTTTGTTTTTAAGCCTTAAGAATTTTTGCTTAGATTTTTTTTGTTTTTCTTTGTTTCCTTTTGAGACAGTGTCTTACCGTGTAACTCTGGCTAGCCTGGATTTCACTATGTAAACCAGACCGGCCTCAAACTTACAGAGATCCATCTGCCTCTGTCTCCCCAGTGCTGGCGTTAAAGGCCTGAGCCACCATGCCAGCCACAAAATTCTTTTACAAACTATTGAGACATCTTATAGCATCTTTATTTACTTCAGAGTTAATCTAGGCTAGGGAGAATAGGATTGGCAAGGTTGACTGTGAGTTGGTAATTACCAGAAAGGAGTCAATCGATATATAAGCATTTATTATGCCCCTTAACTGCTTTAATATAACAGGTTTTCCATATTTTTTTTTAAAAGCTACGTGGGCCTGCTTTTATTTTTTAAATGCATCCCATTATTTCTATTGTGCGTTGCCAGATCACGTAGTTGTCAGAGGACAACTAACCGGTCAGAGTTGGATCTCTCTTTCCACATGGGGGTTTTGGGGAGCAAACTCAGATCATCAGGCAACAAGATATCTCACCGGCCCTGGGGGTTGTTTTCAATACGGCAGTTGAGACATTTCACAGCATCTCTGGTAAGACAGAAGGAGCAGGACCCAAGGGAGGAGTGGGAGCAGCTAAGCAAAATGGCTCTCTACTTGTCTAGAAATACAGAGAAGACAGGTGGGGCCAGGGACAACATAGGCCCTTCAAAGATCTGCCCCGCTCCCTAGTAAAAGCCAACCAGGACCCGCCTCCTAAGAGCCCATCTGGCATGAAATGATCACCATTTCAACCCACTGATCAATTCGCTCCCCTCAGGAGTCAGTTGCTTCTCAGTGGTGCCACTAGCTGGGGACCGAGGCCTTTAATCCATGAACGTTTTGCAACAGTACTTCACATTTAAACCATAACAAGTTGAAGCTGCTTCCGGATCCCCTCCTCTGCTCTGTGCTGTTGTGGAGGAGGCTTAGGGCATAGTTCCTGGATCCATCTAAGCCTATCAGCGAATAGGATGCTTACAGTCTCTGCTCTGCTATATCATAGATGCCATCTGCCACGCCCAGGGTTCCCGTCCTGGGAGTTTACTTTTCTGAAGCTTGAAACAGAACAGAACAAACAAACAGGCAAACAAAACGGCAATAAAAATGCACGCTCCTGTAAATCTTTGAACTTTTAAAAATGAAAATGTATTTAAATAAAAAATGGAAGCATGTACATGAGTGTGATAATTAAAATAAGTCAGAAATGTGTGTGTGTGTGTGTGTGTGTGTGTGTGTAAGATAGAGACTCTGGTCCTTGGCGGTTGAACTGTATTCTTTTCCAATAAATATTGTGCTGTTTGTGGAAGACTTTCACATGCCCTGTGCTTCTTTGCTGTTCTTCCTAATGGCCAGGAGCCTCAGTAAATAGAGCGCATGGGTCTCTATCCAAGTTCAAGTCTGTCGCGTAGAACTCTGTATTCAGGTGACTAAAACTTTCAGAACAATGTTGAACTGAAAAATCTGTAGGCAGAGAGAGAGAGAGAGAGAGAGAGAGAGAGAGAGAGAGAGAGAGAGAGAGAGAACACCATCTGGAAATTCTTTTATTCTTAGTTTTGCTAGTATAATGCAATGGGAGCACTCCAGCCCCTCCTGAGGGCGAAACTTTGTGATGTAAATGGTGCTGGCTCCGAAAGGGCTGCCAGGGTCCTGACTTTGTTTTTGTTTTTGCCTTTCTCAATAACCAGATTTGTGTTGTTCCCCCCCCCCCCCCGAGGAGGAGGAGGAGAGGTGGCTGGGAGGGGCTCCCAGTGATTGATTATGCTGCGGCAAATATGTGCATAAACTTTTGTCTGTGGATAAATATTGATCACTGTGCGGATAACTTCATCATGGTAGGATTCTGTCCCCTTTGGCAGAAGTGAGCTAATCTGTTGCTTTGTTAGGGTAGCTCCACTTTTTTTTTTTTTAAGCATGGCTTAAGATCATGGCTTGAAGCCCTGTCTGTGTAATATTACACAAATTACTGGTCTCTTGTGTGCCTCAGTTTCCTTTGCTCCTGGGATGTGGGTAGGAATAGTAAAAAATCTAGGGTGATTTTTGTAAAAGGTCCTTCCAAATACACCGCAGTTTCCTGTGTGCCTCACTTTGCCCATGAGTTAGTGATAGCTAGCAGGATGTAAGCACGGACCAATGAGGAATTCCAGAAAGGGGCTCATCACATGATAAATTGCAAAACAGGGGGAGTTTTATCCTTGGGATATTTTTCCTTTGCTTTGCCCATGCCGCCCCTCCCCCACCTCATATGTTGCCACTGTTGCCCCTGGC
This sequence comes from Meriones unguiculatus, assembly GCF_030254825.1. NCBI lineage: Eukaryota > Metazoa > Chordata > Mammalia > Rodentia > Muridae > Meriones > Meriones unguiculatus. Next base: position 79,325,675 of record NC_083360.1, read on the forward strand.
TGGGGTCAAACAATCCTCCATGCCTTGGCCTTCAAATAATTGGGACCACAGCCATCAGGTGTGTGGCTCCTTGTAATAATTCTGATAATCCCTGAAAATTGCAGTGTAACTCTGAGAACAAAGATGGAGCTGGTGATGCTCAGGGAGTACCAGCTTTGTTTCTCGTGGCTTTGCCTTTCACTTATTTTCTTAGCATAGTGATCTCCTAGGCAGCAGAGACCTAGTCCTTTTTTCTTATAGGAAGGAACTCAGTAAGGGTCACCAATGACACTGCTAGAAAGCGAAAGTAAAGGCCTAGACTTAACAGGGCTGAAGAGATGGCTCAGCAGTTAGGAGCACTTGCTGTTCTTGCATAGGACCCTAGTTGCATCACCCACGTCAGGTGGCTGCAACTACAGCTCTAGGAAATCTGATCCCCTCTTCCTACCTCCAAGGACCCCTGCACACATGTGACAAGCACACACTCCCACAGAGAGGCGGAGAAAGAGGAAAAGAATATAAAGGTTTTGAGAGGCGAGCACCTTTGGTAAGCCTGTGGATTCACAGCCGTGAGCCTGCCGCTGTGTGCCCTTGCCACTCATCCTTTTATGTCAGGCTGTCCCCATAGACCTTTGTGTGCCAGTTTCTACTTCTTCTGATGCTCCCATATCCTAGACAAGAAAAGAAAAACAAAGTTTGATATCAGTCCTGTGAAAAACGGCATCAAGAAATTTAGTATTTAAGGTCAATATGTTTGCATACATATATAAAATTACACACACACACACACACTCCCAGGGTTAAAAGTGACAGCAATGTTGAAGAATCTCCTAATAATTAATATATAGTCCAAAAACATTGATTGAAATTACCCTAGATTTTAAGCAAACCCTGGAGACATTCTCTTCCTTCTGGGTCCTTTTGGCACCTGGGTCATTTTGGATACTCCAAAGATCTGTGCCCTTTCTGACTCAACAGGTCCTCCCTGCTCCTCACCTAACTCTATCTAGACTCCTTTTCTGCCACATTGCATCACTAACGAGATACCAGAGGTAGCGTGAAGTGCTTAAACCCTAAGATTTGCTGCTGTTTTTCAGTTTCAGGCGTAGGTCAGCCATAACCAGGTGCAGGCTGCTTTTTCCGTAGATCCCCAAATACTGAGGTCATCTCCCGCCCACTGGCCATAGTATGTAGTGTGATTGAAATAACTAGCTTCCCTCTGGACACATCCTGTAACTGCTTGTGAGGCTGTGAGTGAGGCTGACCTGCCAAAGGAAGGGACCCCTGCAGGGGAGAATGTTGACCGCCGCTAACTTCATTAGCATTTTAGAAATGGTAGGTGAAGTCTCAGGGATGTGTGCACCCATGTCTGTTGGTTTGGTTTGGTTTGGTTGTTTGGGGGATGAGTTTACTCTGAAAATCATTTTTTTGCTGTTGACTCAAGAGCTAGAAAGCACTGAGTCTGTATCTGGCCAAATTAAAAACCCGTCCCATCATTACTTAAGTTAGACATAGGCACTATGTGTTTTTTAGCTTCCTGGTGGTTGGGTTCAAAAGGGGGTCACTTGGGTTTCAGCTCAACGCACTTTGGACAAGCCCCAAGCCCTAAGTGTGAGGGCTAGTGCATGTTCATTCCGTGGACAGACCGTGCAGGCATTAAGGGCCTCCTGTGAGCGCCTCATTTTGTTTGAAGACTTTCCATGTGGTGGGGGTGACCATGTCCTTACTACATGCAGGAATCTGTTTGTCCTCTCTGCTTCCTTTTCTTTTTCATTCAGTTTCTGCATATGAAAAACTATTTAATCAGTGACTCATGTCTATACAAACCCACAGGGCCAAGAAGACTACAAAGTGCCTCCAAAAAAAAAAAAAAGTTGGAGAAAGAGACAAACAAAAGTAGTTAATAAGAAAACATTATTCCCAGAAGAAAAGAGGGTTCTAGCTTGCTGTGACTTGCTTTGGAATCTCTGAAAAGTCCTGAGAAGGCCGGCTCTCCTGTAACAGGGGTTCTTTTAGGTTCAAGTTCAAAGAGGCTGTGAGTGAGGGCTGTTGGGGAAAGAAGCAATTAAGAAGTTAAAGTTTCAAAATTGATGAAGTGAAGCAATGTCCGGGGCCTGCTAATGTACAGAAAGCCCTTCACATTTATTTACTCTTTTCCATCCAAGTCGGAGACTTTCTCTTCCTTGTAAGTGTCTGGAACCTTGGCTCCTGCTGAGAGTATTTCTCCCATGTTTCTTCCATCTTCTGTTCCCTCTTTCCTCTTCTGTTTAGCCAGGGGTCCATGAATGCATTAACCAATGGAACCTTTCCAGGCCTCTTATAAACCTTTGGTCTGTAACACATGTCCCAAGTCAGTAAACTTCTGTGACTTTATGTTCTCTCCCTCTCTCCCTCTCTCTCTCTCTCTCTCTCTCTCTCTCTCTCTCTCTCTTCTCTCTCTCTCTCTCTCTCTCTCTGTGTGTGTGTGGCTGGTAGACTTTGGGTTATGAGGACATCTTTGGTTAAAACTAGCAATAGAAACAGCTTGATTCTTATCAGATGATATGAAACGGGCAGTTAGTAAATAATAAAAAAAAAAAAGGGCAGGGCCGGGGCAGACCACCTTGCTTGCAGGAGATGGGTGCTGCTTCCCCACACAGCCTCTCAACTCCTGTAGACATAGCCGTAGATCAGGGTAGCTTACATAGCACTCTCTGAGTATAGCCCAGGTGGCATCTGCCCCCTTTTGGCATTTTCAGAGAGCATTACTTACATGTCGTTACAAAAGACATGTAGAGCCATGACATTGTTTTTGATTCAGTGGGGACTGTTTAATCATCACCAAAATGTACTTCAAGCCCTGGCCTGAGATGAGGTGAGAGGCCTTTTATCCTTCTGGAGGCCTTGTGATGCGAGCACACACCTTTTGGGTTTCCTGGGCACCCACAGTCCTGCTGGGAAGCCATTTGTGTTAACCATTTTCCGAGGCTTTCGGGTCTAGATGAATTGGGCTTTGCCCTCAGGTGGGCCAGCATCTCACTGATGTTCTAGATCTTGGAGGTATTCTTTTTTCTGTCTGTTCTAATCCCATTATCATCAGGGGTTAAAACTGGTTTCCTCTCCCTCTGTCTAAAAGTCAAGCAGGTTTTCCTTCCATAGGCAATCTTGAAATGACTGTCCAACCCCATAACAGGTGCTTCACGAGTCCTGACAGGAGGACGAGTACTTAATGCCCCTTGTGGGTACTGTGATGTTAAAACGCTTGAATGCAAAAGTCAAAAAAGGGCCTTCTAAGGCCCCTTCTTAATTGGGGTCTAACAGGAGCTGTGCTTCTAGTTGTCATTTTGTATTGCTAATTTGCCCAGCAATTGTTTTTGGGCTCCCAATGATTTACCATACTCATCGTGTATGCTGATGTATGCCACACAATGCAGGATGAATTCTGGAAAGGAGAGGGGGGATGTGTTTTTGAAGGGTTTATCTCCATTTATAATGTGAGCAGCCACTACTCTAGAATTCTGCGATACTTAATAAGCCTGGTATTTAAAATTAAATCTCTTACATGGTCTAATTATGTAGATCGATATTATCTCAATGTCCTAATGTGAGTAAAGTTTAAAGACTCTCATCCCCTCCTTCCTGTTTCCAAAGGGAGGTCCAGTTAATTTACTGTAAACGAAGAAGTATTTTTGGGAGACTAGGTTGACATTTAGCATTCTGTCTTGAAAACCCTGACTATTAAATATTTAATGCGCAGCAAAGCATTCTTAAAAATTAAATATGAATGAGTTTTAGGAAAACCTTGCAGTGATATAAAAATTGAGATTTTTTTTCCTGTTTCCCATTTCAAGTATGTCTGCCTAGGGAATCTTAATTATTTTTAATGACGATGACATGCATCTGATCAGCAGGGGCACATCCTTAAAAACACAAAGTTAATGTAAAGAGAATCCTTCCGAACACCATCACAGTGAAGATTTACTTGGAATAGATGATTAGTTTTGTGTCTGGAGGTGAGTCGCTCCCTTTTTTTTTTTTTTTTTGTTTAAAGTTGAGAGTAAGATAAAATGATCAGAAAGATCAAGCGCCTCTGTTGGAAAGACAGTTGTCTTTCTGTTGTTTTGCTTAGTGTGTATAGCTTACCTTTATATAGGCTCGTGAGATTTAGACTATTGAACTATTTTTTTGTGGGTCTCTGAAAAAGAGCATTAGTATTATCCATGAATAGCCTTGTTGACCTTGAGTTTTATAAACCCTTCTTTTCTTTCAAAAAATGTTCTAATATCTGATGACATTCCTCTAGCAGCATTGGAATTAAATAGAAAATTCTTAAATTCGAATTACAAAGTTGACATCTGAAAAAAAAAATCATACCTATATTTTTTTATTGGATGTTCCTAACTTTTTGGTGAGGTTATAGTTCATTGACGTTACATAATGTCTTAAGTATGTGTTGTAAGTTGGGAAAATGGGATTTGAATTCATGGGACCATAGTCTGATATGTGTTTTTATAAAAGGGTACAAGTTGCATAGTGTTTCAAAAATGCATTCCATTAAATTCTATGAATTTTTTGTAAACTTATTTTCTAAAAGAAAGGCTTAGAGCCTTTTACCTTGTTTGTCAGGGAAGGATGGGGTGACTTTCACGAATGTGCTTTAATGTTTTTCCCTGTCTTTACACGGCAGAGGACATTGTTTCTCTCATTTCCTCCACTTTGACTAGGTAAAGCTAACACACTCAAAATGGAACTACCACTGCTGGTCCATTAATTAGCCAGCTTTGAGGTGTTCCTGGCATTTTCCATGTGTTTCTCAATAAGCACGGAGCTATCTGCAAGATTCTGAGACATCCCTTATATCTTACATCCCTTATATCCTATGTCATTTATTTTCTTTTAGTTCTGGACCCATCACCTGGCTCCAGGCCTCGAGTGTGTACCCCCTCACACACAGCCCTCTCTGTGTGCTTCATTACAATAGAAACAGCTAAGTTATCCTATATCAAACACGTAACATGTGCTAGATACTGTGATGCATAATTTATCTTGTTGATGGCAATGAACCTTGCAGGAAATTGGGGGCCGGAAGGAAGGGAGGGGACATTGAGGTTTGCTTATGTTCCCAGGCCACTCAGCTAATAATTCAGGGGTTTGAGCCCACAATTAATAGCCTTTGGCCTTGGTGACAACTCAATTATTGCAAGTTGGCCTTAATTCTGTATGTGGTTGGCAAGTTACTCAGCTGTAGCCCAGATCATATCAGTTCATTCACCTCCTCTGTGACACTGCTTTCAAGCCTTCTAAGTTTTGATTTTAGATATCTCATGACTTTGCCAGAATCCATATTCTCATCCTTTCTATTGCGTATGTCAAAGTTAGCTACAATAAAACATTTCAAAAGATGCTTTCAAGACTGACAGTGATGAGTCTTCTGCTGGGATCATTTGATGTCTCTGGACTTCACATTAGTGAAGTGCCTGACAGCAAAAGTCAAATGTCCTATGTGGTCAGGATTTGATAACAAGTAACTAACACACACAATCTCATCCCTTCCACCCTCTCCTCAACTGAAAATTACTTCTACCATTTTACTCTGTAGCTTATTTATTTATTTTATTTTTTATTTTTGATTTTTCAAGGCAGAGTCTCTTCTGTGTAACCCTGGCTCTCCTGGAACTCATTCTGCAGACCAGGCTGGCCCTGAACTCACAGAGATCCACCTGCTCTTGCTTCCTGAGTACTGAGATTAAAGGCTCGCACCGCCATGCTCAGTGTATTTTGTATTTTAATGGTAAGAACATCAGGTACTTGCTTTAGTACTGATTCCCAGGGAATAAGCAATTTGGCATTAATTGGGGCTGCTTACCTTTTCTCATCTCATCCCTTAAGGGAGGTTGAAGGATAGCAGCCTAAATTGGTTGGGTTAAAAATCAAAAGATCTTAGAAATTCCTGTACATACATGGTGTTGGTAGTGAGGGGGGTTAGAGAAAGATAAAACCTAAAAATAGTAAAGCTCTAAAACCTTCATGAGATAAACCTTTATTTAACTGTGTAGAGGAATTTTAATTCAGAACGTGGTGTTCTGGCAAGACCTTCTTGGTTTGTGTGATCTGGCTGGAATACAAACATGCCTTTAATCCAGGATACAGAGGCAAGCAGATCTGAGTTCAAGGTGCAAAGCAAGCATCAGGAAAAGAAAAGCTTAGGTCCAGGCATGGTGGTGCATGCCTTTAATCCCAAATAATGAAAGTAAAGATAGTTTGTAGAAGAAAGCACCCATGTTTGAAAGTGATGTTTAATTGAGTGGCAAAAAAAGTGATGAGTCAGAGAAAGACTTGACAGAATAGGATATGCCCAACTCTCAAGAGAAGAGAAAGGAAAGGGAAGCTACTTAAGGGGCAATGAGAGAGGGGGAGAGAGAGAGGAGGCAGTTTTGCTGGGACAGCAATAGAGAGACAGGTTGCAGAAAGAGAGAGAACTCAAGTGAAGATCAAATGAGCCAGAGAATGACAAGAAGACAGGAGATTAGAGCAGATTGCTTGAGTTAGTTTGAGGCCAAGCAGAACAATTCAGAGGTGCAGAGAGAACACATATTGAGCAAGTCAGTTGGCAGAGGAGTTTGAGCGGGGACAGTTGAGTTGAACCAGCCAGGCCAGAGCTCAGTAAGAAGAGAAAAGGTTGAGCGTATTAAGCAATAATTATCAGAGGCTGAAAAAATTTTAGGCCTAGGTTAGATGGAACAAAGGCTAGAACCTTCCAGGACTAGGCCTAGGTTAGCAGACAGAGGCATCAAGCCTCCCAAACAACAATCGAAACAGACAAATAAAAGTTCCTTTTACATACCTGCTCAGGGAGAACATGCTACAGAGTAAATTATTTTTGCTATTTTTGTTTTGTTTTTGCCATTTTTTGATGGGTTCTTCTGGAGTGGTTAATTGAAAACAATTACATTCTCTTTTTTTTTGTGTGTGTGTGTAGGGAGCAGAAAGAATGAATTAAAATAAAAAACTTTTTTTCTTAAGCCTCATTCTTACCAGCAGGAATGTTTAAAAAAAAAAAATCAGAGAAAAGTTTATTGCCTTATATCGAATTTGCCCAGTCCTAAAATGCAACACGTCTGTTTTGTGGCATGGAATGCGTCTGTGTTGGCTCCGTTCCTTGAGTTTGGAATTGATGATATTGTGGTTGCCATGAAAAGCGTCCTTGTTTCCTGTCTGCCAAAACCCTCTGTGGAGGTACACGCCAGAGGTCAGGAGATCAGAGAGCTGTAGAGAACCAGATTCCTCCTGGCTGAGTGCAATCTGCTTCTCCTCTGCTGACCTCAACGCTAGTTACTTTCAGAGAGTTTATGGGTTTCTCGGACGCTCAGTTATGACTTCAACTAGAAGATATTAAGAAGAAAGGAATGAGGCAAAATTTGAAATGGAACAAAATCTCTAAATTCTTGACAATGGTTGGTATCACACGCGTAGACTTCCAGGATGGATAAGGATATTGTTTTTCTCACTATGAGTCTTTCATTGAAGAGTCTGATGCCTGGAAGTGGCAAGATCGTTGTAGTCTGAGCCCTGCTAAATACTAGGTTCTGATTCCTCTCCCTTTGACACAGAGCCTACGGTTGCCTGTCAGAAGTTGGCATCTTTTTGGCAGAGAATGACAACGAAGGAGATGAATTGTGTAGGTGGCCAGTGTCTTGATTGCGTGAGGCTTCCCAACAGAGCCCCGAAGAGAAGCCTACCAGACTCTGGGCTGTGGGGGCTGCAGGTGGCAAGTACCACAGTTACTTGGGTCACTAGGATTCATTTATGTGCAACTGGACTTTTTAAGAAGCTGAGAGATACAGCCTTGAGCTTCTGGGTTATTAAGAAGAAATACTGGACAGAGCTATCCAGTTATCAGCACTTTTACATTTCCCATGTTTCTATTTGACAAATGAAGAGTCAACACAGCCATGCCACGTAGTTATGGCTCATCCCCATATTTGTTTTAAGAGAACATTGATATCATGGCATATTCTTTTATTCATATTTGTTTTTGAAATTTTTTTTTATGTGCAAGAGAGAGAGATCTATGTGTGTAGAAGTCAGAGGACAACTTTCTGGAGTCAGTTCTTTCCTTTCCCGCTTTGGTTTCAGGGATAAAATTTGGGCCATCACACAGGAAACACCTTTACCCATTGAGCTGTCTTGCCGGCTCCTGTGTGTTCTTTCAATGGACTGTATAAGTTGAAAGTTTTACAACAGACACCTTTGTTGTTTTTTTTGTTGTTGTTGTTTGTTTGTTTTTGTTTTTGTTTTTGTTTTTTTCCTGTTGTGTTACTTGGTCACTGAACCTACATAAAGTCTCATTGGGAAGGAAAATGAAAAGGCATGCATTTGGGGGCTCTTGAGGACCGGCGTATCCCAGACAAGTGGAGAGCCTGCCTTCTGTCACCTCTACTCCACAGGCTCTGTGGAACGCTGAGACCAAGACGGAGGCCCCTGGTTGGTTGTGTTGTCTGGATGGCACGCCCCTTCCTGTGGAACATCTGATGTGGCGATTGCTTGTGCATCCCACTACTCTGTCTCCTCGTGTTCTTGAAGGATGAGACCATCTTGGTGCCTGACTCTTCGTGTGGTCTTCCTTGTAGCTGGACTATAATCTATGTTCAAGAACAGAAAGCAGAGCTGGGTCGGAACTGTCAATCAACCACTGAACATTGAGATGGGGAAGGCTAACGTTGGGACAAAAGGAGGCTCTCAAGGCCTTCTCCAGTTGCTTGAGGGACACAAGGACCTTGATCCCAGAGTCTGTGGCCTGGACTTTGGGAGGCCTAGTGTTGTATGAGGAGCAACCTTTCTCTGCCAAAATCAGACATGCGACAATGGAAGTCTGTCACATGCCCTCTTTGTCACTCAGATATTCTCAGTCTTCTCATTTGTGAATCAGGTATGAACCCAAAGCTCTGCCAGTGGCATTACAAATCAGAGCGGCCATTTCTTTTTCTTTTTCTTTTTTTTTCACTTTTTTTTTTAAGATTTATTTATTATGTTTACAGTGTTCTGCTTGCATGTGTATCTACAAGCTAGAAGAGAACTTCAGATCTCATTATAGATGGTTGTGAGCCACCATGTGGTTGCTGGGAATTGAACTCAGGACCTCTGGAAGCGCAGCCAGTGCTCTTAACCTCTAAGACATCTCTCCAGCCCGAGCAGCCATTTCTTTTCTTCTTCCTAGCTCATCTTTAAACTTGAACTTGGAGATGCAAGTGAAGAGTAGTTTCGGTGATGACGGAGGGTTTAGAAAATGGCCCTCCTTCTCAAGTAGACTGGATATTTCTCCACCTTCTCTTCCCTCTTGTCTCTTGTCTCTTCTCTGTCTCAAGCATTGTTTTACCTAGACTTGAATGTGTATTCGGGAACTTTGAATTGAAACAGAAATTCAGTACAAGGGTAACCTGCCCGACACGTCAGGGGATTCACAATACAAATGTTGATTTGAAAGTTCCCCGGTATAGACTTGCCAAGCTGGTTAGTAGGTCACCGGGGTGCTTTAATGACTCTTGCAGAAGCTGGCCTCCTCTGGGCCCGTGGTCCACTTTGAACTAGTTGTGGAGGGGGGAGGGCAATGAGTCAGCATTTTTATATAGCACGCAAACCCACAATATGTTTCATGTTAGAGTATGAACAACAGTTAGTGGTACAGAACCAACACAGATTTCAGTGTGCAGTGCACATTAAGAGCTGTGTGTTCCCTGCCACATTCCTCACTGACGACGACTAAGCTTTCCCAACAATGTAAGGTACAGATTGAAATAGTAGATTCCATGAAGTCACCCACTTAAAGTGGGTTTAATAGATTTAGGGTACTTTTGAGATTGTGCAAATTTTTCATTATTTCAACAACATAAAGGGAAACGTCTTTTTAGTGGTCACTTCCCAAAGTGTCTTGGACTTAGATCAACATGGATATTAAAGGTCAGTTATGGATAGCTCTTTTCTCACGAGGTGATTATCAGACTCAGCTACAAAACAAATCTTGGCTTTGGCTATATGAAATACTGACCAAAGACTCCAATCTCTATGGACATCGGTCTAGTGTGGCTCACAGATCTCGAGGTGGTCCTGAGAGTTGTGGTCTGTACCAGGAAGCCTAGCCAATAGAAAGGAAAACAGAGAGAGGCATTGGGCATTGAAGCGCATGTCTTCAGCTCCACGGAAAGCGTGTTCCAGGAGCCAGAGTCTAGCCTCCTTGCTTCCAGAGCTCATGTTTATCCTACCATACCATCCTTCTTTCCAAGGACCCATGCCAATTTCAATATTTACTTGGTGAGGAGAATAATTTGATGTTCTGGTTTCTCTTTGTTCAGGAGTTTCAGATAATTTCCCTTCCTGTTCCAACTGGCATTGTGGGGTAAATAAATATGGTTTCATTTTGAATTTGGTACTCAGTACAGCCAGGTTTTTTAAATGACATGAGAAATTAGCATGGTATAATATTGAGTAGCGCCAGACTACTGAAAGCTAGGGGAAGTACTGGATTCTGTCTGGTTGGCAACTTCACATACCTTCCTTCTATGTCAAATGAGCAAGTCATACTATATCTTTTATTTATTCATTAAACATTTATTCAGTATATATCAATTATTGTGCAGATGCTGTGTATTCCAAGAAATTAGTAACAATCTTAATATTGCCCAGCTTAGCTGGACCCTCTTTGGTGTAGGCAATGGATCCCTTAATGGCAGCAGCACACCTTGAAGGCCTCCCTGCCTCCCCTGGCCTGGTTCTTTAGGTTGGGAGGTCCACTGCTTAAATCTGCACAAGGTTTAAATGATTTCCTCTGAAATAGTTGCAGTCTGGGTTATTCCAAAGCCCAGATGTCAGTTCCCACACTAGACAGGCTGCGTGGGCAAGCAGCAATTGGTTTTGCCCTCCATGAGGGTCACTGCTAATGCTCATTAAGAATATTTGCAATAAACTGTTAAAGTAAAGATCCAATGGCTGTAGCATCGTGTGGAGTTAAGATTTCACTCTTCTTGGGTGGACCTGGAAAGCCATTTCATGTTCCTCAGATACTTCCTGCCAAGGATTCTGCCAGCTGGTGGGGGTGGGGATGAGAGTGAGGATGGGGATTCTCTTCTCCCACCGGTACTGCTTTGCCTGCCCTGTGTAGCTGGGCTGTGGGAGCACCACTCACTTCTGGTACTTTTCTCAGTACCGGGGGCAGGAACCTTGTCTATTAAGAATGCCAGCTCTGATGCATATAACCCAAAGGCAGCATGTGTCTACAACTTCTTAGTGTAAGTATCTGGTTTATGCTAAACCGGGAGTTGGGTTGTTTTTCTGGTCAGCTGCTTTCCTCCAGGTCCTTGACAAGGACTGGGCAGGGTCCCGACTACACCCAGGTTTTCTGAATGAGGAGAGAAGGCAGTTTGCTGAGACTAGAAGGCAACTTTCTAAAGACCTTTGGAGCTTCTGCTGCCACAACTGACTGTAGGTGTCAAAGCCATGTACTGAAAATGTATTTTTGTTCAGTACCCCCTCTCTTTGGAAGGCTTCAGCAATGCTAATTTGGGTAAGTTCCTAATGTTGGAATTGGAGCCCAAGTGATCTCAAATGGCTTTATTTCTGGAAATCCTTTTTAAAGAGTTTTTAAAAGTTACTATTTATTGAGCTCTTTTGATATGCAGATATAAATCCATCAATTGCTATAAGTGAAGAGTGATCTTCACCTCTACTTTATATGAACAAAGAATCAGGCAGATCTGAATGGTCCATGACCACTGATTTCTAGGGGTCACCATAGAACCCCATCACCCCTTTCTGCCTCTGTTTTTGGACCCCACAATCTGGAAGAGATGTTCTACCCATAATATATTTAGTCATTAAAATTATATTATTACTTTATAAACCTCAGCCCAGAGAGCCATCATTTAGCCAATATGTTAGTTAATAATTATTGCTGACGATCATGGCACAGAGCCTAGACAGGCAAGAGCAGTTACGATGGCATTTATTAAGCGTGACACTTAACCCGGCTATGTGAGAACCTGAAGAACAGGACACCTGGGGAGGCATAGGAAGCATGTATGTAATCATATTAGCATCTGTGATGGGTAACTGCTTTGAATCAGTCTTAAAATTTCACATTTAAACTCAACATTTGTGAGGACTAGTCTCCACTCATTCAAATCTTTTTTTAAAAAATTATTTATTTTTTATTATATAGTTTGTTGCCTGCATGTGTCCCTGCATCCCAGAAGAGGGCACCAGATCTTGTTACAGATGGTTATGAGCCACCATGTGGTTGGTGGGAATCGAACTCAGGACCTTTGAAAGCTCTTAACCTCTGAGCCATCTCTCCAGCCCTCATTCAAATCTTAATCTTAACCATGTTCCTGGATTTAATTCCCTGTGGAGTTGTAGTGGTGCCGAATTTATAAACAAGTGGCATTTCCTGAAAATTTTTCATGATAGGAGGACTGGTCTCATAAGTGTCAATTAGAATTCCAATAAAATCCCAGTGTAGCTGTAGAGGGGGCATCTTTGACATCTAGTATTTTGTAGACTCTTCTTTGGCTTCTCCTTTTAACCACTTTCTTGAGATAGTCTCATTGACTAGCCCCACGTGGCCTTGAACTCCATCTTCCTGCTTCAGCCTGGCAGATGCTGGGAGTACAGATATGCGCCATCACTCCCTGCTCAGTTTTCCGTTTTGTAAATGAGGGGAAACTCAGCCGAGGGAGGCGAAGTGACCGTCCCTCACCTCAGGGCTAGTGGGAACAGAGCTGCACATGGTCACTGTTCTGTAAGGTTTCTGAAAGTTTTGCATAGTTACCGTATTGGAAGAGCAACGATTTAGCAGCCTTCTGAGACAGGGTATCACCTATGTGACATTCCTCAAACTCCCTACGCTACTGCCTCAATCTTCTGAGTTTTGGGATTACTTCCAGTGCCACCATGACCAGTCTAAAGCATCTGTTTATGTAAGGTACACACCCAAATCACAATCGTAAGAATTCTCTTTTGGATACTATATTAATGAACATTTGAAAGATACATAAAGAACACAGTATTCAGAGCTGCTGGCAAGATGGCTGGCTCATGCTACTTGTTACCATGTCTAAGGACCTGAGTTCAATTCCCAAGACCCACATGGTGGATGAATTCTCCAACTCTGACCTCCACATATGTTGGTTAGGTTTTTTGTTTGTTTGTTTTGGGTTTTTTTGTTTGTTTTGTTTTGTTTTTTGAGACAGGGTTTCTTTGTGTAACAGAGCCTTGGCTGTCCTGGACACTCTTTGTAGACCAGGCTGGCCTTGAACTCACAAAGATCCATCTGTGTCTGCCTCCCAAGTGCTGGGATCAAAGACATGTACCACCATGCCTGGCAGTTTTGGTTTTGTTTTTTTTTTTTTTAATTAAAAGAAATCTCATTCATGTCAGAATGTAAGATTGCAACTGTGTTTAAATTCCAACAGTTTTTCTTAATTAAGTTAATTAAAACTTTTTTTAAAAAACAACTATTTCTCAGTCTGTTTCCATAATGCAACCTCATGCAAGTACTGTAGGGACAGCAAAAGGAATAAGACATGTTCCTTAGAGAGTCAGATAATCTAACAGAGATGAGATGCTTAGGAAGTTACAAATCCAGGTACTTGATGCTCGCTCACAGATGATTCAGATCGCTTGATTCCTGGAGTTGTCACAGACCCTGGGGATGTTAAAAGGAACAGCTCTATATTTTACTTTTATGTGAAGACGCATGATCGGCTTCAGAAAGTGGGTCTCTGACTTTAAGCATGTGGACTGTTAAAATTTTTAAAATGCCCATTTCACCCCTTTTCTCCCCAGTTAAGCCCCTTTCACAGCTCTTTATTTCTTGGCACTCACACATTTATTCAATTACCCATTCAAAGACCCCACCAAGTGCCAACTCATTTGCGTAATTTCTAGCTCTTCTTCCTGACTTGCAAAAACCTTCAGTCTAACCCCGACTTTTCTGTTTCACTGAGTTTGGTTTCATTGCCAATCTGGCCTGTGTAAGCAGACTTTGTTACCACATATGTCTTCGGTCATAATCATTGGATCTGGGGACTCTTTCTAGAACCTGGAAGCCATGCCCTGATCATTGATACAGGCCCAGGCTTAGCAAGTCCTTTAGAAGGGTTTTCTTAAGGCCAAGGGGCCTGGGATGTGAACTGCACACAGACAGAAATGATCTAGCATCCCTATCATCAGGAACAGCCCCTGGCCTAAAAGGGGGAGCTCAGTAAATATTTTCTTTAGTAATTCCTACTGTGATACAGACCTTCTCAGCAAATGCATAGAAATGCTTTCTCCTCAAGCTCTTTTTTTGCTTTTCCTATTTAAATCCTGCCCCAAAGTCAAGCCCCTGGCTTCCTTCGGCCATCTTCCCCTCTGTGAATTTGGACAGCCTGCGGAGCCCGTGCCAACCAGTCAGAGCTAGATAGAGCCTGAGTGGCATTGCTCACCTCGCCTCCTTCTCATTCCCTTTCTCCTCCTGTAAATTAATTCCACTCACAGTGTGTGAGCTCCTGACATTACAGAACCACCATGTTTCTTATCTATCTATCTATCTATCTATCTATCTATCTATCTATCTACCTACCTATTTACCTACCTACATTTGCATGGCCTCTAAAAGGACTTGTTTGGCTTCGATTTGGTTAAATGCCAGCATCTAAAGTCTGGAAGGTTAAGCGCTTCAGCTCACCATTCCTATTGTCCTTAATGGAAACCTATGTACACATTTATGGTTTGGTTTGGTTTTTTTTTTTTTTTTTTTTTCACATACAGAATATGGAAGGTTTAGGAAATATTGAAATGTCACCCAAAGAATAAACACGCAGTTTTTAAATACCCTCTCCTTTCAAGGTGAAAGAAAATGGAGCTGTAGGGGGACAATTGGGTGAGGAGAGTGAAGGGGGGCGTGGAAATTTGACCCCATTCGCAGAGAGAGCATTTGGGCAACTCCACTTTCAATCTCTGAGCGGCTATGTTGCAGATTGCCATGAATATTACTTACAGCAAGTTACACCGGCCACAGGCTGAATCTTTCCAACATGTGGATTTGATTTGCTCTCCTTTATCCCCTTTGAAAGCCAAAACAACAACAAAAAACCCCAATAACCCCTCCTAACCTTTATTGCACTTAAGAAAGTGTTTCCGCCTTGTTCCGTTTCCCTTTGTTCTCTGGGCAGTTTACCCACCAGCCCGCCTGGATTTGACTGCTCCAACAGGAAATCAAGTGATCACAACTAGAAAGGTTGCTGGCTGAGATGGCTTTATAGTTTCACTGCTAACTCAGAAGTGCATGCTGTTTTCTTATTCTCTGTAATTCCTTTGAGGGACGGAGTAACCCCCAAGAGGGACGGAGTAACCCCCAAAAGGCAGCCCTTTGTGAAGGTGACACTTGTCACCCACTTGTGACTCACTCACATGCTTTATTATTCAGAGCTGACATTGTTGTTTTGAAGGGTGTAAAAGTGAAAGGCCAACAGACCAAGAAATTGACAATTTCTGTGAGTCTCCATAATGATGACGATGATGGTAGTAATAGAGGTCAGGTGTGTCTCTGTGAGAGAGAGAGAGAGAGAGAGAGAGAGAGAGAGAGAGAGAGAGAGAGAACGCTTTAGAACTTAAAGGAACTTAAAGGAACTGGGAAGAGGAAAAAAATCTGAGGTTCAAGGATTTTGTTGATAGACTACCCAGAAAGTAAAAAAAAAAAAAGATTTTTGAGAGAATAGGGAATTTTTGTTTTTTTCAATGTTAAGGATAAAAAGATTCCTTCCTTTTGCTAGCTGGTTGAGCAAACAACCCAAATACAGTAACCATCTGTGTGGTTTAATAAGCTAGATTAATGAGGACACAAACCATTTATGCTTACCATGGGCAATGTAGGGTGGCTGGGAGTCACGGCCTAAACTAATTTCTATAGAATTACAACAAGGGTTGGAGCTACACACTCAAGAAATCCGGAAGGAAATGAAGTAAAATATAAGCAACACTGGTTTTCCCTGGGCAGTCCAAACAGATTTCTTTCTTTCTCCTTTAAGTATTTTCAAAGGTAGCACATTGCTTTCACCAACCCTGCTACAGAGTTAACACAGCAGGGAGCACTCACCGTCACCTCCCCATCCTTGGAGGGTATGTGGGCGCTTGAGTGGGTAGGTAGCGACAAGTGGGTTTTGCTTGGCATCTGTCACGGGATATCTGCCAGTCAGAGACTCTCCCCTAATATTTTGGAAAAGATGAAGTACAGTAGGATGTTAGTAGAAGAGTTAAAGTGATGGTGAGCACAACACACTCAGACATCTCGAAAGCCACTCCAAGTTCATTTTCACTTTGAGCCAGAAGAGTGAAAGGGTTCGACTAACTTTGTAACCTGTATGTCTTCTAAAGCCTATAGTTTTGAGTTTTAGGTTCAGGTTAAGCTAAAGCCTCTTAGTACCTTTCCAGAGAATGGAAAAATGTGACCCTATCTATGAGGACAGATAGAAAAAAGGCAAGCAAGCAATGACCTTCACTCAGTAAAAAGGACTCTTGTCTTTGAGATAGTGTTTCTTAGCAACAAACCCAGACTTCTTCTGAGTAGCTTCTGATCTCCAGCCAAGAGCCCACAGCCCTAATCTTCAAGGATGAGCTAACCACTCCCCACCTTCAATTGCAGCTGCATCCACACTTGGCAGGACTGGCCAAGCTTGAGCACCTAAGACTAACCAATTATCTTACTTTATAACTTCCTCATCCAATCCTAAATTGCCAAAACTACAACTTCAAATTTCCCACAATTTTTCTTTTAAAAACCTAAAGGCCTTTGTCTCCCGGTGCCACTCTTTGCTGACTGGCAGGGGTGACCCCATTGTGCAATGGTTAATAAACCTCTTGCTTCTGCAGCAAGTTGTGATCTGGGGGAGTTTCTGGGAAGGGCGCGATCTTGAACTCCTGAGCTGTGAGACCCCAGGTCTTACAAGAGTTCATTTTTGTAAGGTGCCAGCACGCGACAGGCTGGAAGCATCGTTCGAGGGTCAGCCATTGCCATTGTGTGTGGCAGCTTTTGAAACAGAACCAGAAAGTGTGTGGGGCTGTATTTGAGGTGTAATTGATTTCTGGGAGGTCACCTGTTGCTTTTTTTGTTCTCAATTCTCCACCGAACGCTTCTTCCTCTGACAGTTTTCAGTAACTACGCCTTCTCCTTTCTTACAAAAGGAGAACAGCTTTTTTTTTTTTTTTTTTTGTCTGCCGCCGGGCTCCATGGCCTGTAGGAGCTTAGGGTGTTTAGGCAAGGGTCAGATGTGAGCCTCCATGTTTTAATTTTTTTCCACACGAGCTCTTATGGGGATGATCTCGTGCAGATGATTTTGTTTTTGTTTTTCCTGGTTGACTCTCTGAATGCATACCCTGGTTTGAGTTTGGCTTGTCTTTGGAAAATGTGTGTCATTCTTTGTTACAAAGGAAACATGAGAGGGGGAAAGGAGGGAAAGAACATATATTCAAATGCACTAGTCAAGCTCTGCTCTAATTTGGTCAGTGCCTCAGTGTTACACAAGCCACGTCTTTCACGTGCACTTTGGAACAATTCTGGCTTTGTAGCCAGATTTGAGACAAGCTAAACCCCAAACCTTAAGTTTCTTCATCTATGAAACAAGGAAAGAGTAACAATATAGGAAAAGCTGAGAACCTTGCATGGCAAAGGCCTTCTCCCTCACCTAAGGTGAGCATGACTTAGGGGGTTAGACACCAGACCAAACAGCTACCGGAACCTTCCAGAGCAAATGACTCCAACACCCCCACAATGAATTTCAGGGACAATAGGAATGTGCATTTAAGATGTAGTTGATGTTTGTTTTTGAGACAGGGTTTCTCTGTGTAGCCTTGGCTATCCTGGACTCACTTTGTAGACCAGGCTGGCCTCCAGCTCACAGAGATCCGCCTGCCTCTGCCTCCCTGAGTGCCGGATCACAGGAGTGCACCCACCATGCCCAGCTTAGAATAGAGTTTTATTGTGAGATTAAAAGTAAGCATTTGAGAGGTGAGAGGCAGTCAGATGAGTCCCAAGATACGGGTTGCTATCAAGTGGCTAGCCTAGGGGTTTTTGATGAGACTTATGGCAGGAACTGGGTGAGATAGAGAAGTGAATTGATTAGTCATATTGCCGCCAGCCCCCCCCCCCCCCGCTACCTCCCCCCCTCGGGCTGTCCAAGTAGCTCTCAAGTTTGATCATGCCCTTCCACATGATTCCCAGGCAGTGTTTTTCATCTTGGTGGCATAAAAGGAGAATAAAGGTAGCGAGAAGTTGGAGCAGGAGCCAGACTCTCCTCCTGGCATTCTTGGCTTGCAGCCAGGACAGGACCAAGGAATTTTTGGCTTCAGGCAAAGGATAAGAGTCAGAACTTGGAGATGCCGAGCTGTTTCTGTTTCTCTTGTCATCACCCCGAAGGGCTGTGGTAACCATTGTGAATATTTTGAAGTTACGTATTGTAAGATGCCTGATGCACTATAGTTCTTTGCCAGAATACAGATCATAACATTGTCTGTAGCACACCTATACACACAAAATGATTCTTTTTTTTTAAGCGCTATTTAAAAAATACTAACACTAACACAAGTTATTATAAATATGCTTTTATAATATTATAAATATGCTTTTGGCAGCTGTATACCTTTCTTCTGTTTTGTCCATGGTTGGATAATTTGTTTACTTTACAGTTTTATTTTTAGGGGCTAACCTTCCCAATACTCTCAGCAAACTTTTGAGTCACATGCCCAGTACAAGCAAGTTCAGGGATTAAGTCCAGGCTGTTGGGCTGCAGCGGGTTTGTGACCTCAGAGCTCAAAGGGATCAGGCTCCACTGCGAAAGGCCTTTTTCCTGGGCCTTCCGGGGGTGTAACCACGTGACTTAAGCAGTCTGAGCCAAATCAGACTGTCTAATCGGACTGAAAGGACCCAAATCTGGTAAAAGATTATTCCTAGGGTTTTCGTACACTTCATTTCCCCGTAAGTCACCGATGGTTCATTCTCCAGTGATTTTGGAATTGCCTCAAGTGGCAGTACCGTGCTTCGGTGGTTCCCGATGGTCCGCTTGTGGAGACAACAATGTCAGTCTTTCTTTTCCTCCTCTTTGTCCACAATCCCTCGGGTCATAGCAACAGCTCCAAAGTTGGATGAAGTGGTTAGTGAACTGCCAGCCATATGGACTGGCCACAGAGACCCATAAAACAGCAGGAGAATAAGCTTTGGAGTAGAAACACAGCCAAGAGCAGGGAAGGAGACCCGCAGCCTCTCATTAGGCGTGTTGGGGGTATTTATTCCTTCACTGTGGTATTGCGCCACAGCTTTTATTTAAACTTGTTAAACCTTGGAGCAAAGGTGGGGCTCTCTGTCTGGACTGACCATCTTATTAAACACCCTTGTAACTGTTCCTGTTCCAGCCCCCCCCCCAAAAAAAATCCTCTTGCCATCTGTTAAGCTTAATTAAATAGAAGCAGGGTCGGAGGGGGAGACCTTGAGTTAAGAGTGCAGATCAGTAGACTCTGGCTTAGGCCCGGGGAAGGAAAAGGCTGTAGCAAGCTGTAGCCCGCAACACTTTGGAGAGGTGGGAAGAGGAGAGAATATGAGGAGGAAATAATATTTGGATCCCCCCTTCCTTCAGATGCGTGGTAGGAGGAACTATGTCCAATTCTATCTCTTAATTTTTAATCCTGACTGGAACCTCTTTTAAAGGGGAAGAAAGGAGATAGTCAGTGCTTAAGAAGAGAACTGCAAAAGGCAGATTGTACTAAATTGTGTTATGTTTAGGATATCTGGGTCCAGTGGAACTCAGGTAGAGATTTTTTATTTCAGAAAATTGAGACTTAAATAGTACATTGGGTGAGAGTGTGAAGAATTAAGAATCATTTAAAAACTGAGAGTTATTACGTGCTGTAAATGTGTAGGTGTAATTCGTTTAGAGCACCAGAGAAGGCTCTGGAGACCTGGTCGGTGACTTGTGAGGTGTCTCTAGGAAGGACAACCTGGGATCATCCAGATAAGGGATTGGATTTTCGCTTTTCTTATTTACAAGTATTTCTATTGGTCCAGGAAACACTCCTTTTCTAAATACAGCTTTGAATAGATATGGCAGCATCTGGGCGGAGCGTATTTCAAAGAGACTGTGTGAAATGCATGCTGAGCATAAATGTATCAAAGGGCAGCATCCTGGAAAAGTGCACAGCTGAAGGGCTGAATCAGTACCCTCATCAGAAAAGCACTTCGTTCACAAGCACCCATCCGCAGCACCCAGGTAAAAAGCCAGGAATGCTGGGACTAGCTTGTAACTTCAGTTCCAGGGAGGTGAAGACAGGGGAGGCCTGGGACTTGATAGCCAGCTCAGCCTAGCCTCCTTGATGAGCTCCAATCCCATGAGACTCTGTCTTCCAAGGAGATGGACCATGCTCCTGGGACAGGAACCTCAGACTGTCCTCTGGCTTCCACACACGTGCATACACGTGCACCCTGGCATACACGCAAACACTAGTGCACATACAAATGCTCTTGGAAAGCACAGCTTGATAATTAATTCCTCACAAAAGCCAATAGCCAGCACTCATATTGAAAACCAGAGCATGGAACTGGTAAGACTGGCTTGTGGCACATGGGAGTCCATCTCTCTCTCTCCCTCTCTCTCCTTCTCTCTCCCTCTCTCTCCCTCTCTCTCTCTCCCTCCCTCCCTCTCTCTCTCTCTCTCTCTCACACACACACACACACACCCCACACCCCTCCCAACTAACTAAACAGATGCAATAGTAAAATGAACATTTCTGCATTCTAGAAGTTCCTGCCACACTTCCTACTCTTTTTTCATCCTTCAGGAAAATAATACCCACTGTCCAGACGCTTACAGGACAGATTTGGTTTTGCCTGGTTTTACCTTGGCACGAATGGAATTAAACGCTTGTGTATTCCAGCACCAGGCTTCATTCAGTCAGTGTTCGAGGGGGCCCGTGGTGATGTGACGCGGTGGCCATGCGCCGTGGTGATGTGCTGCAGTGAGGGGCTTTGCCGTTGCTGTCTATTAATTCTCGTTGAGTTTCTGAGGGTGCAGACACTCTGGGTGTGCATTGGTTCAGTTCCTGCTGTGGACCAGCATGCGAGCCGCTTCTGGGTTTGAGCTCTGAAGAGCCATGAAGCTGTGCACATCCTTATACTTTAGTCAGTGCACAGCCACGTTTCTGTCAGGGGTGTGTCAAGGTTGGGGGTTGCTGGGTCGTAGGGTAAGTGTGTGCTTGGTTTTAGAAGTTATGGACAGCTTTCCAATGTGCACATTAATGCAGAACCTATGAGTAAAATAAGACTTGCTTTCTTTTAATTATGGAAATAAATTTAATAACAAGGATTCAGTGAAATATTTTTATTTAAAAATAACTTTACGTCTCCATACCTATTAAAAGATATTTTTACTTTTAGTAGTTGAGAACTTTTCAGGAGAGACTGAGAGATAGTGGGTAGTGTTTTTTGGACTTCACTTCCAGGGCTTTGCAAATTTCCAGGAGAATTTTTGTTCCTTTGGGTGGTGTTCAAGTTCATGAGCCAGGCATGGGTGCTGCACACCTTAACCCCAGCACTCAGGTTTAATCCCAGCACTTGGGAGGCAGAGGCAGGCCACCAGTCTCTGAGTTTGAGGCCAGCCTGGTCTAGAGAGCTAGTTCCAAAACAGCCATGGCTACACAGAAAAACCCTGTGTCAAAAACAAAACAAATCAAACCAAACAAACAAACAAACAAAAAACAATTCAAATTTCTGGAATTTGGTTCTCCAGGAAGGTAGGTTAAGGAAAAGTGACAATTTGGAGTACAAAGCAGGATGGTGGCCTCACCTCCTAACCCCCACCCTTAGCTGCTTTACCATAAGTGACTTATCCAAAGGATGGAATGAAGGTTCTGACCTGCCAAGTTTTGTAGTCTAAGGGGATCTTCCTTTCCACATCCATTTTTCAAGTGCCCTAATAACCAAGAAACGTTGACCTTAAGGCCACCCAAATGTCAGCCAGGCTCCACAATTTTGAATTCCTGTCTTTTGAATTGTCACATAATCCCAAATATCACCCCTACCCGAAACACACAAAAGCAAAGTTGTATTTTGTTTCTTCTGTAGTTTCACATGCAGTACAAAGTGGGGCAGAAAGAAAGACACTGTCTGGGACTTTGATTGCTCCCAAAATTTTACGACTTGCTTAAAATGAAAACCTCAAACTTCAATCATTGCACCTCATTCATTCCCCATCACCCATGTCCACGCCCAGATTCTAGACGGATTCCTAGGACATTCCAAACACCAAGGTGATATGAGTGAAGTTTGTTTAATAGTTCAGCTAAAAACACTGCTTGTATTTAATTCAAGACCTAGGTTCAGACTTCAGCACTGCAATTTTTCACCTGGGACATAGTTCTAACATTCATGTTATAGTTTTCAAATCTGTAAAATACCTGCCCTGCCTACACAGGCAATTATGAAGATTAAGTACAGTAATTGATGTGAAATATAATTAAACTATAAAAATTCTAAGCTTTGGGGAGCTGAGTATAGCTTTTTTTTTTTTTTTTTTTTTTTTCTTCCACCACCACCCAACTAGAGGAGAGCTCTTTTACGGCACGGTGAAAATTATTCTGTGCCATGGAATTTTATACACATGCGTAAGCCAACTTTAAAATCTTGTACCGGTTGTAACTTGTATACGTTCTCCTGGGCTCCCACTGAAGTTTTCAGCTATGTCCCCAACACTGCCACAGGGGAAAGATTTGGAAAAAAAAATTGTTTACTTTGGTGATAGCCCTATCATTCAGTACTGGGATGGCTAGAGGGATGTACCCAATACACAGAGTCCTTTGAATCACTGCTGCACACATCTAGGACTTGTTGCTTTAATTTTTTTTTTCTTATCAACCTAAAGTTATTAGGTATAGACAGTATAGAATTGTTTGCAAGCCAAAGAATGAACTACCTAAAAATATTAGCCCTGCAGGTGATGGTGGCACAGGCCTTTAATCCCAGCACTTGGGAGGCAGGGGCAGGCAGATGTCCGATTTCAAGGCCAGCCTGGTCTACAAAGGGAGTTCCAGGACATCCAGGGCTATACACAGAGAGACCCTGTCTCAGTGCCCCACCCCAAATCAGTTCCATTGCCCCAGTGCTGTTAGCATCACAAGCATGATAGGAATTAAAGTAACCTCTCAGACTAGCCCTGAAGCATGTTCTTACAACTATCGAGGAGTGTTCTTTTCTCCTAAGAAACAGGGAAACACCATACTTGCTCATTGGCAAGTGCTGGCTTGACCCCAGTGGGTCTGCTTGACCTCCCTGGAGCCTTCCACTGCAGTATCCCTGCTATGATATCTTAAGACCATGAGTGTATTCACCAAGACCCGGAATCACTGCATCAGTTAGGTTAATTTGTAATATAAAGGAACTGAGCATCCTTCTAAAAAGGAAATTATAGAAAAGTCTAGAATATATTCTGGGGTTACAGTGAGTGATAGTATTGGCCTAGGCTCTGGAGAACTGGGACCTTAGAGATGTAAGGATCGGGCTATTGGGCTAGTAATCTGTCACCTCCTTCTTTAAAAAATGAGATGTATTTTAGGATTCAGTATTCTGATGCCCCTTGATTATAAAATAACCCTCAGTGGAATCTGGAGCAGAATTGATACATATAAAAAATGACTGGTTTGTGCATTAATAAGCCCTATAAATAAGCATCGGTTTTAGTTAGGCTTTGCTACCAGTTAAGTTACAGGCATGATATATCTTGGTAACAAATTTGTTATGCAAAACTTAACCAGCCAGCAAATCCTAATGAGACACAGGGTTAGGCGTGTCAGCTCAGGGGGCCACATTGCCTGGCTTCAAATTCCAGCCTTTCCCTGAGTGATTCTGATCAACTTTTTAAATCTCCAAAGCTCTTGGGTTTTCACCCCTATAAGGATAGTCATTTAAAAAGCAGGCACACAGAGTTGCCATGAGTGCATTGCCCTAGGTTTCTGTGTCATCTGTCAGAGCTGGAGAGACGGCTCAGCAGTTAAGAGTGCTGGAGACATACTTGTACAGAGCACGTGGGTCTGTTTCCCAGCATTCACAGGGTACCACAACTGCCTGTACCTCCAAATCCAGGGCACCCGACACCTGAGCTCTAAGAACAACTGCGCTCAGGTCGGTGTACCTTCACATGGGTTCACATACACACATGTAAATGAAAAAGTATAGCATCTGTCAGGAAAGCATTTTAAAAACCAGTTTAAGCTGGATGTAGAAGAGTACTAGAGAGGCCAAGGCAAGAGAGGTCAAGGCTAATCTAGACTATGTGTTTAGTTCTGCTTTACACAGTGAAACAAATGACAAATGACTGCCAACTGGAAACACATCAAGAGAAAGAGAGATAGAGAGAGAGAGAGAGAGAGAGAGAGAGAGATGTGAGCAGATATAACGTGTTTATATCTTTATTCCCTAATTCATAAATCTTAACCAATGGTGTTGTTATTATGAGAACTACTCCAAGCCAGTCATGGAAACATTCCTGGGCTGATCAGATGGCTAAGTGTGTAAAACTGCCTGGAGACCCAACTTACATCTCTGGGACCTACATGGTAGAAGGAAGGAACTAACTCCCCAAAGTTCTATACAGAGAGAGGGAGAGAGAGAGAAAGAAGGGGGGGAAAAGTGGGGGGAGTGAATAAATAAAAAAATAAACAAAAAGTTGTAAGAGAAAGCACTCCTTATAAGGCTATTTTTAATGGGAGAAGGGGGCTTGCTAGCGTCTGATGAATGAATGAGTGTGGCACTCGGGGAAGGATGGGAGGTACCATGATGATTTATAGTTATAATCTTCAAAGCTGTAATTCCATCCAGGTCCTCCTGTGTGTTTGCTTTCTCCACCCTCGGCCCCCCCCCCCCCCCCGCCTACTCCCTGCCAAGCCCCAGCCCTGTGTCCTCCCTTCGTTTGCATTCTGTTTAGCTTGCAGTGGGCTTGATGAACTTGGCCCTTACAGTCTCCCCACAGCCACACAGGTGTGTCGGGCTGGCTGGGAAGCCCTCCCAGACGCTGACAAATGCTTGGCAGCAGGATAGAGAGGAGAAGCAAAAATTTGGCTGACATCTTCAGGTCTGACAGCTAGAGAGTTCCGTGGCACCTTTAAAGCTGTAAGACAAACGATGAGGGTGCTGCCCACCTCCCCCTTCTCGCTCCCCGCCCCCCCCCTTTACTACTCTCGACTTGGATCCTCATTTTCTACTCTGTTGCATATTTCAGCCAGTCTCAAATCTACAGAGCTTTGTTAACTTCAGGTGGTGTGTGGAAGAAGAGACGTGAGTAAGGCCAGGAAGGGACCCACGGAAGAATTTTGTGCCGATGTGTCACAGTCTGGTCCCATATCTTTCCTGGCACAAAATCAGCCTCTTCTCTTGAGGCCACACATATTTGGCAAGTGTCTTTGTTACTCTCCTGAGGGGGTGTTGGAGGAATGAAGGTGATAGATAATACGGGGTAGATACTGGCTGCCTAGGGACATGAGAGAATATGGAAAAAAATTCTTTCCAAAAGAGCTTTTTTTTTTTTTATTGCATTAGATTTTAAGGTCTGTAAACAATTACAGCATTCAGGGAGTGCAGGGTTTAAATGAGAAACACAACGTTGTCAGGTTATGGCAGCCGGATAAAATGGCATGAGCTCCGGAAATCTGTAATTAAATGTATTTTTGAAAATGAAAAATATAGCGTAACATCTGGTTTATTTCACTTATAGTGTCTGGGTAATGCTTAAATAAATAAGTGTGATTGACTTTGGCTGATATTTGGGTTTCTCTCTGTAAAAGTCGCCGTATTTTAATTAAAACTTTTTTTCCTGTTTGGATCTACTTATGTTGTATGCAACCAATCATTCACACACATAAAGAAAGCGAAAAGTCTCATGGTCGTTTTCTCTTGTTGCAGAGGATCTTCAACTCCTTGGTTTACACAGAGAAGATCTCAAATGGAGAGAGCGAAGTGCAGCAGGTAAGAAGCTGAGGCGGGGCACTCCCCAGCCCTGTCTCCCCTTTCCGCTGAGCTGTTCTGGCAGTCTCCATTAGGGGGTTTGCCTTTTACTCTCCCTGTGTAAGGGTGGCATCCTCACCTGCTGTCAGGTGCTTAGAAGTTACAGATGGCTCGCAGCCTTTCCTCGTGTACCTTGGAAGCCTTTTCTTTTGTTATAAACATCTTTCACCTTCCCAAATCTAAAGACTTTGAGATGCGTTTTGTCTGATGCAGAAAATAAGCACCCGGAATTTAAAATCAGACCCCACATTCCACCGTCTCCATGCACCCTCTGGTCATAGCAACAGTCCTTCTCTGCTGCCATCCCCCAATCCCCCCCAACCTCCTTTTGTTGACGGTCGTTTGTCAGTCTCATATAAGAAACTTCTAATATCTGCCTCACGAGGTTCTGATAACCAATGAGAATAAAGTGAAATCATCTTAGTGAAAGGTACTGGCTTCGAAGCAGCTACCGCTACATCATGCTTTTTTTGTTTCCTCTTTACAGAGTTCTCTTTTCTTCTTCCTCTTCTTCTTCTTCTCCTTCTCCTTCTCCTTCTCCTTCTTCTTCTTCCTCTTCTTCCTCTTCTTCCTCTTCTTCCTCTTCTTCCTCTTCTTCCTCTTCTTCCTCTTCCTCTTCTTCCTCTTCTTCCTCTTCTTTTTCTTCTTCTTCTTCTTCTTCTTCTTCTTCTTCTTCTTCTTCTTCTTCTTCTTCTTCTTCT
This sequence comes from Meriones unguiculatus, assembly GCF_030254825.1. Taxonomy (NCBI): domain Eukaryota; kingdom Metazoa; phylum Chordata; class Mammalia; order Rodentia; family Muridae; genus Meriones; species Meriones unguiculatus. Next base: position 79,352,402 of record NC_083360.1, read on the forward strand.
TCTTCTTCTTCCTCCTTCTTTCAGTGCTCTGTGCAGTCAAAATTCTTAAAGGCCAGATTCTGTTTGTATGTAGCTGGTATCGGGTGAGGTGCCTTCTTTGTTAGAACGTGGTGTTGGTGAGCTTGGACATAAATAATTAGCGGGTGCTTGAGAAAAGTGGTTTGAAAAAAAAAGGAGGCTTTAATTTCAGGTAATCCACCAACTTCATTCCAGCACGTGACCATCGACAAGTAACTTGAAGCTAGGTTTAAAACTTCAATGAGAAACAGAACCAAGCTCAAAACCAGAGTGCAGCAGAAGGGTTTCACAGGATAAAAAGAGAAATATAACAAAATGTGTAATGGCTAAATGCTGAGTTCCCTCTGTTGTTGTTGTTGTTTTTTTTTTGTTTTGTTTTGTTTTTTGTTTTTGTTTTTTTTTTTTTTCATTGAGACAGCTTGTCCAGATCCGGGCTTTAAAAGTGCTTTCTCAGGAGAAAGGGTTTGCATCAGGGTGAAGCTATTATGAGGTAGTTATTTATTCATGATAGCGTGATGTGAGCTAAGTTCTACACTCGCTGTTTAGAGGTGGGGACCTATTTTCATCACTTTAAAGTGGTGATGTGGTGATGCATCTCTCTCTCTCTCTCTCTTAGTTTAGGTATTGTTAAGGATAAATAGCTCGAAATTGCCGTGGTGTGCCGCGGGAGTCTTGTCTGCCTGAGTCCTGACTACCATTTCTACACAAAGCCTGCTCGGTAGAGGAGATGTTTTGGGAGACAAACGCTATTTGATAACCCTTTAAAGAATGTGATCTGGGGTATCAGTTTAGCCTGTTTTTGTGGGTTTTTTTTGGGGGGGGGGGTGGTGGGGGTGGTGGAAGTAACAGATACAGGTCCTTACACGGGCTGTTTCTGAACGTGCAGCTATTTTGTATTCTTGGGCTGACATCATTTGTTAAACCAGCTGTGACTGAGTTTGGAAGCCTCCAATGTAGCTGTTAGAAGTTAGAGCAACTGACGGAGCACTTACGGAGCACTGGTGGAAGGCCATTTCAATGTATCACGGCTAGTCCTTGCCAGAGGACCTTTGGGAGCAAGTGTCCTATTGAAGAGGAGGAAACTGAGGCCCCGAGAGAGTACAAGTCACCTATACTGTCATGGCTATGAAGTAGAAGGATAAGTTTTGAAAAATCGCTACAGCACAAACACACATTGTCTATTCTTTTTGACCACTTTCGTCACTGTGTGCTTCCACTCAAAGTGGACTGTCTGCTAAATTATCTTCACCTGAAAAATCCGTTTAATAACAGAGATTTCCCCATCTGCTTCATGTGCCTTCTCACTGACTGTCAAATTGTTCCTTCCTAAGGAACCAAGATGTTCTGATCTTTAACTATGCCATCCTCTTCCCTCTGACCCCTAGAAGCACCCCAAGCAAGAGGGTCTTGTGTCTTCTCTCTAGTTAGGAGAAAATTGCATTGTTATTGTTTTACCTAAGTTTTAACGTATACAAGTACTGAAAATTGTCTTCTGTGCCGTGACTTCTAGATCATTTCAGCACTGCGATCTGTTTCACAATAATAAAAAAAAGTACAATTACGTGTTTTCTAAAAAAATTTACCAGCTCACTGAGATTTCCCTATAGTTTCCCCATTTTATAGCAAAGAGACTCCTGCTTACGAACTATACATATGCGCAGTGAGACGGCGCCGCCACACTTGCTCTGCTAGCCTGACCGTCTGTGCCTGGTCTCCAGAGCCCACATAAAGGTGGAAGGAGAAAACCAACTCTACGGAATCATCCTCCAACCTTCACACATGATACAAACCCACACCCCTGAGGCCTTGTCCACAGTAATAATAATTAAAATAATTTTTAAGCAATTAAAAACTCTGGACCCTGTGATACTAGACAGCGCCCAGGACAAAAATCTGCAGAAACATGTTCACCTGCCATGTTTTCTCTTCTATAAAAATATGCCCCACCGCGGCACTCACACTTGCAACTCCTTTGAACTTTGGAACACTAGTAACAAATTAATCACTTGTAACTAGCTCTGTCTTTCCAGAAAGTTAAAATGTACCCAATATGTAAAGAAGTTTGTAAAGTATAACAGATATGCTCTAAGGAAATACATTAAAACAAACATATCAACCAAGACTTTGGAGAGCTTTGAATAACCTTCCAAAGAAGGTGCCCCACCGTTTCTCTGAGAGGTAACCCTATTCACTATATAAGTATGGCTGGCCTGGAACTCACCATGTCAACCAGGTTGGCCTGAAATTCACAGAGATCTGCCTGTCTCCGCCTCCTAGCGTGTGGATTAAAAGAGTATACTACCGCATGCTGCTTCTCTTATTTTTATTAATCCCTGAGGCCACAGAGGGCTGCTGCTTACTGGCTTGTTCCTCATGGCTAGCTCAGCCTGCTCTCTTAGAGAAACCAGGACCGCCAGTCCAGGGATGGCACCACCTACGATAGACTGGGCCCTCCTCCATCAATCAGCGAGAACATGCCCTGCAACAGGATCTCATGGAGGCAGGTCTTCAGTTGTGGTTCCCTCCTTTCCAGTGGGTCTAGCCTGGATGAGTGATCATAAAACTATACAGCGTACTCCCAAATTTTGGGTTTGGTTGCTTTCGTTCTTTACACAAATTTAATTCATATGCTTTTGCTGTTGTTCCCTTGGCTGTTTAGAAGCACCTTTGACACCTACAGTTAGGTTCGTTATAATTTTTAATTCTGTGGTTGTTTATGGATCCATTTTATAATATATTTTGTTTCTGTCACAGTGTTGACTTTTGTTCACACTTCCATAGGGTTCGTATTGGCTGAATTTCTTTAATCACAGGAACTTTATTTTGCCATCATCTCAGTGTTGGAGGGAAAGACTATGGATTGTTGGGTTTGTGCCTCTATGGGCTTTCCAGCCCTGAGTGGTGGCAAGGCAGGGAGGGACTGTCACATATCACTTGAGAATCATGTCTCAAGCCCAGTGTTGGGCGTGCTTCAAGAGTGACAAGCTGCCCTCACAGGGTGGCCTTGGGTTACTCTCCTAGGACAGAGTTGCAGATTTGCTGAGGTACATCCTTACCGATTCTCGGTCATTTCTGATTTTTAGTCTTTTTACCAAATTGAGATATCTAAAAGATTATCTTATAAGTTGGTTGAAGTGACATTTTTGTTTATAGTGCACAAAACTTACTTTTTTAGTTCAGTGTATCATACATGCTAGGCAAGAACTGTACCAACCTTTTCGTAATTTTTTTTGGGGGGTGATCCATTAATATATTTTTGGCATTATTTATTGAGTTGTTTTGGAACTGCTATACTGTATATTCTAAATCAGCCATATCCAAAGAGAGCACTGTGAAGAAAAAGGTCCTGCATCTTCATGCTATCTGGTCCACCAGCCACCAGCCATGTGACTCTTTATCATGTGTCCAGATTCTGACTGATCAAATTTAAATTTTACCCAAACTTAATGTAGCTGTGCTGGCTGTGCCTTAAGCATTTAAATTTTGTGTTTTCTGAGCTGGGCAGTTGTGGTGTACGCTTTGGTCCCAGTGCTTTGGGAGGCAGAGGCAGGCGGATCTCTGAGTTTATGGCCAGCCTGGTCTACAAAGCAAGTCCAGGGCAGCCAAGGCTACACAGAGAAACCCTGTCTTGAAGCCGCACTCCCCCCCATTGTATTTTCTCCCACCTTTTGTTTTTACTTGTTCTTTGACTTTCATATAGCCTTTAAAGAACATTTTGAGTCAGTTTTTGAAGCTCAGTAGGTGGAAGTGCTTGTGGCCAAGCCTGATGGCCAGCATTCTGTCCCTGGAACCCTCATGGTGGGAGGAATGCTGAGAGCCTATGCTTTGACGTGTGCTTTATACTGCCTTCCAAGAATCTTACCTCTTCCCTTTGACACTTGCGTTCTCTGGAGCTGGCTGGTTTTGGTTCTTCCTCATCCATTTCTGAATGCTCATCCACACCGATTGACTAGTCTTGATTACTCGTTTCTATGTGTCTGCAAGTTTGATCTGCTTCCATGGGCCTGTCAATCTGTCACTATGCTGGTATCAGGGCCTGACCTGGAAGACAGAGGCATCAGATCCCATTGAACTAGAGTTATAGGCAGTTGTGAGCTGCCTGACATAGCTGTTGGGAACCCAGCTCAGTTCTGACGTGGAAGCAGTCCTTACTCTTAACTACTGAGCCATTTCTCTTACCCCTGAGTAGTCTTAAAAGAACTGAAAAACTAAACTAAACTAAACAGAAAAAGTTTTATTTCCATGAGTCCTTTGCCTGCATGTATGTCTGTGTATCACAAATGTGCTTTGAGGCCAGAGGAAGGCATCAGATCCCCTGGAACTGGAGTTACAAACAGTGATGAGCCACTGTGTGGGTGCTGGGAATTGAACTCAGGTCCCCTGGAGGAAGAGCACATGTTCTTAATCATTGAGCCATCTCTCCAGCCCCTCTGGAGCCCCACTTTTGTATCCAGTGTTAAAATCTGATGCAGTGACATCCCCCCTTCCATTTACGGTTCTTGGTTTCTTGTGTAGTTTCCCCTGCTAGCCAAGCCCTGAGACTATCTCCATCCTGGTGTCCAGCCCTTTATCGAGAGTGGTAGTTCAGTATCTCCAGACCTTGTACACACCCACACCCACACTGTCTAAAATCCAGTCACACACTCTCTATCGTTAGCCCATGGGTTCTTGCTGTCTGTTTTGGCTAATAAGATCTTCTCCTTGGGAGTCAGATCTTATTTGTGTGCGTCATAGAACTTGGCAGGAAATCTAATATGTTGTTAATATCTTCGGTTAAGGGAGCAAAGTAATTAACACTAATAAAAAACATTTTATGATTCTTGACTCTTACCACAAAATTCTCTATGGTGGACTGTTTTTCCTGCTTTCACCCATTATTACTTTTGCATTAGCCTGGGTCTAAATTGCCTAACAGTGTGTTTTAAGTCTTTGATTCATTTTCTGTATGCAGTTTTCCTGCCAAAAGACAGTGGCAGCAGCCTCAGAAAGAGAAAATCCCCACCACCACCACCACATTCTTCTGAGGAAACTTCCCATAGATGACAGCTTTGACTAAGTCAAGACATTAAGTTGTGTGCATCATGTGAAGTTGAATATGAATCAAGAAAAACAAATTTTAGAGCTAGTGGCCCCCAAAGGTAGCAAAACAGGCTCCTTAAAGGGCAAAGCAGGGAAGAAGAAACAATGCAGTCAGAGCTTCTAGGATGCTGGCTTTAGCCACCTTGGACTTTCTTCAACGGTTCAGTCTTTTTTTTTCTCAACTGCTTCTGTAATTATTTATGTTAATAATCGACTTAACAAAATGGCAAATAATCTCTTCATTATTAATAATTCAGGAGCTGTTGGGCTGCCAGCAGCAGCGGTTTCTAGAGGACTGCAGAGATCTTCTAAATGGGCATCTGGTGAGCAAGCCGCGTGTTCAGGAGGTGAACGTGACGTTGGTCAAGGCGGTCTGTAGGCAGCTCTCTCCATCTACAGTTCACTTCGCCTCTTCAGGGCCTGGCCCATCAGACGAAACAAGCTTCTTCTTCTCTATTCAAAACACAGAAAACCACCCTCTCGACCCCACCTTACTATCCACCTACTGTCCCATTCCTTTCTGGGAAGCACAACCCATGAAGACAATTACCTAGTCCTATTCAGGTCCACCCATGGCCTCCATGTTGTTAATTCCAAGGTCTTCATTTATGTAACTAACAGGAATATGAAACATTGATTTTAATCTTACAAAAAGATGTATAATGTTGTATGCATGTAGAAGTTAGAAGTGAGTGACTGTTTCCCTGGAACTGGAGTTACCAGCAGTTGTGACCTACCATGTGTGTTCTGGCAACCAAACCCAGGTCCTTTGAAAAGCAGGAGGTGCTCTCGCCTGCTGAGCCATCTCTTCAGCCTGTTGTATGTTCTTGATTGATCTTTTTGGTTACTGTGGGTCTTCGGGACTGCACAGTTGCCTCCTTGTCGTGAAGGAAGCATGTTCCTTCCTTGGAGTATGGCCTGCCGTGCCTCCTAGATTCTGTTTGTTGCTGTTTGTTGGTTTGGTTTTGTTTTTGATGCAGGGTCTCTCTGTGTAGCCCTGCCCGGACTGGAATTCGATCTGTAGACCAGGCTAGCCTCATGGTCACAGATCCTCCTGCCTCTGCCTCGTGGGTGCTGGGATCAAAGGTGTGTGCCATCCCACTGGCCCAGCTCCCCAGACTCCTGTTTTCTTTTTTTCCTTTTTCCTGGTCCATTGTTTCAGTTTTCATAGCACATGGGTACCAACTGTATATGACCATTGTAGAAATAATCCTTCCTATTTTACCTTCTAAAGCAATATGATTGCTGCTTTCTTTTCCTTCCTTCCTTCCTTCCTTCCTTCCTTCCTTCCTTCCTTCCTTCCTTCCTTCTTTCTTTCTTTCTTTCTTTCTTTCTTTCTTTCTTTCTATGTATGGCAGAATCCATCTTAGCATCATGTCTAGTTTTCTATGTGGAAAGAATTTTTTATCATTCTGGTTTGTTTGTTTGTTTGTTTACTAGATATAGAGGCAGGGTGGCTTGTACCCATGGTGATCTATTCTGCTTGTTTGGTTTTTTGTTTGTTTGTTTGTTGTTTTTTTGTGTTTTTTTTTTTTCATTTGCTTGCTTAACATTTTTCATTTTGTGTCAATTTAATATGTTGGGTTTTTTCCCCCATCAAGAAATTTGTCCTTTTAAGTTGTCAAATATGTTGGCACAAATGTGTTCATAACATCCTCATCTTTACAAGAAAAATTTTAGATTTTTAAATTTTATTTTATGTCTATCAGTGTTTCGCCTGCATGTATGTATGTATGTATGTATGTATGTATGTATGTATGTGCACCCCAGGCATGTCCACAGAAGAGTCTCAGATCCTTTGGAAATGGAGTTATGGGTGGTTGTGAACCCCCCCCCCCCCCCCCCGTGGGTGTTGGGAACCAATCCTGTTTCCTATGCAAGAACAACTGGTGTAAAAAGATTTTTTATTCTCCTGCTATAATTGTTGTCTCAGACTGCCTCTGTCAGCTAATGTAGGCCTTGTTCTGGAACCTTCTAGCCTCCAGACCATCTAACCTAGGCCTAGAATGATTTTTGCCTCTGAGACTTACTGCTTAATAAGCTCATCCTTTCTTGTTCTTACTAAGTTCTGGGCTGGCTGGTTCAACTCTTCTGCTGGCTGATGTATTCAGTCTGGCCTCTCTCTTGGCCTTTGAATTGCTCTGTTCGGCCTTAAACTAACTCCAGCAATGTTTTCTAATCTTCTCGCTCCTTCTCATTCCCTAGCTCATTCTGCCTTCACCTGAGTCTCTCATTCAACCTCTCTCAGTAAAACTGATTCCCCTCTCTCTGCATCGTCCCTTAAGTAGCTTCCCTCTCTCTTCTCATGAGAAGAGAAATCTTTCTCTGATTTGTCACCTTTTCTGCCACTCAATTAGACATCACTTCCAAATACGGGTGCTGCCTTCTACAAACTAACTTTACCTTCATAGTTTGTGATTAAAGGTGTGTCCTGCCACTGCTGGATCTAAGCTTCTCTTTACCTGACTTCTGCTCTATATCAGGCTGGTGTGAACTCAGATCTGGTTGCCTCTGTCTCCTGGATTAAAGTCATGTTTGTATTCCAGCGGGATCACACAGACCTAGAAGGTCTTTGGATGTGATCTTTTGCCAGGACAGCCATGTTCTGAATTAAAAACCCTCTGCAAACAGGTGCTTTTAACCACTGAGCCATCTCTCCACCACTACCACCACCACCCTTTTTATCTTTTCAGTATCAAGGGGACGGGTGAAGAACAATAGAAAAACATTAGTGACATTGGCCTATTTCATGGAAAGACGGATAAAATAGATAAACGTGCAGCTAGACAGAGAATACCTTATTTCATCATTCTTTTTTTTTTTTTAAGCTTCCCAAGTTCGATATGAAGTAGTTAGTTGGTTTAGAGGCTCTCAGGGTTATAAATTTATAAATGTCCCTGTGAGTACTGTTTTATCTCCCTTGCAGGGCGAAAGACACCACCCTTCATTCCTGTTTAGTTTATTGAGACTTGGGGTCCATGGCCTAGTCTGTGTTCTATCTTGTTGACGACATCAAGCATGCTGGCACAGACAGCTCTCCTGCAGCTGTTAGGTGTTCTTCTGTATGGGCAGTAGGAGGCAGTTCTCTGAGTTTGGGGTGAGGCTTGTGTACAAAGCAAATTCCAGGACACCGCCTGCTGACGTCAAGAAGAGAAGATATGGTATCTCCCGCATACTTACGTGTACGGTGCTGTTCATTTCTCCCTGAAGGCACCAACTGATGATGTCAGGATAACTTCCTGTACCGTTTATCTCATAGCTTTTCTTTGATTCATGCGTCCTGAATGTTTCTCTACCTCATCTTTTCTCTTAAAAGGTATTTTTTTGACTCAACCCAAATTCTGCTTTGCCTTTTTTTGTTGTTGTTGTTGTTGTTGTTAATTTTTAAATTGATTTTGTGTATGAGTCCTCTGCTGGATATACACCTGCACCCCAGAAGAGGGCGTTAGATCCCTTTATAGATGGTCATGAGCCACCGTTGTGGTTGCTGGGAATTGAACTCTGGACCTCTAAAAGAACAGCTGCTGCTCTTAACCTCTGAGCCATCTCTCCAGCCCTTGCTTTGACTTTTTTTTTTAATATTTATTTTCTTTTATGTGTGTGTGCACCCTTGAGTGTATATATTATATGCCACTTGTATGCAGATGCCCAGAGAGGCTAGAAGAGGGCGTCAGATCTCCTAGAGCCAGAGATACAGGCTGTGCTGAGCCTGGGGCTAGAATCCTGCTCCTCTGCAGGAGCAGCCAGGGCTCTTCACAGCTTTGACATCTCTTTAGCTCCCATCCCCTTTTTCTTTTAATGCTTTCAGAACCATTTTGCTCTCTGCCAGACGCCTCAGCTTCTAATTGTGAATCAGTGAAAACTGTTACCCTGCATATAGGTTTTTTTTTTTTTTTTTTTTGGTGTTGTTGTTGTTTTTCTTTCCTCTGGTTCATCTCTGGTTTTTCCTTTATTGCATTTGTTTGTTTGCTTGCTTCTTGCCTTTCAGGGAATTAATTGTGACTGAGTAGGTACAGCAGTCTTTACACTTAGTCAGCTTGGGGTTTTGTGGCATGGTGGTGTTTGTTTTTTTGTTTGTTTGTTTGTTTGGTTGTTGTTGTTTGTTTGTTCTGAGCTTTCTGAATCTTTAAATGACATTCATCAAATGCAGACATCTGTGGGACTTTATTTCTTCAATTATCTTCTGTATATGACTTTCCTTCTGATTACATGGATACTCTGTATTTTACTATTTACAAGAATCATCAGACACTGTATTTTGCTCCTCTTCTGCCCCTTTTTCCTTCTTTCTAATCTTCAGATTATACCACTTCTATTGATCTACATTCATGCTTACCACTTGTCTTAATTCTACAGTCAAATCTCAAGTACATCTATTTCTAAATTTCAGATACTATACTTTTCAGTTCTGAGATTTCCATTTCTTTCTGTTAAAGTTTCTGCTGATGTTTCTTTTTCCACAATACCCGAAGATAGTTACTTTTACAAACTTAGGTATGATTTTAGTGGCTGCCTTAGACTTCTTAAATGACTCTAAAGTCTAAAGCATTATTTGACTGAGCACAGTGGTGCACATCTTCAGTCTCAGTCCTTTGGAGAATCTCTGAGTTCGAGGTCAGCTTGGTCTACTTAGTGAGTTCCAGGCCAGCCTACATAGTACGACCCCGACTCAACAAAACAAAACCGCAGTCATTAATTAATGTTGTTTACAGAGGTGGCGGTGGCACATTTGCTACAGTGCACGTGTTGAGGACAACCTCATGTAATTTTTTAAAATTTATGCCTTTACATGGCTTCCTGGAATCAAACTCCAGCCAAAAGGCTTACATGTAAATGATTTTTGTTTTTTGTTTTTGTTTTTGTTTTTTTCTGCTGGGCCGTATTGCCCACCCCTGATCTTATAACATTTACCATGATTGTAAGCTTTTTTCTGAAAAGTTAGTCACACTTAAATTTTTCTTGATATACCAAAAATATAGCTATATCTTGGCATTATGAAAATATCTTTGGATTCTGTTATATTCCTCTGAGGAGGATTTTTGCACATTTCTTTGTTTTAAAAGCAATTGACTTGATGGGACTCAAATTCAATGAGTTTTATAAAGATAGGGGTCTAAAAATATTTCTGGCCCCAATGATATTTCAACACTTATTTTTTTAGTGACTTACATTCTATTCTAGTAACATTTTTCTTAGTTTTTGAAATTATTATTTATAGAGAAAGAGAATTTTACCTGAAAGATTTCATCCACTGAAACACACTAAAAAGAAAAAAGAGGTATAGCGGCTTCATAAAAAAATTTTTGTGTAGCTGTTATTACTACCCCAAGTTATTCTCTCAGTCCAATATAATTATAGGCTCAGTCATGAAGGAAACATCAAAGCAGGGAAACAGTCCCACCTTGCAAGGAGGCTTTAGCCCAGGTGTTTGTGCTTTACTTTACATTTCACAGGGACAGTGTTTGAAGGGAGTGGCTGACATGCAGCTACCCACTCCAGGAATCCCTTTCCTTAAAGAGATCAAGAACTAAGAGGCAGCCTGAGTCAGCACTGTGTGGGAAACTGTCAGCAGTCAGCCCTTACCAGTGAAAGGTTTCAAAATCCTAGAGCAGGAGAGAACTTCAGAGACCATACTGACAAAACCAGGAAGGTAAAGGGGACTTGGGCACCCCCGGTAGGAGATGGATGGAGGACATTATCATTTGAGGTAGAAAACTTGATAACTCTCTGCCATTATCTGGTTTGTGACTGAATGTTGAACCTCTTAGCAGCTAAACCCGTCTTATCTGGAAAACAGAGATAATGTCTATCTTGAAAGGCTGTCGAAGACTGTGGTTGGCACGGGGTGGGCATTGAGTGTTCTGCTTCCAGGTCTCAGAAGTTGATGAGTGCTAGCAGAGGGGGAAACCCATGAGATGAGTTAGGTCTGCCAACACTGAAAAGAGAATTTTCTAAAGAAATTGATCGTAGACAGCGCCTGGAAAGGGGCTCACGGACTTCTTAAGTAGAAGCCTTACTAACTGAGATTGTGAGGCTGGACTCAGGATACTAGTCTTCCATTTCTGTTTCTTAGTTCAATTCCCAGAGACACTTCAGGATAAGAATATGTTGTGAAAGCATGTACTGGACAGTACAGGCAAAGAAGGTCCAACGCTGAGATAGAACTAAATTGGTAGAAAGTTTGCTTATGTTGCCAGACTGTATGTAACACTGGAAGAAACATGACAAAAAGAGGACGCAGGGCACGGAGGGTAGCTCAGTTGACAGAATGCTTGCCTGGCACACAGGAAGTCATGGGCTCTAGCCACAGCACCATATAAATGGGGGTGTGGTGGTACATACCTGTAATCCCAGCACTCAGATGGTCGAAGCAGGAAGATTAGAGGTTCAAGGCTTCCTTGGCTACAGGGTAAGTTCCAGGCCAGTCTGAGCTGCATAAGACCCTGACTAAAAGTAAAATTAGAAGGGTCGCAGAAGAATGATATTGTTGTCTTTGAATCTCGGTGTCCGCTAATAAACGTCCATCGAGACATGACTGGAGATAGTCTCGCATCTTGATATTCACATTTCCAGAACCTGGTAGCTTGCAGTCTCTGGTTTTGCTTATGATTCCCCAGAGAAGTATGCTCAGGATTTAGACTTGTCGAGACCGGAGGAATCTCAAAGGTGGGGTAAGTGGATTTCATTGTTTTTTTTCTTGGCCCACAACCATTCTCCCATCTGTCTCCAGAGAATTTGTTTAGATCCTGGCTTAGTTCACTCCCTTACCCAGCTTCAGCTGGCTATGTGTTGAATGTAAGCCTTCACTAAAAGTTTGTTGAATGTGTGAATGAAAAGCACCAAACGTTTCGAAAGTCCACAGAAAGGCTGAGAGGCACCAAAGCCGTTCAGATGGGAATTAACAATGAATCAACCAAAGACCAAGGCCAACAGATGCTTTTCCTGCCAACCTGAGCTCAGCAGTTTGCCTGGTTAACTAGTGCTTGGATTTCTTGAGTGGGTATCAGTCTATATGTGCCTAACTCTCCAGAGAGACTTTAGAAACCTCCATTCTTGGTTTATACCTATGAAATCCCAGAGTGCTTTGTGAGTAAGACAGGCTAGTGTTCTGTTGTTTTGAGAAGATGGTTTAAAAGGAGAGATGATAGTTAAAATATTTATATTTTTTTTATTGACTCACTAAGAAACTCCCAGCAATGATAAACACTTTCAGCATACCAAAATCAATTACCTTCATAGGTAACAGACTGGGGAAAAAAAAAATGGGCAGGCCGTCCCATTCACAACAGCTTCAAACATAAAAAAAAAAAATACCTGGAATAAACCTAACCAAGGAATTAAAAGACCTGTACAATGAGAGCTTTAGAACAATGAAGAGGAAATCAAAGACAGCAGAAGATGGTGAGACCTCCCACATACAAGAATTGTTGGGATTAATATTGTGAAGCCGGTCAGACTACCAAAAGCAACCTACAAGTTCAATGCGTCCCTCCACCCCAAACTGCGGCATAATCCTTCACAGAAATTAGAAAAACAAACAAACAAAAAAACCCCATGTAATCTTAAAATTCATGTGTAAGAATGAAAGATCCCTGCTAACAAAAATAATCCCGAGCAATAAAAATTCTTTTGGATGGATCACTGCCCCACTTCCAGGTAATAGCATAGAGCCCCAATAAAAAGGTACTAACAACAAAAAATAGGCAACGGAATAGAAATGAGGACTAAAACATAAAAGTTTTGGCATTGTTGACAAAAACATGGGTGGTGGCTTGAATGAGAATGGTCCTTATAAGCTCGTATATTTTATTTAGTACTTAGTCCCCAGTTGGTGGAATTGTTTGGGAAGGATCTGGAGGTGTAGCCTAGGAGGAGGGGTGTCCCTGAGGGTGAACTTTGAGGTTTCGCAATCCCACACCGTTCCTGGTTAGGCACACTCACCCCTCTTCTACTTACAGATAAGGATGTCGGCTCTCAGCTACTGCTCTAGTGCCATGTGAACCTCTCCCTGCTGCCACGACTCTCCCTTTATGGCCCCATGAGGCCCAAATTAAATGCTTCCTTCTGTTTCCTTGATTGTGGCGTTTCGTCTCACAGCAATAGAAAAGTAACTAAGACAACACACGTTGGAAACATACAGAGACTGAAACCTTAACAAATGGTATTTTGGAGTACTGAACATCGTTAGATATGATAGATCGATAGATAAGATAGTAAGATAATGAAATTTGATCATTCTCTCTTGACATGCTCTTAAATCAATTTCAAGTGGATAGAGCAATGTTAGACCTGAAATTTCTTGAAGAGAGAATAGGGTCTAATGAATATAGGCAATATAGAATATAGGGTCAGGTAAGGACTTTCTAAATAGAATTCTGGTTACCTAAGAAATAAAACTTGCTAATTAAATTCAAAAGCTTCTATACTGTAAAAGAAGCTGTTGACCAATGAAAGACATAGCCTACAGAATGGGAGAATTCATAGCTCTACATCTGACAGAAGATTAGTTTCTAGAATATGTAAGAACTCAGAAAACTAAACACTTTAAAAAAAACAACAAACAATTAAATAAGCTATGGAACTAATTAAATAAGCTATGGAACTGAACAGAGAGTTCTTAGGATAAGAAATGTAAAAGGCTAAGAAATATTTTTAAAGGGCTTTCTAATGAAAGTGATAGTTCCTCAGCCATTAGAAAAATGAAAATTAAAACTGCTTTGAGATTGTGTCTTACCCCAGTCATAATGACCACAATTAAAAGCACAAAAGAGGGAGATGATATAATTGTATTTTAATTTAAATAAAAAATAAATAAAGCACCACAGATGCTGGTGAGGATGTGGGAGATGGGAACCCTCAGGCACTGTTGGTGGAAGCACAAATTGGTGCATCCACTGTAGAAATCAGTGAGGCAGTTGTTCAAAATATTAGAAATAAATCTGCCACCCAATCCAGCCCTATCACTCATAAGCATGTATCCAAAGAACCATAGTTACTACTTCAGAAATGCATGCTTATCTATGTTCATAGCTGCTCCATTCACAGCAGTTAGGACACGCAAACAAATTTGATGTCCATCAATGACAGTGAAAACCGTGGTACCAAGGACAGGAACCATGGTTCAGTGGTTAAGAGCACCGACTGCTCTTTGTTCAATTTCCAGCACCCACAACTGTAGCTCCAGTTCTAGGGCATCCAATGTCCTCTAATGGTTTCCACAGGCACCAGTCTCACAAGCGATGCATAGACATACATGTAGGCAAAACACCCACCCATAAAATAAAAGTTTAAAAAAAGAAAACATGATACCTATACATGAAATTTTATTTAGAGGTAACGAAAATTTGAACTACCGTATTTGCAGGTTAGTGGATGGAGCTAGAAAATGTCAGAGTAAGCTAACCCGGGCACAGAAAAACAAACATTGCATCTTTTCACTTACATGTGGATCTACATGTGTTGAATCTTTAGGTTTGTGTATTTCACTTGAAGGAACTGTCCAATCCAGGAAACTGGGGATGGGGGAAGAAAAATCTTAAGTGACAGGGGAGAAGTAAACTACAGTGCATATGTAGGGGAAAAGAGAGATAATGAAAAGAAAGGTTTAAGTGGTGGGAGGGGAGGGTAAGAGGAACTGGGAAAAGGATAACTAACATTAAGGATGCTTGAAAAAGTCTTACAGAAACCTACTATGTTGTAAGTTATACACATACACAATAGAAAGAGAGAGAGAGAGAGAGAGAGAGAAGCTTAATTGAGATCCTTCTACAGAGGGTTATGCTCATCTCGGAATCCATAGTTTACCGAATTAAAAGCTCCATGCTGGGCTGGAGAAATGGCTCAGCCGTTAAAGACTAGGCTCACAACCATAAGTATAAAAGCCCCGTGCCAGTTGTAGGATACTGCCCCTGAAGTGTTTGGTCAGAGGTGTCCAGGAAAAGCCCCAGTACAGGCCATTTGCATTCCTCTTGGAGGGCCCCAGATTGGTGGACAAACCCTACTGCTGAAGCCATCATATGCTGTGGTCCAGGACCTGGACAAATCATGGTACCCACCAGGAAGTACTGTCTCTGCTGGCTATTTTTTTGATAGCCCTAGAATGTTACTATGTAGGTTGATAGCGGAAGAAAGACACCAGCAGGGTTTACAGTTATGAGCTCTGGGAACTATAATGACCCACAGGGCAAGATAAGCCAATGTTAGCAGTAGTGGCACAAATGTTATAGAGGCAACCACCTGCTTTCTGATTGGATTTAAGACTTGCGCCACAGCAGAAAACAAGCAGTAAGTTTAAGGTCTGCCTGTGTAGCATACTAGTGATCCAATGTTCACAGTGTCTCTCTAGGAGTTAGGGGGAATGTGTTCAAACACTTTGAATAACATTCTCAAAGAATTAATAAAAAATATTTTCAAAAGAAATTTTCCATCCAGAATTACCCAGCTAAGAGATCAGGAAACCCCTAATTCTGGCATTTAGATATTCTCTTATGTCTTCAAAGTTCTCTTTCCTAAAGCTTGAGGAATCAGTGCAGACACTGATACAGAGCACAGTGTCCTAGCTGGAATCCGCCACGTTCTTTTCTCCAGCAATTTCCTTAGTGTATACCCTGTGTTAGAGTTTAGAATAAGGTCTAATTTTTTTAATTATGTTTTTTTTTTTTAAGAAAAAGGCTTAAGGGCAATTTCATTATGCCAGAAATGATGCAAAATTCAACCTCTCTATTCACCTCTCAACCCATCCCTCTAAGTATCTAGGTAGATCTAGACAGATACTGTGGACATAAGGTCTCTAGTATGCTGTACCAGTGCTCTAACCCTGAGCTATAGCCCCACCTCACCTTCCCCTTAAAAATGTTTTTTTCTTACATTTATTTATCTTGCTTATGTGTGCATGTCAGTGTCAGAAGATAATATGCAGGAGTCAGTTCTCTCCTTACGCCTTGTAGGTCCTAAGGATCGAACTCAGGTTGTCAGCGTTGGCGGCAGGCATCTCTACCCACTGAGTCACCTCACCCTTACTCCGCCAATCCTCTTTTACTTTTTAATTTTGAGACAAGGTCTCCTCAAGTTACCCAGGCTGGTCTTGAACCTGCACCCTCTTTCCTCAGCAGTTTTTGTCACTAGTATTATAACCAAGCTGGGCTTAATTTGGTTTGTAAGTAATGCAAACCCATTGTGATCAGAGGATTTTCCTTAGAGTTTGGATCAGTTATTTATGTGTGTACTTGTTTATTTTGGGTAGGTGGGTGTACGCACACAGGCCAAGGGAACCAAACAGCTTGAGGAGGTTCATCCTCTCCTCCCACCCTGTGGGCTCTGGGGGTTGAAATCAACTCGTCAGGTTTGGCAGCAAATGCACTTTCTCACCAGATTGTCTTGCCAGCCCTGGATAAAAACAGTAAGTTTCCTCTGGAAGTTAAGCTCTTGAGTCTAGGGCCACCAGTCAGAATACTTTTACTGTTTGACGTTAAGGAAAGCAAAGGATGGTTAGAGGAGAGCATGACCTATGAAGAGGTGTATTCTGGGATACCTCTGCTAAGCTGTAAGCACGTGATAAATTCAGCAAACATTTGTGGAGGACTTAGACACCTGGTATTGCCGGAGGAGAAACAAAACCTGTATCCCAGACATTCAGTCTGGCATTTGATAGCTCTTGTTAATTTCAAAAACGATACCTCAAAAGACAGATTCCTTTTGAGGAAATGATGTTTTTCTAGCCTTCCAATAAAGGGCAAATGGATATGGTAATTGATTCATAAAGTTAGTTGTGTGACATGTTGGAAAATGTAAATTATTTAGTGTGATAGTTTGTTCCTAACATACTACTTCATTTGAGTTGTTAAAGTCTTACACAGTCTTCTGATATAAATGATTCCTACCTGTGAGAGCAGAGGAGAAGTAAGACAAAAGCACTAAGTGACTTCCCAAAGTCGCCCCTGAATCAGGCGGTAGGCAAAGGGGTCCCAGCTAGAGTGGTAACCAGTTAAAGCCCACTGTGCCAGCATGCTTCCTGACTTGCCTTGCACGCAAATTTCTTGATATGCTTTCCATTTTTTTTTTAAGAGAGAGGGAGAGTTCCTTCTCTTCCGAGGGTCTCACCCATCAAGCAATGTAAGATAAATAACACGTCTAAACATTGTAAGTACTGTGATGAAACTTAGCTGCTAAATGAGAGAAAGACCAAGTTTGAATGCTCAGTTGACAAGGGTAAAAACGTTGGTGGCCGCTGCTGTCCGTACCGTTAGCCACGGCCTCTCATAAATCACAGGGCTGTACTGGGCCCTTATGAAGAAGCCGATATTACTAATGGGTCGTTCTGCAGGAATGTAAACAAGATATAAAACTGAAGGAAGTCCTTGATGACTCTTTTGCCTTTCTTAACTATCCATCAATATTCCATTATTAACATAGCCTTAAGACAGTTGGTTATAATTTCTGTCATTGTGGAATTTCTATTGGGCTATTGGGGTTTCATTTTGTTTAAAAATAAATATCCCCCAAATAAAAACTTTTAACTAATTGGGTAAGTGAGAGCCCACAGCTGTTGGTCTCAGGAGGCAGGATTAAAGTACAATGAAAGTAGGCTTCCTCTCTGTCACAAGCCAAGAGCTGGAGACAGCTTTGCATTCTGGGAGTATGGTTGACCAGGCTTCAGTATGAGACACTCTCAGAGGTCTCCTCTATATTCAAATTTGGCAATAATCACGATCACTTGGGGCTATGCCTCACCTAGAGTCTTAGGAAAAGAACAAAGAATCAGCTGCCTGTGTCACGTGTAAGAACTGAAAGTGGCCGGCAATCTTGTTGATGTTTTAATGAGAGTGACTTTGAGGCCTGTATCCTGTATCCTTGTATATAGTTGGAAGTTAAAACTTGTTCAGATGCGTGTGTGAAAGCTTAAATCCCTGTCCTAAATTTAGACCAGCTGACTTCAGAGGGATGTATTGTACGTTAGCCAGTGTGTATATCTGGTGTGAGCTAAGCTGAGATAAGCCTGTTTATACAGACTCATGCACACAGGCATTCATTGCTTTTATATGATGTCTTTTCCTAGGATATAAAAAAGCATGATAGGGCTGGAGCGATGGCTCAGAGGTTAAGAGCACTGGCTGTTTTTCCAAAGGTCCTCAGTTCAATTCCCAGCACCCACATGGTGGCTCACAACCATCTATATAATGAGATCACATGCCCTCTTCTGGCATTCGGGCACTCATGCAGGCAGCATAATGTATAAATAATAAATAAACATCTTTAAAAAATTAGAAAGCACTGTATATGTGTGTTCATGCAGATACACACTATAACAGATTTATGTTTATATAGATATATGTTTATATGTATAAATACATATTACATATATAAGTATGTACTCATATTCCTATATGTAAACACATTATATACAGACAGTATATTTATTTAATTTACATATTTGAACAGCAGTATTACATATTTATACTCCTTATATGCCTTTTTTTTTTTTTTTTTGGTTACATGCATGAATATTCTCTTGGGTGACTGCTCCTGGAGATGAAACCAGGGGGCTTCAGGCAAAGCTAAACATGAGATTCATCAGTGAACCACACCCCCAAATTTCTTATATACCACCTGTATGGACTACAGGAAAAACATTCTTCATAAACACTACCGCTACCACCACACGTGTGATTGAAAATCATAAAATTCTAGTCTTCATCTTTGTGTGGTATGTCCTCTTGGCAGAAACACAAATGACTGCGCGTCCTATTCACCTTATTCCCTTGCTTTGTGTCCTCTCAGCGGGGAAGTAAAGAAAGGGGCCGTACTGTTCGCCCAGCAGTACTGGGAACTGATGGCTGCAGGAGGGTACAGATGGTGGAAACAGGCTACAAGCCAGGACAGAGGTGGGTGAAGCCTTTGAGTTAGACCTGGGAAAGATGCCAAAGCCCCAGCTCTATTCCAGTGTGGTTTTTTGTGCTCCGGCGAGAACTCCGACTTTTCACAGGGCCTGGTGGCCCACATGCATTCGGGTATCTTCTCCCAGAGAAAGAGCTCTGGGAGGTCACTCAGAGCTCCATTTAACTAGAAGGTGATAGATTGAGCCCTCATCTTCGTGCTAACATCCAGAAAATTTTTGTCATGAGAAACAAATATCCCATTAAAATGAAAAAAATAAAAAACCAACCAAACAACAACCACAAAAAAAAAAACATTTGTACACAATTCTAACATCTGAGGGGTGCAACAGCATTAGGAAATGTTGACTGTTCTCCAGTAGCTCCTTACCCTCTAACTGTGCCCTGTACCCAAAACTGTTGTCCCTTCTAGGAAAATAAAATAACCTGAAAACAATTCATTCCAGCCTAACCAAACTACTGCTTCCTCTGGCAAAGAAAAGTAGCCCCCAAACATTCATGCTGGAGAATACATAAACAAATGGCAGATGAGAACATACTCTAATGACCTAGAGGTGGTATAGCTCAGTTATGAAACTCACACTTAGCTTGCCTGAAGCCCTGGGTCTTACCTCAAGGACCATTTCTGTCCCAAATATTTCTTGGCCCAACAGAAACGTTTTGGTAATGATGTGAGGAAATTCATTTTTGCTAATACCATGAACCACTAAGCTGGCTTCATGTTTTTTAACTTTGGACCCATGAAGTAAGATGTGGTATATTAAAATTGTACCATTACAAGGATCAATAGCTTTGCTTTTTTATTAGAAGATGTGACAGCCAGGCATCAAGTAGAAAGACTTGTTCTGGGCGTTGCGTTAATGACCTTTAGTCCTTTTCTGTGTGGCAAAGCCCACGCGGATGCTTCTGCGAGTTGACACTGTCATAGCTACTAACACCACGTCAGCCCTCTCTGCCCAGGCCTCTAAGGTGGGAGCAGTGAGCATATATGCCAGTAGAGAACAGACACAGCCTTCCCTTCTGTTTCCAAGCCACAACTGTGGTCAGTCAGGGGATGAGAAGACCTTGCTAAGTCTGTGTGTTAGAGGGTGATATCAGATGCAATTGGCAAGGGAACCCACAGAACAGTTAAGAGCATGTAATAAAATTGCTGTGGTTCGGGCAATTGCCCTCACTCCTCTTGTTTGGGATCCGTGTGGGCAATGTTTCTTTCTGTTGTTGATCCTAGCAAGTCTTTATAGGAGCCGTGCATTCCCCACCAGCAGTCAGTCAACATTTGTACCTCTCATCTAAGTGACTGTGTGTGGGGGAGGGGGAGGAAGGGGTTGTTTACTTAATCGTATATACTAGATCAACTCTTAGAGGTACCTGCCAGCATTGTAAAGGCCCCTGCAGCTGAGGAGCTGTTGGTCACCTCTGAGCTATCTTAAAGCTAAGAGCCTGGGGCTCAGGAGATGGCTCAGCAGTTACGAGTGCTTGTTGCTCTTGCGGAGGACCTGGGTTTCATTCCTCCCCCCACACCGTGGCTCACAACCATCTGGAACCTCAGTTCCAGGGCATACAAGGCATGCATCTGGTGGATGTACACATTCAGGCAAAATACTTATAAAATATGTTCTTAAGAGCTAAAGGCCTGGAACTGATCTTTTCTCTATTGACTGTCATAAGCACATTGTCAACTGACTTCATTATTGAAACGTAGGACCAGGTGGGAGTGAGCTCCTGATTTTTTTGTTTGTTGTTTTTGTTTCTTGAGACAGGATCACTCTGGGTATTCCTGTCTGTCTGTCTGTCGTGGAACTCATTCTGTAGACCAGGCTAACCTCAAACTGGATTTAAAGGTGTGGGCTGCCACCACCGAGCTGAGAGCTGGTATCTTTTAAGGTGGACACAGTACATTAAAGACTGTGGTAATATGACTAGTCAAGGTTGGTCTTCTGCAACTGAAGAAATCAGATGTTTATAAGAGGCTCTCTTTACTGATATTTTCATTTGTTTACTTTTAAAAGGAATCTACACTGTAACGGTGCTCCTTCCATTTCAGAAATAGCCTAGGCTGGACGAGGATTCACAAAAGTCGTCTTTTGTGACTTTTGGAACTAGGAGGGACCAGATGCTTACATAATGGAGCCTGGCTAATCTTAGAAACAAGCATCAGTTAAGTCAGTGTCAGTTCCGTTGGAAAGCAGGTCCGTATACAAACATGACCACTGCATAGCACGGTTAAGGGGAAAGGTTTTACTGCAGATACAAGGGAGAGAACAGCAGAGAAAGAATCTAGTAGACTGGACATGGCCAGGGACAGGGAGAAGAGCAGAGACAGGGGACTGAGAGGAAGATAAAGAGAGAGGGTAACAGAGAAGACCAAGAGATGGCAAACAAAAAAATAAAAGAAAAGAGAAAAAAGTGCATAACTGAAAACTCGGGTTATAAGAATGAGAAGTTGCAGGGAGGG
Organism: Meriones unguiculatus; assembly: GCF_030254825.1. Lineage (NCBI taxonomy): Eukaryota > Metazoa > Chordata > Mammalia > Rodentia > Muridae > Meriones > Meriones unguiculatus. Next base: position 79,373,846 of record NC_083360.1, read on the forward strand.
AAGACCATGAAGTGGAGAGGTTTAGTGAGAGGTGAGAAGAGCTGTTGACAGAGGGGCATTGGAGGACAGCTCGGGATTTGGTGTGCTAACAGGCACCACACACAGCCATTTGTCCCTTCTGCTAGTGACAAGGGAAATGGCTCCTTTGGAACAGAACTGGTTACACAAGTTCCCGAAGAATGCTACCTTTTGTCTAACCACCAGAATTGGGAGAAATGGAGCTTCCTTTGAACCTGACAGTCAGGAGAGAAGGACCCGGAACACATCAGTTCTTAAAACGTTCAGAGACAGCCCTTAGGACCACCTACGTAAGAGATGAATTTAATAGATTCGTAGCCAAGGTGAGGATGAGAAAATGCCCAGCAGCAGCAGGCTTTGGTTCCTTTATCCCCTCTAATGGATACTTACTGACCATTGATGAGGGTGCTCTCAGAGGGGTCCAGGAAGAACCTTAAAGTGATCTAGTTACCACCCTTGGTTTTTCTTTTTTGTGGCAACCATTTTCTATTTGATCTCTGCAGCATTCCAGGCCTTGGCCTGGTTTACAGGACTGTTCAAATTGAAATCATCGCCTTGCATTGGTTGGAGGAGGGCTGGGCTGGTGTGAAATTTCAGGTTCCCACAGCACTGTCAACCTCTGTGCCACCCGCCCCACCCCAAACCCTCCCCAGCTCCGAGAGTGGCCCTCTTTTAGTTAGAAGGCGCCTGTGTTTGCCCTTAGGGTTTGTGATTATGCATGTAGATTTGCTCACAAAGCCGAAGCCTCTTGACCTGCAGCTCGTGCAACTGAACTCGGAGGTCGTGAAAATTTTGGCAACATTAACACGTTTCTGAATGCACTGTGGCCAAGCACTGGATGACTGCAGGGTGTTTTTGGCAGTGCTCACCTGTAGTGCTGCACTTACGGGCCGGCTCTAGTTCTGAACGCGTGACAGGCACTCTCCCCACAGCACACATGTTGCTGTACCGTTCAGTGGCAGCTGTTGCTCAGCTTCAGGACGATCGGATGAATAGCCTTCTCTTTTAGGCACGTTATGGTTTCATTATGGAAAACAAGGCTCTCACTATTTCCCTGTTTACAGAACGCCATGTCGGAAGGTTTGATCTAAAGAGTTGCTGCCTGGAGGCTGGGAGATAACTCAGTGAGTTAAGAGCGCTTGCTGGCCAAGCATGAGGATCTCAGTTCGAATCCCCAGTACCCACTTAAAAACTATTGGGCCGTGGCCACGTGTGCTTGTAACCCCAGCACTGGGGTTCTATAGCTTTGTACCTGTGGTAGCCTGAAACTTTCTTGCGCAGGAAGGAGTCTCGAGTGAAAAAGGTTTAACAACGCCTGCTCTGAATGTGTTTTCTAGTGAACATCTCTTACCTAAGACACTAGTGTCCCTCCCCCTTCTTTTGTGGTTAGTACGCTTTACAAACTTATTCCAGGAGTTGTGTGATTCCCGGGTATGCTGTGGCTTCTCCCTCCCCGACTCTCTCCATTCTTTTTAAGACCTCTCTCTTCCTTGGGAAGGGGCAGGCTGTAAACCTTCAAGGCCTGACCACTTGCTTAGTTCAGTAAATTTAAAGGCGCCCAGGGGCTCCTATTACACAGAGAAGTGGGCCCGAGCCGGCCCTCTCCTTGTCTCCTTTGTTGTGATGTGGTCATTAAGGGTAGAGTGGGGTGAACGGCGGGGCAAGTGCCCATTGAGCACTTTGGTTGATAACCTTGGCTTTCAGGTGGCTCTCCTGGAAACCTAACACAGGCTGCTGCCCCTACCAAACCCATCGTGACCTTTCGAGCAACCCTTTGCTGTGCTTAAAGAGAAAAGCTGTTACTCTCCGCTCTTCACAGGGCGCAGGGGCCTCTGGCTCTCAGGCATGCCAGTGCTTTGCCTTCTGTTTTTTTTTTTTTTTTTTTTTTTTTTCCACTGTGTTCTACCCAGCTCGCCTCGCACAAGATCTGGGTATATGACCCTGGAACCCAGACAGCCTCACCCATAAATCTTCCAGGTCCACCTGCAGATCATCTGTCAGCAGCTCCTCTGCTTTTCCCTTGGCTAGGCTACTCTCACACGTCCGTCAGACACAGGCCTCTGGAAATAGAGAATGACCCCGCTCCATCTCCATGTCTTAATCCATCTTTTCTCTGTATTGTTGCCGCCTGCAGCCAGGCTCTGCTCAATTGGGTAATTTCACGAGCCCCAAAGTCATCATGAAACTGTCGTTACTATCACTGGGTCCATTTTCTGCCGCTTCAAGAGGAGACAGCAGGCTGTGTACTTTAGACAGTTGCAGAGGCTGGGCTCCAGGAGTGTGTCACCAGCGTGTGGAGAAGCCCGTACCGTGGTCTCACCGTGTGGAAGAATGAGAAATCTTGTGCAAGTAAGCAAAGAGAGGAAGCACCGAATTCAACGTTTTTATCAGGAACCTGCCCTACCGGTAGCACCGTGTGCATGCTAAGGGGCTTCTAACTCTGAACACTGTTGCAGTGTGTGACCACTAATCTTGGTTGTCAGGTTGACGCACTTGGGAAGAAGGAGCCTCAACCGAGGAATCTTCTCCATCAGATTGGCCTGTGAGCCCCCTTCTTGATGGCTAATTAACATAGGAAGTCCCAGCCCTCTGTGGGCAGTGCCATTCCCTAGGCAGGTGGGCCTGGGCTATATAAAACAAACAGCTGAATGTGAGTGTGGGGACAAGCCAGTCAGAAGCTTTCTTGCCTTGACTTGCTTTTATCAACACAAGAGGAAAAGCAGAGCAGGACAAATGGCAAGTAGATTTTTTTTTTTAACATTAAGGATTTTAGAAGGACCATTGAAACAGCACGATGACCAGCTGGATTCCTTTCTAGATGGGCATGCACTTTGGGGTGCCAGAGACTGGATGTTTATACCTCCTATTCATATCCTGAAGACCCGACCCCCACTGATAGCACATGAAGAGGTACGTTCTTTGTGGAGTGAGTAGATTTAGATAACATCACAAGTAGGGAGAAATGTCTCCCTGCCTGCCGGAAGAGACAGAGCCACTCCTCTTCCATGTGAGTTCAGAGGAGTGCAGCCATTGGCAAGCTGGAAAGAGGCCCCACCGGCATGCTGATCTTAGACTTCTCAGCCCAGTGTAGAGCATCTTTGCTATAGCAGCCAAAGCTAAGATAACAAGGCCTTTTCTACACTGTGCTCCCTGGAAGACAGTCAGATGGGAAAATAGGCAAGCCCTGAGCTTTTTGATCAGCTTGATATGTAGGCAGTTTTGTGAAGGTAAACGCATATAAATTAGCACTGTTAGGTCATTTCTAAGTGCTCGAACAAAATGCACAGGGCAGCCATGCAAGAGTGTAGATTTGATAGAATTATTTTGTTTGTTAGCTGGTGACAGTGGGCAGGTCAGTCCACTGCAGCAATAGCATATATTGTCAGTGAGGCCAGCAAGCTATTGTGAGTGCTAGAAAGCTCCAGGTGAAGCCACGCTGTGCACACTACAGCAAATACGAAGCAATCAGTTAGCGCTAATTATTGTTACATTATCATTTTCCTGGGGGAAACAGGATTGTCAGTTGATGAAAGGTCAACAGTGTGAATTGGGGTATGAATGGAGCAGCTAGTGAGTCCTGGGAAATTCTGGAAGGAGGGAGCCTAATAAAGGTTCAAGGAGGACAGAGTTGGGCTACGGCAAGTATAAACAGACCTTAGGTGATTAGGCCTATGTAAGCTTTCCTTCCCTTCCTTCCTTCCTTCCTTCCTTCCTTCCTTCCTTCCTTCCTTCCTTCCTTTCTTTCTTTCTTTCTTTCTTTCTTGGAAAGTAGCTGAGGGAAAAAAAAAAAAAGGAAAGTAATCCTAGCACTCGGAGGCAGAGGCAGGTGATCACTGCGAGTTCAAGGCCAGCCTAGTCTACAAAGCGAGTCCAGAATGGCCAAGGATGCACAGGGAAATGCTATCTTGAAAAAGAAGGGAGAGAGAGAGAAAGAGAAAGAGAGAGAGAGAGAGAGAGAGAGAGAAAGGAAGGAAGGAAGGAAGGAAGGAAGGAAGGAAGGAAGGAAGGAAGGAAGGAAGGAAGGGAACAGGGAGGATTAGGTCTGTTTTCTGTTCTTCCTCAGTTCAAGCAAGCCCTGAGTCTTGATTTCCTTAACTATAAAAATGACATAGACAATACCTATGTTCGTTCGCTTAGTTACAAAAGTGACAACTCACATAAAATGCATTAAACATGGAAGCGTGAAATCCTGAGTAAAATTATGATTAGATAAAAAGCATAGGATCTATGACTAATTTTCTCGCCTCCATACACAGCGTTTCAGAACCCCGACAGCTGACAGAGGCAGAAGTCCAGGGTCAACATGTTCACCTCAGCTGAGGTGTCCTCTCACCTTCCGCCAAGTACCTAGAACGTTCTTCAGGTCTTTGGTTCCAGTACCTGACACAATTCATCACATCACCCAAACAATAACAATTACAATAACAAATAGCAGCAGCAATAGTAAAACCCTCGGTGCTACCATGTATCTAGTTGTTTTTTATATGTTTGACACAGTTGACTATTTTATAGACCTTATCCAACTTAGCTCTTGACACCAGAAAGCAAATATTACTATTCCCCGTTTAGAGGTAATTAAAGTTCAAAGTGCTGGTGCATGCCTTTAATCCCAGTGGAGAGGCAGGAAGATTGCAGCAATTTTGAGACCAGGCTGGGCTACATAGTAAGACCGGATTTCACACAAGTGAAATAAAGGGCTGGAGAGATGGCTCAGTGGTAAAGTTCTCAGCTCCATGCCCAGATTTAATACAAAAATGCTGGCTGTGGTGACAGTAAGGACCTAGGGTTTGTTGGCCAATCCATCTAGCCTAATTAAGAAGCCCCAGGCCAGTGAGAGACCCTGTCACCAGGAAGGTGGACATTGTGCCTAAGAATGTCCCCTGTTTAATCCCTCTGACCTTTGCACATAAGCAACAATTATAATTAAGGTGTGGCTTAGAAAAAATTCCCTATGCGTCTTTTAGCTAGCAAATGATAGCTGTATTGAATTCGTATTCCTTTCTTTGTGCCATTTTACTGATAGTATAAGAAAAGCATGCTTCCCTCCAACCATCACTTAAGCTGGGTTCCTCATGTAGAAATATCCTTGAGGATGTGCTACATGACGAAGAAATTAAGTCTTCCTGTATCTTTACTGTTGCCGGAAAACTTAGACCTCCACAGTCTTCTTTAATCACCCCCACATGCTCTTTCCAGCCCGGAGAGGGGATAACAGTAGAAATAATCCGCCATGTGTAGCCTTACCTTTGTGTGTGTGTGTGTGTGTGTGTGTGTGTGTGTGTGTGTGTGTGTGTAATTTAAACACAAGGGAAGCCTTTTAAGGGGCATGTCGTTCTGATCGTATTCATGAGGAAACTAATCAAGGATCTTACCCAAATACCCTGCTGGTAAGTAACAGAATTCTGTGTCCGTTTGGACTCTTCCAAGCCTCATAAAGAAAAGGAGTGTGAAGACTTAGACCTAGCATTGTTTGGATCCTGCGCACAGCGCGCCTGCCACATGCAGCCATGAGGAACCTTGGGACGTAGTCACGTGCCCGCCCAGTTTATAAACTTCAAATTATTTCTGTGTCACATGTTTACATAGCTAAATCCTGAAACTTGGTAGGAAAGGAAAATGGAAGGTTTACTCTTGAGTGATAAAGCTGGCGTTGAAGAAGAGACGCGTCAGCTATTAAAAATCTTACCATGGCACAAAGGTTTTTGAATGTCAAATGTTAAATTCGTCTGCATTCAATATGAATTTTGCTGTGAATCTTCAGTCCCCTACGGTACGCTTTCTGCCTGTGCCTGTCAGCTTCATTGTTAGATATTTTAAATAAAGCTCCCCCGAACATAAAAACTCCTTCCAGCCCTTCCTTTTAGGAAGCAGTCATAAATAAAGTGTGCACTGGGCCTTTGCAGTTGGGTTTCTTTTACCTTTTTTTCTAACTGCGCACCCATCCCCCTCTTCATCCTCAGAAGTGTAAAGGTAAGGTAAAAAAGTGCCTTTTAAAGGGGCCCTGGGGAAGTACGCAAATGACAGAAGTGTCTATGCAAAAACGAAGGGAGGGGAAATTCAGCAAGAAGGAAATCCATTGATGTCATGATGAAACGTTGTCACTGGAGATGATGACAAATTAGTCGGTTCCCATGGGGACCACACACTACCCTACTGATCATTTGACCCATGGCTGGATGTTGGCTAGCCTAAGAATTGACCCAAAAGATGACAAGATGGTTTTGGTCCCGTGGTCTCATCAGCATTCAAGAGCCCCTTAGGGGATGAAGGGGAGCGGATAAAGAAGGATAAAAGATGAAAGCTGAGCTGTGGAAAGAAAAATGTTTTTAATTATGCTGAGGAGGGTTGCCAGTCCACCTGTAGCTTTTTGTTGAGAATGTCCTTTGTTTTCGCCTGTCTGCAGAGATCATGGCAGCGTACAACCCCAGTTTCTGTGTGGCCTGCTGGAAGGTTCCACGGCAGAGCTCTCCCCAACCCCCCTTCAGTTTAGCAGATACATTCAGGCTTTAATCTCTCTGTGGACTGTCTTTACTCTTAAGAGATTCTGTTAGGCTTGCCGGGCAACCTGAGTTCGGTTAGCATGCTAGGAAAGATTGCTTTTAGAAAGGGGAAAAATAGATTCCTAGCTGTGGCTCTCATAGTGAGCCACCAGCCCATTCCCTGGAAGATACAGAGAGCCTGGGTCCGGCTGCAGGGTCCCTGGGCTATGGCCTTTACAGAGGGATATGCCTTCTGCCTCCATCTCTCTAGCTAGAAAGTGATAACTGCTATTCCTCTTATGTCATGGAGCATTATAATTGGGTTTATTAAGGTTTCTTTAAAAAAAAAACAAGCAAAATATTGAATTCTGAAACTCATTCACTTAGGGAAAGGAGCAGGTTATAACAGTGTTTAGGTTATAAATGCTTAAAGATGCTTAAAGATGCTTAAGGGTTATCAGAACAACTATAATTTGTGGTCTGATACTACCTAGATCACAGTCAACATGGTCGGGTAATATTAGCAAGGAATTGTGGGGTTTTGTTTTGCCGGGACTATACCATGTCATATTTTAACCCTATCCCTTTTACTGTGGGTTACTTTCATGGGAATTATGAAGAATTCTGAAAAAAGGTATATTTTTAAAAGTCCCAGTTTTTACTGTGAAGTAAGAGGCTGTCTCATGTATATGCCACCCTGCCAAGAATCTCACGGCGCTTGTTGAGGTGGATTTAGAAAGAAACAGCTGAGGACGCTGGCCACATAGCCCAGCTGTTAGAACACTTGCCCAGCACATAGGAAGCCCTGGGTTCATTCCCCAGTACCTTATAAACCAGATGCGGTGGTGCATGCATTCTGGAAGTGGAAGTAAAAGGATCAGAAGTTCAAAGTCATCCTCAGCTAGGTAGAGTTTTCCAGACCAGCCTGCATTGCATAAGACCCTCTCACCTAGAAAAATTAAGGTATATGTAGGGCAGGATGGTTGAATTGTAAATTTCCAAGAGAACTAGCGCTGTATGGAAGTTGGAAGCGTGGGAGGAAGATTACTGAAAAAAATGACTCGTTCTTCAATGTCTGCCTTTAGGAAATAAAGGCTGGTACCCCACAGGGTTTTAGTTCTTTTTTGTTTTGTTTTGTTTTTTAGTCATTGGTCCCTAACTTAGACTTACTGGGAAATTACAGTCATGGAATTATTCCTCACCCAATTTAAAGGGTTAAATTGATTGCTACATGTGAAATACTTAGTGTAGAAACTTCAGAACTGTTGGCATTTTCTTTCTTTCTTTTATTTTTGGTCCAGCAAGATTGGTTTCACATGACAGACTGGGAAAGCTGATCGAGACAGGAAAAGCATGTGATTGAGATCTTTTAGCTGTCATGGATAGCTGGACTCTGTAAATAGTTATTGTGTCCGCTGCTGAGGAAGGCAGCTTGGGGAATGAGGTGTATAACCTGCTAATTTAGTGCGTGCCAGGCTCTAAACTTAGAGGGAGTTGAGAGGTGGCAGCTTGAGGCAGCTCCTAACCAGGAAGCCAAGGGCAGCCATTCCCCAAAGCTCTTATCAGCCAGTAATGCCGGCAGCCCCGACCCCAACAATGAGTTCAGCAGCCAGCCCTGGCTGAGGACTTTTCTAACATTCTCCTCTTTGCCTCATCTACTTACTTTTAACCTATGACGTCTGTCACGTGGTCACCTTCTTCAGGTTACGTTTGTCAATTCTGGGTTTTCTTTGCCTGAGCGGGTGAACACAAGACCTGCAGACAAGACAGTTCTGAATTAAAACAAGTAAGTGGATCTTTCTATTGCTCTCGGGCTTTGTGCTGACCACGTAACCTCATTGACGTGAAACAAAACCGTCTACCCTATAGGGTTCTGCATCCCGCTTATAGCACATTCCTACATGTGGCAGCTGCTAGAACTTTCTGTTGAAAGCCTGACATCTCTGCCGTAGGTTTGCCGTCTGAGTACAAGTTAAAACATCGGTAATTCAGAGGCAGTGTCTGTGTTTGTGTGGCTTTGTGTGGCTTGCCTTCAACACGCTTACCTGAGGATGGGATTTAGCCTACCTATTCTTAGATGTTTGAGTTAGCCGTTACTAGGGGGAATTACCTAAAACTCAGTGGCACAGACACCTATGTCCTTGTGCTCGTGGACAATACAGGTAAGGCATCTGGACAAGGCCCTGCAAGGTTGGCTTTTTCCTGTTCTGTGGTGTCTGCATAGACAACAGGGCAGACACTGGGGGTTACAATTTCTAGAAGCCTCTCCTCCTCCCCCTCCCTCTTCTGTAAGATTTATTTATATGTGTGAGTATTCTGCCTGTATGTATGTAGGTGTACCATGTGTGTGCCTAATGCCCTTAGAGTTCAGAGGAGGGTATCTGATCCCTTGGAACTGGAGTTAGGGGTGGTTCTGACCTGCTTTGTGGATGTTGGGGATTAAACTTCGCAAATAGCAAGTGTTCTTCACTGCTGAACCACCCATCTCTCCAGCCCGTTTAGAGGTTTCAGGCAGCCAGCACTAGCAGGGACCTGAAACCTGCAGACAGAGGTATGGTATTGGTGAAAGTGAAGACATTGACCACCTGGTGATTTCAAGCAAATGTGCCCCCCCGCCACGAACAATAGCTAATAGCTAGAGCTGTTTTTATTTATACAGTCATGTGAGCAGTGTTAATCTTTTTTTTAATTCTAAGAAATCATAACATCAGCATTACAAAAGCCTCATCATTGCAAAAGCTCCCAATAGTTGCCCTTCCTCCTTCCCTCCTCCTGCTGTGTCAATCACCCCTGACCAGATTTTGCACTACAAAGCACAAACTTCAGCAAGCCAAAAATAAATGTCTAGCCAGGCGTGTCTTGAGGACATGAGCACATACCCAGCTGGTAGCAGATGTACACAGTTATGTAAGGTAAGAGACAGACTAGGCTGGAGAGGTGGTTCAGAGATTAAGAACACTGGCTGCTCTTCCAGAGGTCCTGAGTTCAATTCCTGGCAACCGCATGGCGGCTCACAACTATCTGTAATGGGATCTGGTGCCCTCTTCTGGTGCGTAGGTGTACTTGCAGGTAGAACACTATATACATAATAAATAAAGAAATCTTTAAAAAAAAAGAGAGACAGATTAACTGTTTGTGGGTATAAGTTTAGTCTTCAAATATCACCCCTTTGTCGTGATACTTTTTAAATTACAGCAATGTGCTCATTGCCCCCAAGCAACCATTCCTGATGCACCCATCAATTCATGATGCCATCTTTCCAAGAACCATTTTAAGTCAGTCTCTCTCCCTCTCTCCCTCTCTCCCTCTTTGGGTTTTTTTGAGACAGGGTTTCTCTGTTGTAGCCTTGGCTGTCCTGGACTCATTTTGTAGCCTGGGTTGGCCTTGAACTCACAGAGATCAGAGTGCTGGGATTACAGCCGTGCACCACCACGCCAGGCTTAAGCCCCCATTGATCCGACACAGTTTTCTCAGAACAGTTGAACAGGAAGGACCCACTGCTCTCCACAATGCTACAGGCCTACTCAGTGCGACTACAAGTGTTTCCCCAGGGACATTACGTGTCCCAAAATGCCCAGGATTAATGGTCACATCTGGAGGATTGATAGAAGCAGAGAGAGGAGAGGAGGGTTTGACCCATCAAGAGAGTTTTGAGAAAAGCCTGGAGTCATCCATGGGACTGTCAACCTGCGTGACCCCTGCCTGGCCCGTGACTGACAACGTGGAAACTAAATACACTCAGTATAAACAACATTGTGAAAGCAAGGAGAACTTGTAGCACACACGCAATCTAGGTAATAAGCGTACAGACCACCAAAATTCACACACAGGTCCCTGCCAGACAGGAAGGAGTTTCCATGGCAGTGAAGCATCCCATCAGTGAAGCCCTCATATGCTGTTCTCTGTAGATAGTATATGGCCACCACCAAGAGGCTTCTTGACTTGTGACCAGAAAGGATGAGTCCAAGACATGTTTAAGCCTTCAATTAGGCTGACAACTAAGCAGATGGCGTGGCCTTCCCTGTGTCTTCCTTTCCTTTCCTTTCCTTTCCTTTCCTTTCCTTTCCTTTCCTTTCCTTTCCTTTCCTTTCCTTTCCTTTCCTTTCCTTTCCTTTTCTTTCCTTTCCTTTCCTTTCCTTTCTTTTCCTTTTTCCTTTCCTTTTTTTCCTTTCCTTTTTCCTTTCCTCTTTCCTTTCCTCTTTCCTTTCCTTTCTTCCTGTCTTCCTTCCTTTCTTCCTTTCTTTCATTTTTTAAGATAGAGTTTATCTGTGTAGCCTTGGCTGTCCTTGGACTCACTTTTTAGACCAGGCTGGCCTTGAACTCACAGTGATCTGCCTGCCTCTGCTTCCCTGAGTGCTGGGATTACAGTCACCACCGTGCCCGGCTTTGTTTTCGGTTTCTTACAGAATGGTAGCTAGGAGCATCCATGAAGAGTGAGCAGATAAAGTGAGCCTTATGACTGTTTGTAACCCAGGCTTGAAAGTTACGTGGTATCACTTTCTATATATTCTGCAGAGAGAAGCCACCATATGGCCAGGAGCGGAGTAGAGAGGCGTGTTCGATCCCACTCCTTAATAGATGCATTAAGGCATCTCAGCAGATTTTTATACAACACTGGGGTCATGCTTGCTTCTGGGAGGGGGGTTGTTAGGGTTCCTGACCTATAACGAAGTGTGTGCACCCTTCTATCATGGGTGAAAATGGTCCCCACCACACATTCCTCCACCATGATATTCTCACCAAGTGACCACAGACCAAAAACAAAACAAAATAAAAGCCCTCTGAACCTTTAAACTAGTTTCCTCTATGAAGTTGTTTCTGCCAGATATTAGGTTTTATGGTGAAACTAGCATGAACCCCTTTAATGTAATCTCCATTTATGGATATTGACATTTGAATTTAATGTAATTACAAAAATGCTGTTTCAGGGCAAACATTTGAAATCGCGGGCCTCTTTCTTAGCTCCAGGCTTACAGGGAAACAGGCAGGGGGCCATATTGAAAAAGCTGGCATTTCACAGATGTGACTCTTGAAAGCTGGCACGAGGCAAATGTGTGAAGTCTTTGAAGATACGTGGAGGGGCGTATTCAGAGGGTATGTGTGTGTCCTGAGAGGCAGGCAGCTCCCGCGCCCATTTTCAAATGACGTGGCGAAGATTGTTCGGAAGTTCTGTTCTCTCTCTGGTGCGCCTTATCTTTTATCCTCTCCCAGGATATTCATTCTCATGTAACGAAACATATCCTTGACATTTCCAGGTAGAAATTAATGGTATTTATCTCATCAAAGGTCAGTAGCTACAAAGAAAAGATAAAGCTTGCTTTTTGGTGGAGTTATATACTTAAGAAATATTCTGGGTTAGAAATAACCACTCAGCAGTGGAGCCTATGCAGGGACCTGAGTTTGATCCTGACTGCCTGATGATTTATTGATAGACAGGTAGATAGATAGGTAGATAAAGTAGGTAGATTATATTTTTAAAGAAGTTGTTGCTTACTAAACAACAACAACAAAAAATAAGGTTGGTAATTTCCAGGAGTGTGTTTTGGAGATATCTTATCCTAAACATTGTAAGGATGTTTCGGTACATTCTTGGCTCTTGCTGTCTCCTGGACAGCCATTTCTGTCAAGTTCTGACAACCAAATCGGTCTCTGAACATTGTCACATGGGACAACACAGCCAGTGGCCTAACTTGAGGTGTGAAATCTGAGTGAATGGTACATTCTGCCTCAGTGACCTCCACAGAGAAAAACCCTTACCTCTGAAGAGTGCAAAGTCTCGGGGAGGAGGACTGTGGGCAGATGTGGTAATCTTCTAGCCATACAGCTTCCTTTCTTGCAATATCAGACTACTTTCTTATTCTTTTCTGTGTCCAGAAAAAAAAAAAAATTTCCAAGCTTTATTGGTATGATTTAGGAAAACTGAGAAACTTCAGTTCTTTGGGTATATCACTGGGGGGGCGGGGGGGGGCTGTCTTGAGAACAACAAATGGAGATATTCCGATTGCCTCCATGCTCCTGCCTGTAGGCTCCTAGGTTGTACGAGCCGCATGACCCCCGGGGCGTGATTACTTCTCTGCTAGTGTGCTGTTAATGAATAGCTCTGCGAAAACCAATTAACCATAATTCTATCAGTCATCTCATTTGGGTAACATTTGTGGAAGGGGAAGACAAACAACGCTGTTTTCCTCGGAGATCTATAATTAAGCTGTGGTATTTGAGAGGAACAATGGAGGGAAAAGCGGCGTGCACACAGATTTGCTTTTCTTATTCCCACGTGAGGAGTAAATCATGATAAAGTGTTGTGCTCACAGCAGTTAAGAAAGACATTTGTCCAGCTTGACGCTGACGGTCTAACGGGTCACATCCGAGGATATTTCTAATCATGCATTTTGTTTCATATGCGGGCCTGCATCTTACCCCGCTAGAGAGTTGCGAGTCTTGAGGAAGACAGTGTCCCCAAGGGTCGTGCAGCAGAAAGCACTGAGTGTCGCGTCCCTCCCTTCATGCACTCCCAACCCGGTGTGTGTGACTCCAGAACCAGAGCAGGTCTCTCGCTGTCTTTCCTCGCATCATCATTCGCCCTCGCAGCCACAGTGCATTCTGTAACAAGGGCAGTAATAACATCCGAAGCCCTCATTTCTGTTTTCCAGCGGGGCACTTGTGGCTGTGCATCGTTCTGTTGAATCTGGACAATTAGGGGTTGGAAATACAGCTTCCTCTCTCATGGGTGGAAGATAATACTTTATCACTGTCGAAATTTCCCACCATGATGCCCAGGTATTTCATGACTTTTGTCCGTCCCCCCCCCCCCCCCCGAGGAAAGATGATTAACGTACGCATCTCATGATGCAGATGAACTGATCGGAAAGGTGAGGTGAACAGGTGATTTACTGTGCTCACTGTCATCCACAGCTAGCCAAAAAGATCCGGGAGAAGTTCAACCGTTACCTGGACGTGGTCAATCGGAACAAGCAAGTTGTAGAAGCATCCTACACAGCCCACCTGACCTCCCCGCTGACGGCCATCCAGGACTGCTGCACTATTCCGCCCTCCATGATGGAGTAAGACTTGAGCATTCTCTGCTGCTGCTGTTGATAGACCAGGCGTTGGGCTGCTTATTCCTCCGCATTCAGAATGCCCGTCTTTGATCACTGCAGAGGACCTAGTAGCTTTCCATTTATTCGAGGCATTGATATATTAATATCCCTATATTTAAACTTGTTGCTTCTGCCCATGAATCTCTCCTGTACTTGGGTGCCTAAGGGACTTATGCTAATGTTCACTACCTCCTCCTCATGCCCCTCCCCCCCCAACGCCCACCACCAAGAAGTCTTTATTCCCTCGGGGCTCTGTCCATAGCTACCTCACACCCTTCCATTCATTCCGTGCACCACACCCTGTTGGGGAGCCTCCCTTGCCTCCCCTGCTGCTCAGACAAGGGATTACACCTCTTCCCCTCACACCTTTACCACTTGGGCAGTTGGTTTTATTACCTGTGCGTTAATGCCTGGGCTGATTTGTATCTAGGGGTGAGTCAAGGAGTTCCAGCTCTCAAGAACTGTCGAAGACATCCTGGGGGTTCCATGGCAAATACTGAAGTTAGCTAAGCAGGGCAAAATGTGACGCAAAGAGCCTCACCAGGCAGGTTATATCAGTCATGTTTGTGAAGGCGCATGTAGAAAGTTATTATAGTGCCACTGAGGACAAAAACATGTAACTGTTACAAATGTCTCCCAGGAGGGGTTTAGTTTGGGAAATTGAGATGGTGAGGTGCAGCCATGCCGTAGAAGCTGGTTTGTGAAAGTGACCTTGCACACATACACTCAAGTGCAGGCGGGAAAGGTTCAGGCAGGTTTCTATCAAAGTGGTTTGGCATAAGAGCAGTGATTCTCGTTTTGAATGTGATGATGAGGCTTCCGGTCTGAGATACTGGGCGTCTCTGCGACAAAGCCAACGTTCTTAACGTCATGAACAGTTAATGTAATGAAACAGAGAACACAGGTTCTCCTCCAGGAGCTTCTTGTGTAGTTTAGTTAAAAAGTCAAAAGACCTTCACCGTCCTCCAAGAGATTCACATAGTCGGTGGCTTAGTACGCCACCCTAATTCAGAGTAGATGGCTGGAGCCAAGACACGCCATTCTGTCAAACCAGGCAGTTCTTGGGGATAAAACTGAATAGTCAAAAGATGTACAGAGTTCCAAGCGGAGACCAGGGGTAAAGCATTAAGCTGATATTGACAACAGTTGTTTGCAGTACCAAGCAAGAACCACCTTTCTCTCACTCAGTTCACTTGGCTTAGAATTCAGGTTCTTTCCAGAAAAATGTATGTAGGGATTTTTTGGTTGGATGATATCCTAGCCTTTGGCAAGGCACAAGTACTTTTTCAAAATTGCAAGCGTTCGTGTTTTTAAACAAAGATTCGAGATGGAAGTGGTAGAAAGTTGTTGGGGAATCAGGGTAGGAATCCTTCTTTTGTTCCACTCCTTTATGGCTGGCTGTTGTGGCATCCCATCTGTGGCATTCACATCACTCTCTTCCTACGTTCCATTCACCAGTGTCTGTCTCCATTTTGGATCTCAGGCCACTCAGAATGGGGCTAAGAGCAGAAGGGAGGAACGTCCTGTCCTGCCAGGCAGCTAAAGGCATGGCTAACATTTTGGTTTTAAGTCAACTTTGTAACTGACAGGTTGATCTTGGGAAGTCATATAAATTCTTAGCCAGTGAGATGAGAATAATGAGGGTGCTTACCCCCCAGGGCTGCAGCTGGGGAGAGCTTTTAGCTCATACTTAGACAAACTTTCAGAAGGGGTAGGTGAGGCTGGGTCCCTCGTGTGTCTCCCTCTGGCCTGTATTTGCAATGCAGCCAGGCCTGGCTTTGAATTCCTGATCCTCCCATTCCATGTGCTGAGATCACAGACCCATGCTACCATGCTTGGCCTTAAATGGGCGTTTTTATGGATTCTTCTGTATTTATTTCAGCGTCATCTTCTGTGTCAGGACACTAGGTTTGTTTCCTTATTGTTGCAATATAACAGCTTAAAGTAAGTACAGCAAATGAAAATTAAATTACTTTAAGTGAAAATATTTAGCAAATATGACCATAATTTTGAAGAGGATGAGCATAGTAACGATTAAAATTTGGGAAAGCAGACTTAATGAGTAGCTCAGAAACTGAAGCCTAGCATGAGCAATGCTCTGAATTCAGTCCCCAGCACAGAGGCAAAGAGGCAAAAACAGAGAGTTCCCCACATTATTACCAGTGTCCTTCCAGATCGGCAGATCCCAGCCTTTGCGCTGTGACTCCTTTGAGGGTCGCCTAAGAACCATGGGAAAAACACAGATATTTACATTACGATTCATACAGCAGCAAAACTACAGTTATAAAGCAGCAATGAAAATAATTTTGTGGTTGGGAGCCACCAAAACATGAGTAACGGTATTAAAGGGTCACAGCATTAGGAAAGTTGAGAGCCTCTGTTCTAGACTATGAGTTACGTAGTTCTAGATGCAAACTCTCCATGTTTGCTTCTGTATCTGGCCATATACAAGTGCATCAGTACCTTTTTGTAATAAGTGCAAGCAATCAGACCCCAGATAAAAATTTCTCTGTTCTTTGTTCTGGATTCTGTCCATTCCTGAGATGACTTACAATTAGGATAGTGTGTCCATAAGTAATTTTAAACAATCTTTACTTCTTGTTTCAGGCCAGGTTTTTCACTTCTACTGACTTATAATCTGTGTTTGTTTGTTTCTTTGTCTGTCTGTATTCCGTTAAGACTTAATAGAATGAATTTTTAAAAAATGTAGAATGTCCAGTTCTGGAAAGGAGCTCTAAGGAATTTAGTGGCAAACTGGTTAGACCACTGAATTAAAAAAAATAAAAAAAAAGCGATTTGTCATGAAACCTGAGTTTAGTAACGAGCGATTAATAATCTTAAAAGGAGCACAGAGGTTCATGCTTACCGACTCAGTTGTAAGAGAGCTGAATCAGGAGGATTGTGAGTTCATGGCCAGTCTGGATCCTGTGGAGAAGCGTGAGACCCCAGGGAAGCAAGGCCAGGGAGAGTCCCCTTGCACAGGATACCTGAAGGTGACCTTGTGACCACTTGGGAAGAAAGCCACAAAGTGGCGGAAAATTGACTTTCAGATGAGTTTGATACTTTCCTTCTCAGGTTAGTCAGCTTTTAATGGAGTTACTGGTTTTGCAAGGGGCCTTGCTAGCTCAGGCCCTCCGTCTGTGTTTACTGAAGGGTTGATCTGAAGTCTTAACATTCGATACTGTGGAAAAACAAACAGTTTGAGGCTTAACCCAAGGCAAGCTCATTTTCAGCGTCTGCTCTGAGTAACAGGTGCAGGGCATCTTTTGTTTCTGGGTTTGTCGCTGCTTGTTTATTAGTCCTGGGTATCTAACCTATGCCCTTACACATGCTAAAAACAACAGACTTGAGAAGCAGGGCCACCAGCTCAGGACGTTCAGCAGCTCTGCTTGCATCCCATTGGCTGCAGACATGGCATCGTACTCATGGATCATATCTGACCTTTAGCTGTCCTTTTTGGCCCCTACAGTTATTTAAAATGATCTTTTTTTCCTTTTTGTATGTTTGTCATTTCATTTCCAAAGTTAGAGTTTTGGAAGATGAATGCATTTTAACAGTTCAAAGGTTGTTTTTGTGAGTTTTTTATTTATTTTTTTTTTTGCTTTTGTTTTCGTTTTCTTCCTTAAAGAATCAGAGCACCCGGCTGTAGGAAGTTTCCACATCCACTTGGCAGCCAGCTCCTTTCACGGAGAGCCATTCTCCCCTCAGAGACTGCCTGCCCATCAGCCTTGCCACTTGCTCTCACCCGTTCCCTTGGCTTTTATCCTGGTTGACCCACCTCGACATTTATGTTTTTAACTCTGGCTTTTTTAAGGACAGCTATCCCACACCGCAGAGTTGACTTAGGAAGGTATCTTGGCCATGTGCATTCCCAGCTCCGCCAGCTTCAGCTTCCCCTTCATACCCTCTCAGGCATTCAAGAATCCAGCCTTCAAATGCACATCACCAAGACTCTTGTCTCTGGCTTTCCAATGAGTGTGTCAAGAACCTATCTGTGGACAAGCCCTGCTGCCTGGGCTTTTTATATAACTGAATCAATAATCTTATCCTCCACATCTCAGAGCAGATTTCTTCTGTTCCCAATTCCTTTTGTAAATATTATTGCCTTTTGTCATTCTTATTTTTATTTGTTACCTTCCGGTGTCTTTATTTCACAAGAAGGAAGAATACAAGCTGGAACGTAAACAGTAAGATAAGCCTAGGCTTTTATGCTTCTCTGTGTCTGCATGAGGGGAGACGGTGCTGCTGGGACTCACTCATCTCATGTTTGCTAATTGGCTAATCACAGTAGGAATTGGCATCCTAAGCAAAGCCATGCTTCTTGTGAGTAATCCACAGTTTCTTTCCAGGGCATTTTACCTTGCCCCCTAGAGCAGAGTGGCTTCAGCTGAATAGGTAATTCTCTCCTGCTCATCAGGGATGATTTTAACAGCTTCACTGATCCTCAAAAGTGAAGAAACTTTTGGAAGCACTTTTAAATTTGACCCCCACTATTTTTCAGGAGCTCTTTGAGTTGGGCGCATCTGCTGAGCGTGCAGTCACGGGAGAAGGCAATGGAACCCATTCCATTCCTAAACCCAGTTTTTTAGTACATTCTCAGGAGTTATCCGTGAGAATTTCACCATGCCGGGAGGCAACCTTTATTGAGGCATTGTGCTGTAGTCTAAGCAATTAGCCCGAGTTCTATGGCAAGAGCTGTGGGTCCCAGTTATAGTTCTCAATACCAGCCAACCCATGTGCCAGGGTCCTGCAGACCACTGGAACCCACAGGGTGTGTGTGTGTGTGTGAGAGAGAGAGAGAGAGAGAGAGAAAGAGAGAGAGGAAGAGAGAGTATGTGTGTTAAGGGAACTGACAGATGTGATAATGGAGGTACAAATCCAAGGCCTGCTGGATTGGCTGACAGGCTGGAGACCCGAAGAGGAGTTACAGTTGAAGTCCCTAGGTGGTATACTAGGAGAATCCTTTTTCCTAGAGAGGTCAGTGTTCTTAAAAATCTACATCCAATTGATGGACCCATGAGGCCTTGCGTATGGGAATCAATCTGCTTTTCTCTGAATCATGCTCTAGCAGTTTGTCCTTCAAAGGAAGATCCAGAGTATCATTTGACATGATTTTTGGATGCCATGGCCTGGCCACATTGAAACATCCAACCAGCCATGGTTCCCTTAAAGAAAGAACACATAACTTACCCTTAACATTAATTTTTTTTTATTATTATTAAGCTGCAGGTTTTGACAGTGAGTACCCATTTGTACTTGTATACTTTCCTAATGTGTTCTCAGACACATTTTCTTTGTAGAAAGTTTAGAGCTGCCTGGAACAGAGCCTCAGCATTCAGGAAGTCTGTGTTCCACACAAAGTGGCATGACTTGGATGCTGAGTCAGTTTCTCTCTTATTGGGTTTGGATCCAAGTATCACCAATGTCACATAAGCCAGGAGCAAGTTATGGAGAGGCCATTTTAATGATTAGCATGTTGACTCATAAATGCTTGGATTTCTAGAATAGGCTCCTTAGGCATTTACAGTAGATTTAGAAGACATGATATCTTTTCTTAATAGATTTGGTTTCAACTCTCGGGGGGTGGGGGGAAAGACACAGGGGGAGGCTGTTGGTTTTTTTATTTGGAATTCTCTCATTATTAGAAAAAAGTCTTTTCACTTTGTTTGCTTGTTTGTTTGTAATACTGGGATTGAACCCCGGTCCTCTAGGCATGTGAAGCTCTACAGCTGGGCTGTATCCCCACCCTTCCTCAACCTGCTCACCTTCACCATAGAAGAAATGGCTTAAGCAGCACTGGCGGTTTTCTGTCTCAGCTGTGACAGGCTGAGTCACAGTAACCAGGCAGTGAGAACGGCTGGCCCCAACTTTGCCCTTTCTGTGCAAAGTAGAATGGTCCTCACTTTCCTCATCTGGAAAATGAGGCATTTCATCTGTACTCCAAAGACCCTTCTAATCCTCTAGGTCATTTTCCTTTCCCTTTAACTTCTGCAAAGGTATTTACTTGGTGCCTGATCTATTCATCCGTGAGAGCTTGGTGTGTGCGTGAGTGCACACACATGTGGAGGTCACGGAAGAACCTTTTCCTCCGTCACTCCGCCTTGTGTTTTGACACAAACTTGCTGAATCGAAAGCTTGCCGTTTCTCTTGCCTGAGTTTCTCTTGCCTGATCGGCTGTGTGGCCAGCCCAATCCCAGCATCCTCTTGACTCTGCTACCCTCTCCCTTGACATGTAGGGGTTATAGGCAATGGCTTGTTCTTTAACTCGAGCCATTGGGCATAACAGGAGGCTTTTCGTATTGTTCAAATTAGTAAATTCTGGATTCTACATTTATTTTTCTTTTGAAACATTACCTAGGTAAATAATAATTACAGAGGCAAAAGCACCCGTTCACTGGTTTGGAAGAAAAATCAGATAAAAATAATGAAATCCTTTGCGTGAGTATTAGAGCAGAAAAAGGATTTAGACGTCACGAGAGAGAGAGGAACTCTCGAGGCAAGGAAGGAAATAAAGAGCACCTGTGACTGACCACACGAGACCAGCAGCACAGACAAGGACTTGTATTTGGTGCAAACAGTGGAAGAAGCAGCCGAGGGAAGACACTACTCTATCACAGAGAAGCTGAAGTGCCCGTGATTCCGAGCCAGTGGGCGTTAGGCTCCAGGAATGAAGTCAAGGACAGTGCTGGGTTACACTCTGCGTGGCACACAGCAGGCACTGCTATGGAAGCTTTTTGAGACAAGGCACGAAAGAATGGGGCCTAAAATTAAGAGGATTTTACTTTGTCCACCATGTTAGCAACTGGAAGGTCTGGTCTGATTTCTTCTATGTGAGCAAGGAACTATGGGCCTGCACTGGGCTGCTGGTGCCCATGGTCTTGCGTTTTGGTCAAAGGGAGAATCAGAGCTGGCTAGATGTGATTCTAGGGGGAGGTGTCAGTGTGCTAGTACCTAGGGCTGACGTGTGTTTGCACTTTGCGTGCCCTCTTATCTTCTTAATCTACAAGTTCAAAGACTCTCTCGAACTCGACCTTGTGTTCAATAAGGGCCTTCAGTAAATATTTCACCTAAGAAGTATATGGTAAAAGGGCCCAATCTGCTTTTCTCTGAATCCTTCAAAGGAAGATCCAGAGTGTCGTTTGACATTATTTTTGGCCACATTGACCTATCCAACCAGCCATGGTTCCCTTCAAGAAAGAATACATAACCTACCCCCTAACATTAATTTTTTTTTATTAAGCTGTAGACTTTGACATTGAGTACCCTCGCCTAGACAGGGTACTTTCTGTAAGCACTAAGTTTTCAAACAAGAAAGGCCGCAATATAGTCCATGATTTGGTCAAGATAGCTAGTTCATAAACAAAGACTAACTATGGTGAAATGACAAGATGGCCCTCACGTGAGCTGATTTGCTCATCACAGAAAAATGAATGCCGTCAGGCTGACATGCCTGACAACGTCAGTCGGGCCTGAGAACCCACGTGAGCTGGAGGGAGAGGCCTTGCCCCACAAAGCTGTTCTTGGACCTGTGCACTATGAGCTCCTGCCTCCAGCAATCGTTCCCGTTTTGCCTGGCTTTAAAGCAATGAATAGTGAGGGATCAGATTTGTTTCCATTTCACGTCTACTTGTGTTTTGCCTATGTGTGTGCACATGTGCTACATTTGTCTGATGCCTGTGGAGGCCAGAAGCCAGTGCCAGGTCCCCACAACTGGAGTTCCAGGTGCAGTTTGCCATGTGGGCACTGGGAACCAAGCCTGTGTCCTCGGCAAGACCATCCAGTGCTCTTGACCATGGATCCATCTCTCCTGCCCCAAGGAGAATTTTAAAAGATACTTCTAACGTATCTTAGAGGATGGAGGTCTGTGAAGAGCAAAAATAAAGGTAAAAGATTTGCAAGGAAAATGAATAGGCTGTGAATTGCTAATTTGGATGATAACTTGCATGCTTATCAGTCATTAGAAAAGCTGTTTGGGTTAACTCTTCCATCACTATTCTGAGCCCACAAATACTTTCATCTCATTGTATTATCTGCACAGTGGTTCAGGAACTATGTCACTTTATTTTTAAGATCCTTTTTTTTTTTTTTAATCTGGCACACATAATCATTCATATTGATAGGTGACAGTGGTGGTCAGGTCACTTCAGGAATGTTTGGCTTTAGCGTTAAGCTCTCTATAAAATGGTATTTCTAGACGTAACAGATGACCCACTTTCTTCTGTCAAGCCCGGTTTTTAGGGAGCACACAGGGAAATGATAGCATGCAACATTTCACTCTCTATCTGTTCAGTTTCTAGTTGCAGCACTTTTTTCTGCAGAGTGGGATGTGTGTTCATGATGATGACTCCCGCTCTTTTATTCTCTCTGTGTCACAAGGCCAAAAAAAAAAAAAAAAAAGACAAGCTTGGTCCTTTGACAACTGTATTTAATTTTCTTTCAAGCCCTGTTTCCTCCCCAGGAAGATGTGTTTTTTCCGCAGATCACTGGATAGAAATTCTTGGCTTTCAAGTCCCTCTCCCTGCCTTATCTGGCCCCTGAATCTCCGGTTCCTTTAGCAGTCACTACCTGCAGGCCAGCTAACTGCTGATCCGGCCTTTGAGGATATTGGTACCAGCAGGCCTTGAGCTGAGCTAAAAATTCCACAAAGATCTTGCAGGACATTTGCATTTCTAAAAAGCTACTCGGTTATAATATGAAACCCACAGAAATGGAGTTGCATGCATTTGTAATTCAGGAACAGTACCTGGGAACAGACTAATGTGGCAGGAACTGTTTCTGCCTCATTTTTGGCCACTCCTCCCTCCATTCTGCAGAGAAGAAAATAGTGTGGAGAGTGTTATGGGGCTGGGAGAGGTGGGTTTAGAATCTGGCTTCCTTATCCCAAATGATTGGGGGCTCTTGTTGTGTATTTTCGTCTCTTGTTTGAGAGAGGTTCTCACTGCATAGCACCAAAGGGCTCTGAGATCCTCCTGCCTCTATCTCCCAAGCGTTCCAGTTATAAACATGTTATAATCATGATTTTTTTCTTACAATGACGAAATAACTTGACCAAAGCGAAATTAGAAGTGAGGACGGATCCCTGTCCATTGAGGTGCTGACTTATGTTTCGCCTTATAATTTCATTTAAAGACTACGGAGTCATCCCTTAAATGAGAAACTAGCTGAATATGAAATTCCTGCTGTCTAGATTTTTATTTCTTAGGCTAAAACTATGAAACTGAAACCACGTTCCAGCAGCAGTGTGTGCCATTTCTGAGTTGGGGGTCTGGGGGCGTAGGATAGGTAGCTGCATCCGGGAGACTATTACTGACAAGAAGCACCTTCCCTCCGGAAGCACCCACTCTTGGGGCTGAATGAGAACCCACTTTCTGAATTTCCCTGTATTACCTGTACTGACCAAAGGATGAGAGATGCCTCGATGGGTTTCACCACCCGCCTTTCAGGTAGAATCGGTTTTGTGGTTTTCTTTTTAAAAATCTGGTTGAGGAGGATGGGGGCGGGGGGGGGGGGGCTAGTTAGAGTGCTGTCCCAGCTCTACAGAAGAGACCTTGCCGTCACAGCTGAAAACCAACCCTTAAGCCTTTTATATGCTTTATGGTACTGAAATTGAAAAGCGATTTTTAAAGGCTGGGATCTGAGAGCCACTCCATCTGTAATCCAGTGTGATGGCTGTGATGGCGTACGCCTCTGTCTTCACTTGGAGCCATTCTCAATATATCCATTCTCAGACGCATCAGCCATTAGTGCTTTTGTGCTTTGCATGGCCTGTTTTCTTTTGCCAAACAGGGTGCTTTGGGCAGGCCTCTCTCCTTGGTGCGCATGAGCTGAAAGCTGGGCTAGCTCCTCTCCAAGGTCACCTGCTAGATGAAGTTCTTGGTTGCTGTCTTTGATGTCTGCATGGTGCAACTCACAGCTGTCTGCTGTTTACTAAAAGAGAAAATATGCAATTTGCAGCCTTTGGTTTTAGCCTGGGACGTCAGCCTCTGTGCTTCCTGCATTTCTTCACTCAGTGATCGTGACCTGTTCCTCGCATGTCTGACTCTGGGCAATGCCCCAAGAATAAAGGGGTAGAGAGAAGGACCACCCCCTCTCTGTGGCTTCCAAACGATAGGAATGTTTCAGGAAGTCAAGTGGCCAGTGGGCAAAGGTGAACCATGGTCTCTGTCTCTTGCCTCTTATGTTTTCCCCTTGTGCCTACCCTTCTCAGGCTCAACCTGCTGATGAAGAAGATAGGGATAAATAAACGTTGGGTGTGGCTCCCAACTCCCCCAGGTGTTACCCATCCAATGGCTTACCTTCTGCACAAAATGAACAATGCCATCTGTATGCATGTGACTGTGTGACCCAAGATCACAGTGGGGCTATCTGCTGGTGACGTGCGGTGGGTGAGGCAGTGGTCGGGCAGGAATGTGGTGGAGTCTGATGCTTAGGCAGGCACCTTGTACTCTGAATGCCTCACCTTGGAAAGCAGCTCTTGCTTCTAGCCTGGCATTATTGAATCCCAGCGATTTAATCTTTATTGCTGATAAGAACAAAAAGAATGTGACTTATCGCTCCCATCTCTGCGGAGATGGAAGGAAAAACTCCTATCTTATGATGTGATTACGTGTTATTTGACAGCTTTTCCGTTTGCCCATTAATTTAGGTGTTTGAATAAGTGAGCTCAGTTGAGAGGTTTGAATATCGTTGGCTTTATAAATGTGATGGTTCCTTTTTGAAGTGATTCTTTTTTTTCTTACCCCTTTTCTCCACCATTCAGAGTTTAAATATTTGTCAATGCAGATATTCGATTTTTATCTTCGCTCTTTCTTTGTTTAACCTTATTCTCATGGGTAGTTAAGTGGAAGATAAGGAGCTCTTGTTTAATTCTTTCCAACTGGTGTTGTTCAAATATTTGGAAAGCAGCCACATCCAAGAAGGAAAGAACAGTCTAAAACCTGGCTGACTGGAGGCGAAGAGCTACCTCTTCTCCGGATCAGGTGACAGTGAGCCAGGCACTATGTGCTGTCACTAGGGCCAGGGGATGTGTGAGGCACAGGCCTTCCTCTGTCTGTATCTCCCCTGGAGGCTCCTGAAGCTACTGGTTTCTTCTGTGTGCACCTCTTAAAACAGCAATGCAGCAGCCAGCCGGGGGTCTCTCAGTGTTTGCTCCGCACTCCCTTCAGAACTGGTACCAGCTTTGCTTTCAGAAGAAGGGAGAGAGTGTGTGAGAGAGAGAGAGAGAGAAGGAGAAAGACTTTTACACTTGTCTCTGCAATTTAGCAGTGATTAAAAAGAAGCGAACAAATGGAAACATACCCTGAGCGCCGCACACCCCCCCCCCCCCAAGCTGCCGCCACGCTGGCTTTGTGTAAGGACTCCCGAACACTTTAAGCCCTGCTCTTCTGAGAAATCCCCAAGGATTTGCTTTTTAAATCATTGCCTTAAAAAAAAAAAAAAAAGTATCCATGAACAATACCACATTTCACCACCGCCCTGGGAAACCACACCAGGGGTTTGGTTTTTGTGTGCACTGTGATAAATTGGGCCAGCTTCCCTGGAAATGTTCAGGAAAACCCAGGATTCTGAATGATTTGCCTGGCAAATCACCTTCCCTAAGGAATTTAAACAAAGACCAAGAAGCAGATTCAGGAAGTCAACCCCAAATGGGGTGTGTATGTCTGTCTTCCCTTTATATCTTTTTCTTTCTAAATCAGGACTCCACTGAAAAGTTGATTTACACTGTGGATCGAGGCTGAATGGAATCCAATTGGAAGTCACTTGAACACTGTTTTGATGTAAGATTCAAAGCTTCTGCAAATTTATTTTATCTTCTACATTTGCTGATCTCCTGCTTGTAAATCCTGTTGAAGGAGAATAAAAATGACTGCAGCCTGATGGGAATTAAATGTCTGAAGTTCAAAGCAGTTTGCACATCAGAGCAAGCGTCAATCAAATGAACATCTCGCAAGGCAGGCAGGGAGTGAATTTCTCCATGGGGAAGAGATCAAAGTGGGAGTCACAGCCCTGTTTTCTCCCTCGGGACGTAGTTTCGATCAGTTGTTCATGAAAGTAAATCCAAAAGGAAGGGTTTTTTTCTTCTTCTTCTTTCTCTCTTAAGGGGGTAGGAGTGATGGAGTTATTTCTCTAGAAACTTAATTCTAGGCACTAGCTTTATCTTCTAAAAAGAAGTAGAGAAGTGAGATTTAATCCAATATCTTTTTTTTTAAAGATTCAAGGTCTAAAGGAGATTTAGGTAGGCTTTTTCTATTGCTAACTTTTAAAAAGCATAAATATAAAGAATAAGATGAATCAAGCCTTTCAAATTGATGGCTTACTCATCTTATGAAAATGTATGGTTTTTCTAGTTCTTGACCTCTCTTATAAACCTGAGTTTATGTGCAGATGATTGACAGCTGATAGATCCCTCAATGCAAAATGGCTTAGGTAAGTCCTAAGAGTAACTGACGTGTTTTTGTAGAGTTTTAACCATGAATTTGTTTCTGTGGGCTCCAAAACTAAGTGACTAGCAAGTTGCTTTTTATAAATTGCTTTTCTTGGTGGCACATGTGCATTAAATTGTGTGCCTGCCTTTGGACTGGGGATCATTCTTCCTAGGCCTGGAGGTAATACAAATATACCAAGATGACTAAGCAGGTTTCCTTCCCACGTTGAGAGTTCAGTGAGTCCAGAGTCTGGAGTCCAGCCAACAGCAGGCATGAGTGTGTGTGAGCAGAGGGCTGGGAAATAATCCCCTTTTATTTTGGCTTCTGGCAATTACTGACGCTAATTGACCCGCTAGCCCCAGACCCTGTTCTCTTCCTCTGTTGCTTTCTGCCCTCTTTAGATATCTCTTCCGTACCCGACTGACACATCAGTGGCGTAGGTACCAGGATGGGCATATGTGCAGGCTTTACATGAACCTGCAGGTAAATAGGTGCATGCCCAGTGGCTGAGCTGCAGCACAGACTAGAAGGAAACTCACAGCAGTCCAAACCACAGAGAAAAGAGAGTTCAAGAGCTGCGTGGAACTGGTTGCCTAACAGGGTATCCATAACTGTGTATTCTCTTATGTGTGTTTGGGGGGGGGGGGCAAAGTTTGAGACAGGGTTTCTCTGTGTAGCCCCGGCTAGCCTTGAACTCAGAGATTCACCTGCCTCTGCCTCCCGGGTGCTGGAATTGATGGCGTGCACCACCACTGCCCAGCCAACAAATCTTTGGCTCAAGGGAAGTCGAAAACAAGATAAATTGCTCATCTTACCTTTGGATTTTTATTGATGAGACTGTTTCAGTGTTTATGTTCCCTTTTCCCTATGAATTTTGAAAATCCTATGAATTTTCAAAATTCATATTCTTGAAACCTAATTACCACCGTGACTGTGTTAGAAAGTGAGGTCTTTCAGGGATGATTGCAGTCCTAGAGATCTGCCTTGTCCCCTTACATTGGGCTTTCCTGATGATGACAGTATGTTAAATCTGATTATAAAATAATACAAACAAAAAAACAACCTCTCCCAACCCCACCCCCCAAAAAAAATTCAGGAGAAAGACACAGACTACAAAACAACCCCAGTCAGGTTGGAGAGAGGGCTCCTCCTGAGATGAGCTGCTTGAGGAGGAGCACGGGTTAGTGAGCCAGCCTTGAGGAGAAGGCACAGTGTACTCTGGTCATGAACAGACAGGCACATACTGAGAGGCTGGTGTGACCAGAAGCAAAGGTTGTGCAAGGTGGGAAAGAAGGCTGGGAGACAGTAATGATAATGATACATTCCATATTGTCTGTTTCAGGGCCAACAAAGGTACATAGATTAGTGCTTTTGTAGCAAACCACTTCCATTTTAATACTATGAAGTTGTTCTCACTAAGGCTCTTAGACATGCCTTCCATGAAGAAGTAAACCTCTAATAATAGTTCCTTGGTCTCCCTGGTTCCAACAAGCCAGCTTTCATTTTACAAAGACCACAGAAATCTATATACCCTCACCTTCCGATACCAGCTCTCCAGGGGTGGGGCTCAGAGCAGAGGTCTTGGCTGTGGGTATCCTGTCCAGGCATACGTAGACTATATCTGAGCCAAAATTTCCCTGGTGGGGTGTGTCAGGCACTGTCCTGAATTATACTCTTCAGTAAGCTTTTTCTTCTGCTTCATTTAAAAGCAGAATGTTGTATGTCCTGTCTCAGCAAAAGAGTTGGGTCCAGATTCCAAGTCGCCCTTACTTTCTTCCCTCGATGTATGTTTATATTCTAAGCTCCATTTGTTTCATCTGCCTCTACTGTGGCATGGGTAGGTATAAAGGGGCATCAGTATTTGCATAGCAAAGTCTAGCAATGTGCTATAGGCATACCTAGATTCTATTCCATTCTCTTGATCCAAACCAAATCCAAAGACTCCATCCTTAGTGTCTTTGAGACATATTTAGGAACACCTGTGCTCACAAAGAAAGCAATTCTAGCCATTTCCTCTGGCAGCGCTGCCTTGCCTGGCCTCAGGGGATGAGGATGTGCTCAGTCCTGATGTGACTTGATGTGCTGGGGATGGTTGATATGGGGGGAGGGGAGCCTCCTTTCTTCTGGGTGGGGAGGAGAAGGAGGGGAAAGAGGGAACTGGGAAGAGACGAGGAAGAGGGCACCCTTGGGATGGAAAGTAAATAAACTGGAATAATACATTTTTTTAAAAAGTTTGTATCACAACATCGAAGGGCATCCTTGTTCCTCAGAAGCAGTCAAACTCAGATTCCACGCCCTCAGAACAATAAATAGATCTCTGCAAAGGCAGAGTCCAAAAATCTGCATCCCACCATCCTTCCTGGGTGAGGCTGGGTAACTAGATGCTGAGTAGTTTGCAACCATTCAAAGTAGTCAGTTCTCATTTGATAAACCATCAGGAGCCTTTTGGGCAGCTCAGGATGGGACTAGGCACATGTATATTCATGAAAAACGATATGATTCCACCAGGGAATAAAACTGGCTGTATATTTCCCCCTTTCTTATCTGTTCATAAAGTGTAGTCTACAAAATCTATCAATTTAAACAGACACGCACGCGCGCGCACACACACACACACACAGGAGGGCTGAGGAGATGGCTCAGTGTGTAAAGAGCTTGCCAAGCATGAGAACATGAGTTCAAATCTCCCAAACTCATGAGAAACCTGAGCACAGTAACCTGGACCTGTTAACCCAGGGAAGGACAAAGACAAGAAGATTTTGGGGGTTTGATGGTGAACCGCTGTAGAAGAAGAAGCAAAACAAACAAATGAACAACAACAACAAAAACACTTCAGGATCAATGAAAGACCCTAGCTCAAAAAATAAGATAGAAAGTAATGGAGGGAAACACCTGATGTCAACCTCTAGCCAAATCACAGAACCGCACAGCATCTCTCTTTCTCCCCCTCTTCCTGCTCATAAATGGAATCATTTTAACATACTAGACAAGTTCTTGAGAGAAATGTAGGGACACTTGACCTACTTGGGAGGTCATTCAACATAAGGATAATTATTTCTTAGGAAGTGATATGCAAATAAGGACCTGAGAGATATCTTGGAAGGTAGACCTCCGCTGTCCTATACGACAAGCACACTTCAGTAACTGTTCACACCTGGCATTAAATAAATGGGAAAGGTAGCATGTCCATCACGCCAGCCACATTTCAAATACCTAGTATCTATGTATTACCATACTGGACAGAGCTGAAGCCTATGTATTCATCATATAAGATTTTTGCTGGACCACTCTGGTCTAGTCCAGGCTTAAAGCAACAATCTGGCACACTACCTTTCTTCTTCTCCTTCTTCTCCTTCTCCTTCTCCTTCTCCTTCTCCTTCTCCTTCTCCTTCTCCTTCTCCTTCTCCTTCTCCTTCTCCTTCTCCTCCTCCTCCTCCTCCTCCTCCTCCTCCTCCTCCTCCTCCTCCTCCTCCTCCTCCTCCTTCTTCTTCTTCTTCTTCTTGCAACAATCTGGCACACTACCTTTCTTCTTCTCCTCCTCCTCCTTCTTCTTTTCTTTTTTCTTTTTTTGAAACTAAGTTTTATTAGAAGACAGCTACAGTCAGTCTTGTATTCTCTGTGACTGCTTGCACATTAGAATGGCAGAATGGAAGTATCTCAAGAGAACTTATGGCCCACAAGGCCACAAATACAGTCTGGCCTTCTATGAAAGCGTTTGTGTAAAGAATGACTTCTGCTTGCAAATATAGAAAGATAATGACATTGTGGACTGTTCTGTCACCAGCACGCATATAGGTATGTGTTGCTCTCTCCTTTTTCCCTCTCTGTGGCTTCGAAGGAAACAGTCCTCTTGTCTAGATGAATCGGAGCAACTCCAAAGTAGAGACACTATGTGGGTGAAGCAATAGTGTCCTTCGCTGTGTAGCTGACATCAGTGATAGAGTTCTAAACTGGGCTGGTGGCTAGAATAAAGGGCTCTTAAAACCTAGTTACCTCACTCATCTTTGAGAAGATCCTTAAAATACATTCTTCACTTTGGAGGGTTGAAACTAATGTGAAAACACAGCTTCCTTGCTTAGAGGATAAATCTAGCTCCATGGTTCTTATGAGTTGACCAACAGAGAATCCAAGGTCATGAATAACTAGATGGATCTTAAGTTTAGGCGTAAGTATCCATCCTGCAGTGTAGTAATGGGGTTTCATCTGTTCAGTGGTTAATTGATGAGGTACACCCTGTGTGTATACAAGATTTGAAGAGCTAGGATTGGACTGAGTTTATTGACTGCCTCCTGGAATGTTTGGGAGCTCTCTCTGCATGTAAAATCTAAAGTAGGATATATGGAAATTGAAGCTTTTGTCCTTCCTTACTGAGCATATAAATGTATTGGTGTGTTTTCTTGGGCAAATGGTTCACTGGCTCCTCCTGTGATCAGCTTGGACACCAGCACTGTTCTGCCTTTAGTACTAACACTGAAATCAAGAGGCAACTAACACTACAAGAAATCAAGAGGCAAGGGGCTGGAGAGACGGCTCAGTGGTTAAGAGCACTAGTTGCTCTTCCAATAGGATCTGGGTTCAATTCCCAGCACCCACATGGCAGCTCACAACTGTCTGTAACTCCAGTTTCAAGGGATCTGACACTCATACCAATGTACATGAAATAAAGTTAAATATTGTTTAAAAAAAAAAGAAAGAAATCAAGAGGCTTCAGCTCTCTGTGCATGGGAATAGGGCAGGAACTAGTTCTGAGTCAGGTACCAGGAGAAGCATAACCACACTTAACTCTTTTTAAAAACTTTGGAAAATAAGATTTATTTTTTTTTTCAGATAAGAAAAATAAGTTTTTCAAGCCCCAATTAAACGTTAGTAATGAGTGACAAGCCAGAGATACTTCTACTCCAGAGTTGTCCTTTCCTGTTCTTAGACTTGGCCACTGATGGTCAGATACAATATAGTGGAAAACTCTGTTCTGCAGCTACGTCATTGATCAAGTCTGAATCTTGTCATCTGCTTTGCATATGCTTTCATCAACAGTAATAACTCAAGTTTCTTACTGTTTATGGGCTGGCATAGTCATACATGTTATGAACTATTTTTTTTCCCTAGGTCCCAAACCCACCTGATATGCATGCTAATCCTTTCCTGTGGTTTCAGGTTTGATGGGAACTTTAATACTAATGTATCAAGAACAGTGAGTTGCGATCGACTTTCTACCGCTGTGAACAGCCGAGCCTTCAACCCAGGACGAGACTTAAATTCAGGTCAGTGACTGGTTTTTCATTTCTCATAGGTGAACTACAACCCACATATGCATACTAAACGAATGTGCTGCCTCAAATGTATTTGCTTACACAGAAATATCATACACACACACACTGTATTTGTTAACGCTGTAGGAAAGAAGGAAAGATTATCAAGGTGGAATGTGTTTCGCATGCATTGTACACCATGTCAAGAACTGCCAGGCTCATCGATGCCTCTTCTCATCCCACAGTACCTTTACAGTCTTTATTTTAAAAGCTATGTCTGTGACCCAGCTATGGTTGCAATGAGTAGGGTTCACTTTCATTCTCATTTTCTCTCAGTAATCTTTGAACGTGTCTTAGAGTTTTCTCGATGAACGATGGGAGGGCTTTCTGTAGCAGAGTCAGCTTTGTTACTCTGTAGGCTGATGTTTCGCTTGCTTCTCTGTCTCATTGGAACTCCATTCCATGCAGTGGGGGGAGCCCATAAGAACCTCTCTTTATATAGAAGCTTCCAATTCTAAAGTACTATGATGGTTCTCCTTTCTTGCCCTGGAAGTTCTGTTCCAAGTTTCTCTCCTGTTTTGTCTTGTATATACTTGCACTTGTTGGTTTAGAGATCTCTAGACCTAAAGACTTCCCCATTTAAGTGCTGGGAGGACTTTCAGAAATAACGCCAGCCTCAAGTTTCAGATTTTATCAGGACCCAGGAAGGTCCTAAGCCTTTAAGTTGCTGGGAAGTTGAAGGATCTAATTCTTAAGTATGAGGACTACATTTTCCAAACCCTAGGACCCTTATAGATGCATAAAACTCAAGAGAGAAGCCAGAGGACCAGAATATTTACTTATAGGATCCTATCTAGGCTCTGCCTGGGGAAGGGATTGTAGTCTTTGGGAATTGTATATACAAACCAGGGAGTCTGTTGGGTCTAAAAAGAAAGAGTTGTAAGTCTTAAGCTTCTTGGGGATAATGAAACCATAACTGCTAGATAAATTATCTAGGCTTTGTTTGCCAGACATATACCGTGAGCCAAAGTGCATCACATACTCAATCATTTTTATTTGGTCAGAGAGTCTGGAAGTTTTCTGGAGCAGGTGAGGTTCACTGCCACACAGGAAGTTAAGTGAGAATAGTTTTCATTAGAAGAGAGTATATAAGGGCATGGAATAGGAAAAGACTGTTAACTGTGGAAAATTCCACAGTTGGCACAGGCCACAGAGCTGCAACTTTTCAGAGTCAATGCTTTTCCTCACAAACGCTCAGCAACACAAAGCATGTTGCTGCAATAAGAATCTGTGAGTAGAATCAGGGCTAAGTCTTTCCCCCAGTACACACCGGGTAGCTTAGAATTGTCTATGATTCAAAAGTGTTAAAAATCACACTGACGAGAGATTTTCACTTGGATTAAGAAAGAAAAAAATAGTATAGTATCCCTTTATATAAAACTTAGAGACCCATTTAATATTTTTATTTAGTTGTTTTTGTCTTTGGGATTTGGGGGGAGGTGTCTGTTTGGTTGGTTGGTTTGTATCTTTGTTTTTGGTTTTAAATGGTTTTTAGAGACAGGAACTCTCTGTAGCTCTGGCCGTCCTGGAACTTTCTCTGTAGACTAGACTCACCTCTAACTCACAGAGATTTGCCTGCTTCTGCCTTCCAATTAGGCTGGCCTCAAACTCACAGAGATCTGCCTGCTTCTGCCTGCCAACTAGGCTGGCCTCGAACTCACGGAGATCTGTCTGCCTCTGTCTCCCGAGTGCTGGGATTAAAGTCTTTTGCCACTGCCATCAGGCTCCACTTAATAATTTTAATAGTTATCTTTTAAGCATGGTGGAGTAGTCTTAATTTCAAACTGAACACAAGCTCCTTTTAGAATCAGGAAAAGATAAGTAAAAGGAGGGAACTGCAGGCTACCCTGGCCCCTCAGTTTGGTTCTAGGATATTCTCCGTGGACACAAACCTCTGTAGAAGCCCAAGTCCTTATTTAAAATAGTGTGACATTTGCATCTAGCATTTGTGCTTCTCCTCATTCTTTCAATCATCTCCAGATTACTGGAGATTATTGTGCTGGTTTGAATACACAGACTCATGTATTTGAATGCTTGGCCAAAGGGAGTGGCACGGTGAGGAGGTGTGGCCCTATTGGAGGAAGGGTTTCATTGCAGGCTTTGAGGTCTCCTATGCTCGAGCCATGCCCAGTGTGGCACAGTCTCCTGCTGCTGCCTTCAGATCAAGATGTAGAACTCTCGGCTCCTCCAGCATCACGTCTGCCTGCATGCTGCCCTGCCTCCCACCATAATGATAATGAACTGAACCTCTGAAACTGTAAGCCAGCCCCAATTAAATGTGTTTCCTTTAAGTGTTGCTTTGGTCATGATGTCTCTTCACAGCAATAAAACCCAAACTAAGACACTTATAATACCTAATATCATTCAAATGTTATGTGGATGGTTTCCATACTGCATTCTTTAGGAAATGTCACAAAAAGGCCTACAGTGCACTCAGGTTTTTCCATGCACTTTCAAGCTGCTGTTGATTGAATGCACAGATGTATGGAGAAGGCTGTTTTCAATTGCAATCTTCATGCCTTTTGGGTAGACAGTGCCCGTGTTATCATATCTCTGATCATAGATCCTCAGGCTGATGTTGAGTTTCTGAGGAAGATTCATTACCTCCTGGTTATGTGACTTGGACAACAAGAAAGGACAAGCTGAGGCTGGGGAGATGCCTCAGTAGGGAAAGTGTTTGCCATACAAGCAGTAGGATCTGGGTTCGAATCCCGTGAACCTATATGCAGTCGAGTGTGGTAGTGTTTATCTATATCCTTAAGCTAGATGGGAGGTAGAAACAGGACAATCTCTTGAAGCTCACAGGCCAACTAACCTGGTATACACAGCAACAAACAACAAAAAGATACCCCTTCTTAAGCAAGGTACAAGGTAAGGACTGACGCCTAAGATTGTCCTTGTGACTTCTGCATGTGTGCTGTGGCTCATGCACACCCATCTACACTCATATCCGTGCACGAATACACACATACCTACATATACTATTTATGTACACACACAAGGGCAGACGGGGGCAGAACGAGGGTGGCATGTGCACACATGAAGTTACAGAGTCTAGAATGACACTCCATTGCCTCAGCTAGGACTGCACCTCAGTGAAGGACCAGGCCTTGGCAGATATAGGAGCACCTACAGCCAGGGCTTCGTCGCCATTTCCTTACCATCTTATATCTATTCCTGGTTTCTGGCAGAGAGTTCGTTGTTGGCGTCAGCACCATCATTAATAATAATAGCACCAGGGCTTTTTCTTATTGAATACAGAAGCAATTTTCCCAAGCAATCCCCACCCCGCCACTAACTGGAATAAGTATGCATAACTGAACATGATTCAATAAGTATTTATTAAACACCCTGCCACATGATAAATACGTGGCCAGAAGCTATAAACAGAACCAAGAGCTTATTTAGAAGTTGAGAGATACAGATTATATACAAATAGACAAGAAATGTACATCAAGTGATGGCAAATGATACTTTGTTTTGATTATGTCCCTCTACCCCACCCCCAAAACCTTAGGTCATGAAACTCTACCCTCATAAATGGATTAATGCCAATTAGCAAAGAACTTGAGTACAACCTCCTGCTGTCTCTCACCCATGTGATACCGCTCCCATGCTGTAACAGAGCAAGAAATCCCTCAGCAGACACGGCCTCTCTATCTTAGATTTCCTGATCTCCAAATACCTTCTGTTGCTTATATTGGAGATGAGGCATAGGGGTCTCTGATGTTTGGAGCTGCAGGACTCATTGACAAGATCTGAATAAGTGGGTCTTCTAGATCATGGACATGACTGAAGGAAAGGTATCCAAGACAAAGGGTTTGGTTTTTGTTTATGTTCAAAAACTGCGAAAGGACCACTGTGGCTATGGTAGGATGCAAGGAGCCTAGGGAATGGAATAGGACATCAGATCAGATAGTTAGGGGATAAATCCCTGATAAATTCTTGCTTCACCAGCCATTATAAGGACTTCAGCTCTGAATTCAGCAGAGAGCTCATGGATAGAATACAGGAGTATGACAAAACAATGGAATAGGATCTCTGGTAAGAGTAAAGTTTTAGGTGCCTAGCAGATACTCAGATAAAAAGATCTCATAGTCAGCTGGATATGCAAGTCTGGATAGAGATTTAAATTTGGAATTCATTGCATCTAGGTGGCACCTCTATCATATAACTGTAATCACTCAGCAAGTAACCAGGGCAGAAAAGAACTCTGGAGATAGACTCTTGAGGTCCCTTGTCACTTCGAGGACTCCGAGCAAGAAGGAATCAGGAAAGGAATTAGAAGAAGGGACAGTTAGTCTAGAGGTGGGCAGGGGTTGGGAATCAAGAGAGTATTTTCCTGAAGCAGGTGACTCAGTGTGTCAAGACAGAAGAGAGAACATGTGTGTTGAGCTTCTCCAGTGGGGCAAGGCTTAGAAAGACAGGCATAGGATTTAGTGGCCAGCCAGAAGTTTATGGAGCAGAATGCTAGTGCAGGAAGAACGGCCAATCCTGGAGGGCTTGAGCTTTCAGGAGTAGAGCAAAGGAGCTAGAGACAGTGAGTATGTAAACTCTTGGGGTCTGCTTAGAAAAAAACAGTGGAGGGTTATAAGCATCAAGGGGATATTTTAAGTTGTGAGAAATTGCAGAACATCTGGGTCTGGTGTCCCAGAGAAGAGTGGGTAGCCAGAGTCGCCTGCCTGAGGCAGGAGAGAGAGTTTGCTGTAGAAAGAAGAGTGAGGGAAAAGCAAGTGGATAGGACGATAGATTGCTATAGGGTCTTCAGGACTTTCCCTGCCAAGTGGATCTTTTCTTATTATGAAGCTGGATCACTGAGTGGGAACCAGAGGGGGAAGAGCCTGCCTGCTGTTCGTGGTAGACTTCCTTTTACTGGGGTTAGAGTAAAACTCAGCTATGCAAGTCATCAGCCATTCCTGCAAATGCTGGGGGTGTAGCTCAGCAGCCCAGCACTTGCCAAGCTCTAGGCACTGAGTGGAGCCCCAGCATTGTAAACATTTTTTTTTTAAAGGAAAAGGAGTTAATATAAAATGCTGCTTCGTTACACTGTTTGTTGTTAAGGCTCTGAAAATCAGGGTGGAGATGGTCAAAGTAAGTAGGACGTAGCTAAAGACCAGCTCTTGAACTCTGGTCGTGCTTAGAGCATGTCTCGAGTAGAACCTAGTGCCTGACTAGAGTTTTTCTCCGCATGGTTGGCACAGCTCATTTACAAGCAACTTTTAGCAGTGTGGAGGTATCCAAGCACTGGCTTGCTTGCAGTTTGTAGCTTTGTAACACTCTACCACGTGGTGGCTGCCGCCCAAAGTCCACATACTTGAGCACTTCTATGTAACGTGAGAGGTGTGGTAGAGAGTGAAGGATGACCTCAAAGTTCCCCCTTTTCCTCCTTCCGCAGCCCATGCCCCTTTTCAGAGCAGAATTAATGTACTCTGTAGGCTATCACATGTCTGATATTTACATCTGTAAGATGTCCAGCCCCAGGCCCTTTCAGACTGTATATAATCCATCAATGGACTCCTAATTGATAACACAGTTTCAGATTGCCTTCAGACTAGCTGGAAATAGGCTCACATAAATTATAAACCCTTCTTAGATTTATTTATCCAAAGCCAGGTCATATATCCCTCCATCCAACACATATGCGCATTCT
Source organism: Meriones unguiculatus (assembly GCF_030254825.1). Classification (NCBI taxonomy): domain Eukaryota; kingdom Metazoa; phylum Chordata; class Mammalia; order Rodentia; family Muridae; genus Meriones; species Meriones unguiculatus. The sequence continues at coordinate 79,410,824 of NC_083360.1, forward strand.
TTTCCTTAAAACAAGCCCTGCCAGATCTCTCCTTTCTAAATTGACTGCTGGTCCCTGATTCCATTCAAATAGCTGAAGTTTGACAGCACATGTGTTATATTATGGTGCTTTCCTGCTTTTATCTCTAGTTCCTCACTTTTTTTTTTTCCTTTCAAATTCCTGCCGAACCATTTTCTTGTGCGTGGCCTGATCTCAAAAAAGAGTTTAGTTGAAGAGTCCCAAGAAGGTTGCCTCTTGCTCTCTCGAATTGTGCAACTGAGCTGAGGTGTTGGTCTTTCTCATTGAATGGAGATGTTGCGGGGCTTCATGGTGTCTGATTTGACGACCATTTGAAGTTACAAACGCCGATCTTGGTGATGTTGCAGTCTTCATGGAGATACGTGGAGAGGGCCATTGAGAATGTTAGAGGCAAATGCTGCAGGAGGTAGAGGTTGCCCTCAGAGGCTGTAGACTCTTCTTACTTTGGTGACTTCAGTGGTCAATGACCATGAATTCCTCCTGTGTGCTGTAGGCTCTTCTCTGTCCTTTCTAATACAGATGGCCCCTAGCTCCCAATGGTTTGTCCTTATAATCTTTTTTTGGCAAGATGATACTACAGAGTCTAAATGCACTCAGTAGGAACTGCCCTTGGAGCTGGGGTCCTTTCTCCAGCAGCAGTGTGCAGCGCAGTGATCTCTCCTCACACTGCACAGTGACAGAGAGTTCCCGCTCCCGGCCACTCCGTCACTTGTAAACAGCATGAATTCTACCTTTTCTGGGTGTCTGAGCTGGGTTGTTTGGTAGGGTAGGCATACTATTGCATTCAGTCTTCAGTGGGTTTGTTGAGACACGGCCGGCCCCATCATGAATCAAGAAATATCTGGATCATAAAAACTGTCCATTAGGCAGGACTGCTAGCATGCTTTAGCCTTCACGAGGCCCTGGGTTCAGTCTCCACCACAGTGAATTAAGTAATTAATCAATCAATCATGAGCAGGTTTTCTCCTAGTAATAATGTAGGGAAAACACTGCATTTTTTCTAAAAGAAAGCCAAAGCTGAGGATTTTGGTTCACTTATACTTCTTCATGATTACATTTTTGTTCATAAAAGATGTAATGCTTATATATAATAAATTTTCTAAGATCTTTTAAATCATTCAGAAGTCTAGATTTTTTGAGATCTGTAATTTGTTTTTTGTTTGGTTTTGGTTTTGGTTTTGGTTTTGGTTTTTCAAGACAGGGTTTCTCTGTGTAGCAGCACTAGCTATCCTGGACCTCACTTTGTAGACCAGGCTAGCCTCGAACTCACAGAGAACCACTTATCTCTGCCTCCCGGGTGCTAAGATTACAGAAAGTGTCCACCACCACACCTGGTGAGATTCTATGATTCGGTTTATACTTCTCTAGTGTTTGCATCTGTTTATATGTATAGGTACACACAAAATTGGTTGCAAAACACATAGTCCTTTTTTTTTTTAAACCCTAATTTTCCCTTCAAGGTGTTACTAAAGTTTCACAGCTTCTTACAATGACCCTGTATTGTTAACTTATATGTCATTGTAACTACATACCCGGCTGAAAAAATTTTAGGGAAGAGAGATTCATTGTGGCTCATGGCTCCATCATAGTGAGAGATGCGGGAGAGTAGCACTGGACCTATGGCAGGAGCATTATGGGTACATTCCCACAGTGATGGACAGGAAGTCAAGGGCAAGGGGCTAGAAAGGAGCGTGCATGAAACTGTCCAAAGTTCACTTTCCGCCATCTATTTGCCAGCCGGTCCCCCACCTCCTAACAGCTCCACAGCTTCTAAAGCAGCACCCCAAGCTGGGAACTGAAAGTTCAAAACACAAGCCTGTGGAGATATTTTAGATCCAAACCACAATATCCTGTGTATCCACTTTGGGATGTTCTTTTCCTGTTTGCTCGTTTGTGACAAGTCCTCACTATGTAATGTAGCCCAAGCTCTCCTTGAATTCACAGAGATCCACCTGCCTTTGCAGTGCTAATGGCTTATAAAATAGTCTTGCACTTAGATTAAAGGTGTATACTACCATGCCTGGGTAGGGGTGTGTGTATGTGTGTGTGTAGATAGATAGATAGATAGATAGATAGATAGATAGATATAGATATATACATATATATTGGTTTTTCAAGACAGGGTTTTTCTCTGTAGCCTTGGCTCTTCTGGACTTTGTAGACCAGCCTGTCCTCGATTTCACAGCGGCCTGCCTACCTATGCCTTCCCAAGTCCTGGGATTATAGGCATGCACTACCATGCCCAGCCTGGCTGGAATATTTTGTAAGCCATTAGCTGACATTTAAAAACATATAATGAAGAGCAGAGCCTGCAAGAGTATATTATAGGACATATTCATGGAATATTTGATTCCAACGGACAGAGCCTGCTTTTTTAAACTTAGCAACCATAACCTGAAAGTGCTCATGCACATGTGATTACATTTTTATAATAGTATAATGATGGTCATATACCTTATTAAGCCAGCCAGTCCATTCCAAATCATGTGTATGCTTCTCTGAGTCAGCTTATTTCACTTTATGCAATGATCTTCACTTACATTCAACTTCTTGAACAAATGATTTCATTCTTTACAACTGAATAAAGTTCTACTGTGTGTGTGTGCATGTGTGTGTGTGTGCATGCACGTATGTACATACAGCTCCTCTAGCTACTCATCTGCTGTTGCCTAAGCTGTGGAGAGATAACTCAACGGTAATAGCACTGGCTGCTTTTCCAGAAGACCCAGGTTCAATTCCCAGCACCACCATGGCATCTCCCAACCATCTGTAACTCCAGTTCCAGGGGATCTGATTCCCTCTTCTGAACTTTGAGCACACAGGCACACACAGGATACATAGACAAGTATGCAAACAAAACGTTCTTGTACATAAAATGAATCTAAAAAGAAAAGGTTATGAGATTTCTTCAATTGAAAAACAACAACAAAAAAAAGTTCTTTCCCCACATCCTCACCAGTATTTGTTTGGTTCCTTGATGATAGCCATTCTCAGTGGGTTAAGATGCAGTTTAAAAGCAGTTTTAGTTTGCATTTCCTTGGGGGTTAAGGATGTTGAACACTGAGCACTTTTCCAAATATTTAGCTCTCTTAATTAGCACGTTGGCTTGTGACACGCCTCCTGTCTTTGCATTGAAGGGGAAATTCAGCTTTGACTCCGAGAATCTTCACTCTCCTCTTCTTCTTTCTTTTCCAGTGTCTTCCCTCTCCTCTCTCTTCTCCATTGCTGCCACATCAGTGAAGATCTCTGTCTCCTCTCTAGAGGTATAATTACTGTTAAAGCCTCCCAGAATGGTTTCTGGCTCTTTCTCCTCTTTCAAGACATAATGTACACATACTGAATGTTTTGAAAACGCTGACTCAAGGTGCCCTCCTCAGACATCTTTGATGCTCCCCCTTCAGCCCCTGCTTCCTAGGACCTGTGAGCTCCAGCCTCAGTGACTCCTTTTCAGTTCTTTCAACTTTCAGTCCCTTCAGTTCCCTATCACCCCTGTGCTTTTGTTCATGGTACTAGCTCTGCCTACAAGGCAAGGTCCACCTTCTCTGATGTGTAAAAAAAAAAAGCCCTCAGTTCTGAAGGGCCAGCTCCTTTGCTGCCTTGTCTGACACTCCTAGGTAAGTGAGGTTTTCGTAGCTGTAGCCTGTAGCCTCAGCTCTCAGGTAGAGATGAGCAACTGATGAGGAAAAGAAGAGATGCAGAATTGCATTGCCTGAAAAGGTGGCATCTTTACAGACACAGCAGTACCTTCTGCCAACCTCAGGGTGCTCTTCAAAGTTCTGTTGTCTCAGTTGCCATTCTTTTTCCTCACGACTTTGAGGTGGGGGAAAGTGTTCGTTCTTCCTCTAGAATGTGAAGTTTTTACATGGGTCATCTCCTTGACTCTGTTCCTTTTGTATGCTAAGTAGTCAGTGCAATACCTTTCCTGTAACAGGTACACAAGTTAGTTCTTGTTGAATGAAAGGATCAACGATTGTGCCCTTACTTCCTCGTCCTTCTAGTAGGTATCATAGTTGCTGTTCTATTGCTATGAGGAGACACTGTGACCAAGGCAACCTATAAAAGTAAGCATTTAATTGGGGGCTTGCTTACAGTTTCAGAGGGGGAGTACATAGCCGTCATGGCAGGGAGGGTGGCAGTAAGTGGGCAGGCATGACATTGGAATAGTAACCGAGAGCTTACATCCTGACAACAAACAGAGAAGGATGATGGGGAAGACTAGGCCCTACCATGGGCTTTCTGAACCTCAACGCCCACCCCCAGTACACAACTCCTCCAACAAGGCCACACCTTTTTGTTCCTAAACAGTGGGCCAGTTAGGCACCAAACATTTAAATATATGAACCTATGGAGGCCATTCTCATGAAAACCCCCACAGGAGGCTAACTAAGGCTTTTGAAGAAACTCAGTAGGAAATGATTTTTCTGTCAGGTTGCACTGGTTTTCAGGGCTTACCAGTAAACCTGTACAGAGAAATATCCCCATTGTCTGTATACGAGTGACAGACACAAATTACACAAATGAGTAATGGCATTCACAGTACTCAAGAAAATCCATTGTTTCTTCATCTTACTCTTACTATAGATCCCATTCTGTAGAGGACAGTTCAGAGCAGTTGGCTCATGGAAACTTGAGCAGCAAGTGACTAACCATTGTATCCCAGTAATGCCTTTCCAGCCCTAGAATGCCAATGTTGAGATGTATCTCCATCTCTCCCCATGGCCTGGTATTTGAAGTTCCTTGTGTGTGAAAACAAGCCTATGGTCTCCCTACTCATCCCAGTCTTTCTGGCCCATTTTTCAAAACTTAGTCAAAAGCAGCTTTGTTTCCTAAGCCTGAGATTCAGACATAGCCTCAGCCCTCACCCCCTGCTCCTTTGTAAGGACTTCTCATGGGTGACAGTTTTATGGTAGGTGCAGTACTAGACATTAAAGTTTGTGGCCTCAGAGAATGTCACATTCTCATATCTATGTTAATGTTGTTGGGAAAGAGGACAAGAGAAAATCCAACAGTCGAGAGCATGTGACCTGGGACATGTGACCCAGGTCCCAGCTCTGAACAGGGTCTTAGAAGATAACAGGAATTATCCAGGTGGTGGTGATATGCTCATGGCACCTTCTGGAAGCAAAAAAAAATGTGTGCAGCCAAGATGGATTGTTGTTTCTAGGGTTGGCTGGGCCGTATTTTAATAGATTATATCAGAGGAGTTTGGGTTAGAATTGGTTTGGGTTGTTTTTTTTTTGTTGTTGTTGTTGTTGTTTTATTTTATTTTATTTTATTTTATTTTATTTTATTTTATTTTATTTTTTTACTTTGAAGCCAAGCAACTAACAGATTTAAGGAGGGACGGTGGGAGCTTTGTGGAGAATGAGAAAGATAAACTAGGAGTAGACAATTCAGTTGATCTTGGAAGATGAACACACTCTGTAGAGACTTCCCTTTGACTGAGAAGAGTAGAATCCATGACAACTGAGCATACAGTAAGGTACCATGAATACTACTGAATGCGTTTCTTTAAAAAATTAATCAGTCTTGGAAAACTAAGGAACCAGATGAGGTAACAAAGTATAATGTTGAACTATATGCCCCAAACATAGCTAACTATCAAAATCCCAACAGGTAGTTTATTTAAAGCAAACAAAAATCACTGTGACCTCTCCAACCCAAGGGCATTCAGAATGTTGGTACAATAAAGGTTGGGGCCGTGTAGCTTTCAGAAACTTATTATGGCACCTAGTGAAGCTCAGGAACTATGCTTTCATTACTTTTCTGCTGTTCCTCTCATGAGCGCACGGAGAGCAACCAGGCTTTGTGGTTCTCTGAAAGGGACTTCATTATAGTTCCCCAAGTCTCAAAGGAATTAAGGACACTAACTTTTTTCATTATATCTTTAACTAGAAAAGATGAAAAAAAAAATGTGATTTTTGGAACAGAATCAGATTTGAGTAGATCCTTTTGGGCTAAAATATATCAGATCAGAAATTGACCCTGGAACCAAGCTTAGGCAGCTGTCGTTCTGAATGACCTGTGTGGTGGCAAGATCATTGGGCTACGTTGCCTGAGTTCCATTCAGCATTCAAGGCTGAAAGTCACTCTTCGCTTCCTGAGCCTCTCAGCTATAAATAAGAATAGAGGAATCTCTTTAAGTCAACCTCAATATTCTGTCTCTACCTGTTTTGGTTTCTAGACTAGTAAATAAAACCTACCTATAAGGTTGGTGGATGAAAGAACTGAGGTATCATCTGCAAAAAAATGACTAAGTACGTGGCACATGGCCAGGCACTTAATATACTTACCCTTCTAGAGCTGTGTAAACAGAACTCAGGTCCCTGGCATAGATCTTCCAGAGTACAGGGTCAAACAGTACTCAGATGTCAGTAGTGGGAACTGGTGAGTTGTGATCGGGCTTAATGACCAATGCCAGAAGCTTTATTTGGAGTCCCTCGAATGTTAATTTGCTTTATTACTTTGCAAAATGTTTGCTATTTCACAGGCTGTTATGGAGACATGCTATGTAAATTCTGGTCTGTCTAGAAAGCCTGTGCATTCTTGTGTCTCTGAGCTTGTGTACTTAAAACAGCTGTACTGTTTTCCAGTTGGCAGGCTATGGGAAGGAGGGGGTTTGGTGTGTTTGCTTGGGTGGCGTTTAGTTAGGTATCAGAAAACCTAGAGGTCTTTAGGTGGGAGACAAGCTTTCCACTGTGAGTTCTTTCTTTTTGTACTTGGGTCTGTTGGGTAACATCATTGAACAGGCAAAAGTTACAGCCCAACTCTGAAGTGTTTTGTAATCCATATTTTTTTTTTCCTAATCTGTTGAAAACTGGTAGTAAGGAATTTGAGGGGCAGGTTCATTTTGTTTTAGCTGCAGAGACGGATGGTAGAAGAACCAGTTAAATGTGATCGTCAAATGTGAAGGAAACATCTGAGGGCCAGGGAATCTGGGGTCCACATGCTATGGGAATTTGCAGAGAGTTAATACTGTCTGTGCTGTTGACCCTTAATGGGAAGTAAGGAAAGGTACTATTTCAGCTGCTCATGTAACTACAGTTTGTATGCTGTAGTGCAAACAAAATAAAACAAGAGACAAAAATCAGCCAGCCATGCTAGTACACTCCTGCTCAGAGTAGAGAGACCCCATCTCAAAAGACCAAAACTGAAAAACAAACCATTGGCTATTTCAAAATTGTTGGTCTTTAATTAGAACGCGCATGGAGCTATAAAATGAAGACGTTCCACTTTGTAAGACAAAGTCTGTAGTTTTCTAGAAGACCTGTTTTCATTTCATGATTTTTCTCTGCATTTCATAGTGGAGAAATCAAGTTGCTCCTGCACTCAGGGTTTTTACTACATGGATGCCTTGGGCAAGAATGTGCTAGCACGGGGAGGCACTGAGACCCTACCCTGAACCCTCTCACCTGGGTTCTCACTGCTGCAAGCAGAGAAACTGCCCTTTGTGTGACCCATATGAGCAAGATTCAGTAAATATTTGCAAAGCAGGAGGGAGGAAGGAAAATAAGGAGACTCAGAAGATCCACTGATCAGAACTACCTCCTAGATTTAGGGAGTAAGCGGCCCTGCTTAAACCATTGCAGCTGCCACTGATTTAGTTTTCTCCTCGTAAATAAATGTTATTTGAATTTATAAAAGGCTTTGTTATAACTAAAAATGCTAGAGCCTTGTCCAACCCGTTATTATAATTTCTATCTTAACTCCCATCTCAGTTGTGCCCACAGCATCACATCTTGTCGATCTCTTATCATGGGATTCCGATCTTTTACTTTTTAGAGGCATTTTGATCATCTCTGAGCTACTGTAATCTCTTGACAACCTAAAATAAGGCCAATACTAATTTAGGACACAATGAGGATCCTGCCCACACATGCCACTATTTACAAGTTGTTTGGGGTTTTGTTAGCTTGTTGTTACTGTTTTTTGTTTGTTTGTTTTTTCTTTTTTGTCCATTTGATGCGGCTGGAAGCTAGAGTCCTGGGAGGAGGGACCGTCAATGGAGGAATTGCTTCTGTAAGACTGGCCTATAGGCAAGCCTGGGAACACTTTCTTGATCAGTGATTGATAAAGGAATGCCCAGCACACTGTGGGTGATGGCACCCTTGGGCAGATGGTCGTGGGATGCATGAGCAAGCCATGGAGAACAAGCCAGGAGGCAGCACTCCTCCATGGTCTCTTCTTCAGGTCCTGCCCCAAGGTTCCTGCCTCGGCTTGACTCCGTGATGGAGTGTCATCCCTACCTGTAAAGCAAATAAACCCTTTCCTGCCCAGATTGCTGTTGCTCATGATCTCTATCAAAGCAATAGAAAAGAAAAATGAACTAGTGCAGAAATGCACCTCCATAATGGTGGTCACTGGAGCCGTCTGATAGGAAACCTGTATAAGTGAATTTCTAAAGACCGATTTTGTCTTACAGTAAGGACTTTTACTCTCTTGTTCCTGCAGACACTATCTCCACTCAAGAAAGTCTTGGGTAGAAGTATGGTATTCATGAATTTGGATGTCAAATAAACTAGAGCTCTATTTTCATCAGTTTCTAGGCTAATGTTACATCAAGTGTGTTGACCATACTGGGGACTTAACCAGTCACCAAAGAAACCCTGGTTATTTCTTGATGTCAAATCTCAAACCTGAAACAAAAAGCTGAGGTGCCTATTTAACACATCAAACTGTTCTCCCAGCGTCCCCCAGCCCCTGCCTTTTAGACTTGCATATTCAGTTTCCTACCCTCAACTTCTCCAGCCCAGGGGTTGGGCTGCGCTATCCCGACAGCTGTCCTTCCCTGTATAATCCAGTCATTCTGATTACTCAGCCCTTTTATCTACCCTTTACTTCTCTCTCTCTCTCTCTCTCTCCCTCTCCTTCTCCCTTTCTCCCTCCCTCCCTCCCTGTCTCCTTCTCCCTTTCTCCCTCCCTCCCTCCCTCCCTGTCTCCTTCCCTTCCTCCCTCCCTCTGTCTCTGTTTCTCTCTCTCCTTCCTCCTCACATCGCCTAGATCAAGGTCATGTTCACTCTGGAGTCTCCCAGATGTCCCTACCCCTGGCCATGCTCTATCTTTTATCTTCAGTAAACCTTCTCCACCACCCAAGAGCAGTCATGTCCTTCCTCCTTTTTTATTTCTTTTTTGTAAAATTCGTTTATCATATATAATGGTTGATGAGGGTGTTTCAGAAAAGCAAATTACGGAAGGCGTTGAAGTGTGCTGGTCTACATTGTCGCTATCGCTAAGAACTCAAGACAGGCCTATTTGGAAAGATCGATAATTTGTCTTGCCTCACAGTGCTTGTGCATGTGTGGGCTTATTGCTGGTGAAGGCCTTCCCTCAGCAGAGTCCTATAGCATACAGGATGTCACCTGGCAGGAGACAAGGAACACTTGTATGTGTCTCTCACTATCTGCTGGCGTCTCTCTCCCACTCCTATTCACACAGCCACCAATATTCCATCATGGAGTTCTACCCTAAGGACCATAACTAATCATAATCACCTCCAAACGACTCCACTTCTGAACCCCATGGTTGGATTGAGTTTCTGTCTTCATAGGTCACAACAGGGATCGAATTTCAACACATGAACTCTTGGGAGAAAGTCACTCTTGACTGTAATGCAGGAAGGAAGCTATTCTGAAGAGGCACTCCTGACCTTCCCTTGGCCTCTAAGACTGTTGGAGCAATAAGCCCCAAGAAATTGGAATTTTGTCTGATAGAGCAATGAAGACATCTCTCCAGCTCTTCCCAAAAGTTCCCAACACACAGTCAAAGCAAAACTGAAAAACAAACAATTTAGGAGGAAATACAAGTGGTACTGGCCTCCTGCTGTTCTGCAGGGTTTTATCCAAATGCTGCCAGCTCCTAGACTTGGTTCCTGCTTTTCCAGGCTAATTGCATTGCTTCTGTAATTACTTTTTTACTGGGTGAGAAGAGAACATACTTCCTCGTGTGAGACCACAGCCTGTGACAGTGCCCACAGTCTGACAGCTGGGATTTAGTTGTCTCCATCTTGCTCATCTAATATTTCAATTAGATATCTTAATATATTTAAATATAGCTGATATTTTAATATAGCCAGTACAGTGTCCATCTCAGTCCCTAAAAAGTAAAAATACTCATCTTTCCCTGTTTCCATTTCTCCCCATCTTTACGTACTTTTTAAAAACAGGCTGAAATTTGATTTTGTTGTTGTTGGTTGGTTGGTTGGTTTTTGGCTTTTTGTTGTTGTTATTATAGGGTCTCACCATGGAGCTCCGGCTGGCCTACCTCTGCCTCCCAAGTGCTGGTGCTGGTGTTAAAGGCCTGTGCTACCATACCCAGCTAGAAATTTGTTCTTTTGTAGGTCCACAGTCCCCGGCTTACAGTGGTCCAACTTGCTCTTTTTTTATGTTACAGGTGCTAACATTCTGGAGAAATCATACCTTGAACTTTAAATATGGATCTTTTTTTTGAGGGGAGGGGGGCTGTGGATATGTAGCATAAGACACAATGCTGGGCAGAAGCTCCATCAACTTAAGATTCCAAGAGCGGGGCGCCTATGCACACTGTAGAATGTACTGTATCGCCAGGGCCTTCACATCCCGCCTCTCTTCCATGCAGTACATGTCTGTGATACTTTCAGCACTTTGTTATAAAATGGGCTTTATCTTGATTTTGCCCAACAATAGGTTAATACAGATCTTCTAAGTTAAGGCATTTAAGATAGGTCAATCTTGATGATAGGCTGTGAATGCATTTTAGCTTGGGATATTTTCAGATTGTGGGGTAATCCAGCTGTAACTTGAGCACTGGTATCTCCTCCTTTTTGACCGTCATGAGTTTCCTTTTCCCCATTTTGGTTTTTAAAGGGAATTTGCGAGCGCCTTTTTCAAGTCCATCATTTCACAGATGAAAAAGCTGGAATCTCACAGGGCACAGAAGTGAGGCACTTAGCACGTTCTGACAGTGTTTGCTGGAAAACTGGCCTGTGGCAGGCTCTGACAATATGACAAACGAACTTATTTTGGCCCCTGCCAAATAAGGTCATTGGGGAATGGCCCCTGACAAGCTGAAATTTAAGGCAAACTTTGAAGGATAACAAATTGCCGACTAGATGGAGAAAAGTGTTATCCAGGCCTAAGGACCACCTTGGAAGAGGACCTAGCACATTTGTGGTAGTAAAAGCAGTAGCTCTTGATGCACAAGGCATCACATGGATGACAGGAGGGGACACTGAGGAGAAGGGAGGGTCGGGCTCTCTAGGGCCTTTCAGAGTTTGGACTTAACGGCAGATGCGGGACAGTGGGAAACCTTTGGAAGCAGGGTGCGTTCTGCACATTTCAGGAAGATGCTTTTTGGGTACTCCATGGAGAGTAATGTTAAGGTCAGATGCTTGCCAGACTTAAAAGAGGCAGGCTAATCCTGCAGTTTCTCAGTCTGGGTTCATTCTGTGTAACCATAGCGTCCGTAGGAGAAAATGAGTACCAGCATGAATTAAATAGAAGGCGCAATAGAGGGCTGGGCCCGTGTCCAGACAGTTTTCTTAGTTTTCCTACGTTAGTGATGAAAGAAAGAGTTAAAGCTCACATCCCTAACCTTGGAAAACTCCCAAAAGGATTCAGATATGTCTATTAGGCAGCTTTTCAGTCACGTAAAAACTCCCTCTCTTATCTCAACTACTCTACTAACGTTGTTTTGAGCTGTTTTTGCTGTGGTTATTGTTTATCAAGCCTCCTAGGCCATAGCTTATGTCAGAGCCATCCTCCAGCTAAGCCCAGCCTGTGGGTCAGTGGTAAACACCATGATGTTGGTGTCCAGCTAGTACACGTCAGCTGTAACAGTTCAACATTTGATTCCTTCCTAAATCTTATCCCAATTATAAAATCATTTACATACTGTATTTATCAACTAACACAACTTATTAAGAAATGCCTGCATGCAAATATATTTATCCTGCCTCTAGAGAAATACCCAGCATGCTTTTATCTGGGGACTACTAACTCCTGCACCACCTACTTTATATCACCTTTAGCTTCGCCTACTTTACCTTGTCTTACTAGTTTTATTTTCAAGATTTTTTTTTAATATGTGTCTCTGTGTCGGTGTGTGTATGCAAGTACAGCTGCCTGCAGACTCTAGAGGTTTCAGACCCCTGGAGCTGGATTTGCAGGCAGTTGTGAGCCACCTGATCTGGGTGCTGGGAATCCAAGTCAGGGCCTCGTAATTGCCCACCATGTAGCCCAGGCTAGCCCCAAGGCTCAGGTTCTTATTGTCTCTACCTCCCACCTGCTGGGGTTAATCTTGTGCTTAATGGTTTGCTCAAGTGCCGCCATGTCCTGGGAACAGCAAAGGTTTTGAACCCACGTATTTTCCAGATCAAGTAACAGCCTTGTCCTCAGAGCCTTGAGTAAGTCAGAGTTGCCTCTGGAAAGTGGGGGTGAAAGCGTATGCTCGCAGGGTAGTTACGAAAACTGACACACAGTGTGTGAAACTTTTGCATGTACTGCCGTACCTTTTCACTGCTCCATTAGCAAAATAGCTTAATCGAAGTATAGTTGATACTCAATAAATCTCGTGTTTAACGCGTTCAGTTCTTCCACCCCCAAAACGTCATCCCGTGAACAAGCTTTTAGTCTTCATTTACCTGTTCATTTCTGAGCTGGCTTTTTGTGGTTTGTTTGTTTGTTGTGGATAATACTTTTCATCTTTTTTGAGATTAATAAGATTTCATCACTTCTCCTTTGCTCTTTCTCTTTTTCTCTCCACTCCCCCCCCCCCATTTACTCCTCATTGCTGCCTTTCAAATTCACGGCCTCTTTTTAAAACTGTTGTTTTGTACACTTTGTTTGTGCGTGTGCATGTGCACATATGTGCATGCGTGAGAGTATGTTTGTGTATTCCTAAATATAATGTACTCAGTCTTGAGCATTACTCACATGTGTGTTGTCAGAGCTGACCATTTTGCATTAGGTAACCAACTGGTGTGCCTTGCTTGAAGAAAATCAATTCTCCCACTCTCAGCATTCCTTGATAGCTTATAGTCCTTTGTATGAGGTTGAGGCCATGTGGGCTTTCCTCTGTCCACTCTAGCATGTATGTCTGTTGTTGTCCTTGTTCAGTTCATGTTTAGACAGTCGTGTTGGTGAGAGTTCATTTGTGTGGCTTCTGACATTCCTAGGAGACAAAACTCTCACAGAAAACTCCCTGATCCTCTGGCTCTAACAGTCTTTCTGCCTCTTCCACAAGGTTCCCTGAGCCTTAGGTGCAAGGGTGTGTTCTAGATGTATCGATTAGGGCTGCGCTCCACAGCTCTGCATTTTAATTGGTAGTGTTCTCTATCTGTTGCAAAGAGTAGTTTCCTTGCTGAGGGTCGAAGATTACACTTATCTTTGAATATAAAGGATAGGTTTAGAATATAGTTAGGAACGGTACTGGTTCAAGTATTACTTGTAGGTTCTCCCGCAAGATCTATAATACTTCAGTGGCCCTGCTTAGTTGCCTAGGTTTCCAGTACAGGGCATAGATTGCCTCCTGTTGCGCTGGTTTTAGGGGCAATTAGAGAGCTGTTAGTTACTACCAAGGTATGCATGCCGCTACAGCACCCTTAGGGACATTGTGCTAAACATGCTGCTGTTGTGATTCATCGGTGTCTTAGCTGGGTAGAACTGCGGGTTGCTTCCCTCCTTGTTGCATTGTGTCATGAAAGCTCGTCCTCAGAAAGAAGGTGTTCATTCCAGTTCATGGCCCTCTGGGCCCTGTTTCTGAAGAGCAGGATATCGTTGTTAATGCTGTGATGAAACACCATGACCACAGTAACTTGGGGAGAAAAGGGTTTAGTTGGTTTACACTTCCATAATGACTGTTTATTATCGAAGGACGTCAGAACAGGAACTCAAACGGGAAAGGAACCTGGAGGCAGGAGCTGATGCAGAGGCCGTAGAGGGGTGCTGCTTACTGGCTTGCTCACGACCCTGGCCTGCTCAGCCTGCCTTCTTGTAGAACCCAGGACCACCAGCCCAGGGATGGCACCACCCACAATGGGCTCGGCCCTCCCCCATCAGTCACTCCTTAAGAAAGCTCCTTTCAGCCAGATCTTATGGATCTTCTCAATTGCGGTTCCCTCCTTTCAGGTAACTCCAGCTTTTGTCAAGTTGACATAAAACTAGCCAGTTCATGGGGTGACCAAGGGCAACAGCAATAGGCTTTGTATTTGGGAGAATCTCTTGGACAGCCCTGACCAACAACTCAAAAGAGAGCTTCTCATGCCTGGCGTTGGTTTTTGTTAGGTAGCCTTCTACTCTTTGGGGGGAACATTTTTCAGCCCAGAAGAGAAATTTTCATTTAAACCCAAAATGTGTATTTGTACAGAGAACTGCATATATTATGGTTTGTTTATTTTTTTTTTAAGATAAAAAGTTAATAGTATGAGGTGGTTTTATTTGCAGACTTTCTCAACAAAGCAGTCGTGCATGGAGAAGGTACTGGCTGTCTTAGTGAAGCCTATTTAAAATGATCAATGCTTCCAGACCGATATCTAATTTAGTTTTAATTGGCTTTAGCATTAGGAGAAAGTGAGCTTTTAGAATTCATGCAACAGAAGTGTAGACTGTCAAATTGTGTGCTGCAGATAGCTCTTAGGGAATGCGTGCCTGAAGGTAGATGGGATGGGAAGCCAGCCCTCCAGGATCTTAGATTTAGGGACAGAGACTACAAAAGTGGTTCTCAGCCTTTCTAATGCCGCTATCCTTTAATATAGTTCTTCCTATAGTGGTGATCTCCTAACCATAAAATTATTCTCGTTGCTACCTCATAGCTGTAATTTTGCCACTATTATGAATTATAACAAAAATATCTGTGTTTTCTTACGGTCTTAGGCAACCCCTGTGAAGCAGTCATTTGACCTCCAGGGAGGTCACAACCCACAGGTTGAGAATAACTGTTCTACAATTTACCTTAAGGGCAATCATACTGATCTTAAGGTGGCAAGAGATAACTCCCTTTCCCAGGACTTCAGACGACTTGGTGTCTTTGAGCTTGGCTATCAACTTGAGTGAGGAATATTGATTTATTGCCTCCTTAACATGTGTGTTATAGGGGTGGGGCTGATACGGACAGGTCTCAAGCCTGCCTGTTAACAGTTTAAAGCCAAATACCGTGCATTCTGGGCCAATAGTTTGGGCCTGCCTTTTTCCTGGACCTTTTCCAACACCCTCAAGGAAAGAAGAGAAAGGGGTGCAGAAGGCTCTGTGTTGAGTTAGACACCACCCCAAGTGGCCAGAGAGTGTAACTGATCCAAGGACGGCGGGAAGCCCCTCTGGGTTGCTTTCACAGTTACTAAGGCTCTCTTCACCTCTGCAGCTAGGCCAGAGGGGGCCTCCTTCTCTGTACATGCTCCACCGTGATGGATTGCCTCTAAATCCTGGCGGTCTTGTTGCCTTCCTATTCATCTTCCCCTGCGTACCAAATAATGAGCGAAATTTAATCACATGCCAAAGGACTCCCCAGAAGGAGAATTTGAGAATCCTTGTCTGCTGTGTTCAGTGCGAGAACGGCTGTGAGGATCCAGAATGATCTTTTTGTGGTGAGACTGAATGTATCACGCACTGTGCGACCTCTGATTTATTTTTAAAACATTTCCCGGTTCCATTGGCTCCCTTTTAATAGTTTCCTAGAGCCTGTGTATTGTTACAGATGTTACTTTTAAATGAGGTCATTGAGCTTTCCCTTCCACCCAAAGGCCGTGTTTGCCTTTTTTATTGCAAGCCTCTGGTTGGCAGGGCTTGCCTGGAAAACAGCACAAATATGAGATCAAGGTTAAGGCTTCAGACCTCAGGAGGCGAGAAGAGGCCTTTCTATGTTTTCGCACACTCCCATCAGCCAGATGCCATGGGAGAGCATGCTCACTGTATCCTGGGGATGACCTTAGCAAGGGCAAATGGCCAGGCACGAGGCAGAGACAGACATCATGATCTCAGACTGGCTTGAGTCATGTGTTCAAAGTAAAACCTCAGGCACATCCCAAAAACTCTCTGAGCCCATTTTCTTGTGTGTCTTAGAGATCATTTTTATTGCTTGGATTTGGGGGTGGGGCGATGGGGGCTGTGTTCTGGCTCCTCGGCATGCATATGGAGGTGATAGGGGAATGAAAGGCTGGTAGTTGCTAAAAATATACATGTTCAGAAATAGGTCGAATTTTTGCATGTAGTATATTTTGCATAATTCTGGGGGAGAACCACTAACAAAAATGGCTTGCCATTGATATCTGCAAACAGTCATTCATTCATTCATTATTTATTTAGCTAGTTAGTTAGTTAGTTAGTTAGTTAGTTTTTCCAAGACATGGTCTCAGTGTTCAGCCTTGGCTGTCCTGAGACTCACTCTGTAGACCAGGATGGTGCTGGGATTATAGGCGTGTGCTACCATGTCCGGCTGTAAACATACTTTAATTGGCTCATAACTGCACTTGATCAATTGCATGCCTCCTGCTGCCTTCTTGCTATATTAGCAGAAGTAAGTAGTTTTATCAGACCATGTGTTCTGAAGAGCCAGAATTTCTACTATATGTCCTTAAACAGAAGTTCAGCACCGGTATTCCAAACTGGAAAGCTGTGGTGGGACTGGGAGCTGGTCCTTCAAAGCACGGAGGATTGGGGACATGTGGGGATCCTACCACTCTCCTGCATCTCTTTGGGTTCCGGCCACTCCAGTTTAATTCAAGTACCTGAAACCTTATGCCTGCTAAGATTGACTTCATTTTTTTGAAATTAAGTGGAAAAAAATTCATCAGCTTATGTTGGGACACCCTGCTCCGTGTCACTAGACTGGAACCTTATTTTCCTTCATGTAACAAGGTCCCAGTTATCCCTGAGGAATATATTCCTGGAAGGGGTCTAGGTGACCAGCAGCACTGTGTAGCTTATTAAAGGCGCAATCACGTGTTGCCCCAGCATGGTCTTTGAGAATGAGTTTCGGCGTAAAAAGAGAAGTTTATTGATGAGAAGTTTATTGACTGTATGAAATTTCCTTTGTGCTTTGAGTGTGTCCAGTGACAGGTGGAAATAGATCTGATGGCAGACTGAGGAAACTGACATTTTAACGTTGATTGTGTATTTTAATTGCCGTTTTGTTTGTTCACTTTTGGGAAGCAATCAAAGTGTTTGCTATTGTGCAATCCTCAGAGAACAGATTGCCTGTGGCAGGATGTATGCAAAGCAGAAAAAAAACTTTAAGCATGATAAACCTCACTCAGAAAGAGACTACAGCCAAATAGATTTACTCGGGCTCATGGCAACTATAAATAATATGTGCTTATGTAAGCTCACCTGTGCACAGACGGTATATGCTTGTGTACGCTGCCCTATGCACAGATAATGTGTTATAAATGCTACCCTACGCACAGCTGCTATGTGCTGCACACTGTATCCTATCACAAATTGGAGAGCTGACCTTGGCCTTTGGCTTCCTGTCTTGCTAAATCAACCACTACTGTTTTCTCATGCCCCGATCCTTCCATACAGGCTGCATCTTGGGATGCCATTTTAAGCAAGCCCAAGTGCATAAACCCACTCTGGTGTGTGCAGGACGCCTGGCATGACACACGGTAAAATAGGAGGTACTCTCAGCCCGTGCTCACTGCCAATCCCTTCTTATCACCTGGTACACCGTTCCTATCTTTGGATAGCACCCCTAAACCTCATCGAAGCTGCTCAGCAGATTTACGCTAACTAACTAGTAAAAGGTTCAGTGTATATTCTGATTCCCCTCAACTTGTTTGTCCTGGGCATGGGTTGGTTCTTTTGAGCTTTCCATCCCGCCAAGTAGTTCCGTTCTCATCACAGGCCAAGAACTGATCAAAGTCTAGTGGTAATCAGGATTATAGATGGAACAGTGACCTGGAGGCAACAGCACTGGAGAGCTGAGGCATGAGATTCCTGGGTCCTTGAGGAGTTGAGTTCGGCCAGCGGCCAGCATATCGAAGCGTCTTCTCAGGCCAGCAACTTACCACTGGAGGAAGGGAAGCCTTCATGTGGCTGTCTCGTGATATCCTTCAGTTGCCCGAGTACCATTGCTTTCACCATGTTCTCTCTCCATCGAAGAACAGTAATCACCCTCGACGTTAAGTATGGCATCCAAGCATAATACTGTAATCACCTCACGCTTTTGTACTTGGTACAGAATTGTGGGCTGAGAGTCAGGAGAGCTTTGTCTCAGATGCCTTCCCACCTGCCAGGTGTGGACTTGCAAACATTCAAGAAATGTTCACTGGATGCTGTGTACTCACGGCTCCAGGCTCTGGAGGGACAAGGCCACATTATCTGCTTGTATGCACGTAAAACTGTAACCGGGAGGAAAAGCATGTGAGCCACACTTACACAGATAGGTACATGAAAGCCCCCTGAACCGTCCTTAAGCGCTCATTTCCTCCTTTGCAGCGTGGAAAGTAGACACTGTATTTGGTCGTGTGCCTGTTAAATGCAATACCCCTGGGAGCTCATTGCTCCTGTAGAGAGGAAGCCTACCATTGCTGTCAGCTCACATCTCAACCAGAAAAACAAATCCAGAGCTGTGTGTGCTCAGAGCTGCGTTCGCGCTTGCTCCATCGCCCCTCATGCCTCCCTGCTCTCTGCCTTCTCCCACACGCCTGCCTCCACTGCACACTGTGTTATGCTCTGTTTCTGTCTCTTCCTGCTGGTGTATTGGTAACTACAGTAAATGGGGGTTTGCTTGTCTTGACGGATGTTACAGTGACCTGCGCGTAGTCAGATGTGTAGGGAAGTACTGGGTTGTGATGGGTGAGAGTTAAAAAGGCGTAGTGGCTCAGAGGAGGAGGGTGGTCTGATTGTGAAAAACGCAACACAACTTTTGGAAGCTATTTGTGGTGATGCACACCTGGAACCTTAGTGTGCAGGAGCCGAGGCAGAAGGATTCTAAGTTCAAGGACAGCCTGAACTACATAGTGAATTTAAGGACATCCTGGATTACATAGTAAGGCCTTTTCAATAATAATAATAAAAGAATTTGAGGGCTGGGAAGATAGGCCAGTAGAAAATGCAGTTGCTGTAAAAGCGTGAGAACTGGAGGCAAAGTCCCCGGAGCCCACATGCTCCCAAGCACAGTGGCATGCTTCTATAGTCTTGGTGAGCAGAGAAGTGAAGCTGGGAGAGTTCCGGAAAGCGCTCAGGCCAGCTAGCCTGGTGTACACAGTGGCAAACAACAACAAAGGGATCTTGTTTCAAAATAAGGTAGAAGGCGAGGACTGATACCCAAATGTTCTCTGACTTCCTCCGCCCTGGCATGTATGCACAACACATCACACAGACACGCACCCATGCATGCCCGCCCACAGATAGATTTTTTTTTTTTTAAGCAGAACAAAATTTAAAAATTCAAGAGGTTGCAAGACAGGTTAGACACAGGTGAGGAGCACCGGGGCGGAGGGAATGCCAAGCGTGATGATCCGTGGCAGGGACACAGCTACTCAGAAAGTCCACCAGTGCAGCAGGATGGGAAAACAGGAGCCAAGACACCCAGGCCTCCACTGCGCTTCTTTGACCAGTGGCTTACGCATATTTCTCAACTCCAAGGCGAGGACAGTAACACCACCGTCGTGCCAGGGTCGCTCTATGAGTGGGCGTCATAAAGGGAATGCGAGCCTCTGTCCGCTCAGGGCAGGTGGCAATCATCTCACCGTTCACTGAACACCAGGGCTCCTACGTGATATGGTTTTGGCCCCTCAGCTATCATCTGCTGTTTCCATTGCTCCAGTGGAGTCAAAGTCTCAGATCTAGTCCCTGGAGACAAGGTCTATTAGCCGTTTCCATGGTTAGAGAACGGACCTCACCCCAGCGAGTGTACACTAGCCCAACAGGGACCAGCCCCGTAAGAAGAAAGATTAGCATAAATGAATCATTTGTGCTAGAAAAAATAGCCCAGGACATAGAATGTCACCGTACCATGTGAAGAATAATAACTTCTCTTGAGTGAAATGTTCTGCTTCCTATTCCCAGGATGTTTTTTTAAGGGGCAGAAAAGAGAACGTTTTGTGGGAAATTTACAACTTTCTATCTGGTGGGATTTCTTCATACTACAAGCAGTTTATGCAAAACACATGCCTGAAGAGCCACGCTCACATACACCTGTGGCCTTTGTAGCTGTATTTCATTTTCTTTCTCTTTCAGTTCTTGCAGACAACCTGAAATCTAACCCTGGAATCAAGTGGCAATATTTCAGCTCAGAAGAAGGAATTTTCACCGTCTTCCCAGCACACAAGTTCCGGTGTAAAGGCAGCTATGAGCATCGCAGTCGGTACGCTGACTTCCTGCAGAGGTCATTGGTTTTGCTGACAGTGGTCGGCATGGAGGGGGGTGGGCTGTGATGCTGGGTGGAGGGCTTCCCCGATCTGGGCAAGACCCCAGATTCCAACCTCAGCAGTGAGTTCCACTCACAGCTCTGCCCCAAGCCTGTGGCTCAGAACCTTTTTCTCGCTCAGAAATGACGTCTGCCCCTGACACACATGGGTGTGTGTGTGCTAGGGCAGGATAACGGTAAGGCCCAGAGCTTTCCGACTGCTGTCTATCATGGCGGGCAAAGCTATGGGAAGGAAATGCAATTCCTCGCTGCACTTAACATTCTGTGCTGTGCACAGCTTTGTTGAAATAAATGTGACGGCTCCTGTTCCATGGTATGACCCTACAGGACAATGTAATGCTGTGCAGTAGAGCTGGCGGCTAACTTTCCTTTCCTGGATAATGGGCTTGGTTTTAACTTTTGAAGCTGACATGCCTGCTTCAGCCACGGCAAGCTCTAAGGTTGTTCACTGAGCCTTGGATTAGAGATCACTATCGCCCAGCTTTTCTCACACGGAGATGACTTGGCTGTACCATGTCGCCAGAGGGAGAGGACTGATGAGATCATTTGTAAAACAAGGCTCATCTATTCACAGAAGCCCCAGGCAAAGATGTACTCCTTTGAGGCCCAACAGGTCCCCTTTAGCAGGGTCAGGTGCTCAGCGCCTGGAGGTAGTGGGAGAAGACCATTCTCAATATCATTCCCCTCAACAATCACCTTCATCTTCTTCAAATTGCATCCAGGATTTTTCCCCCTGGGGTGTGTGTGTTGGGGGGAACCTTTCTGTGCTTTTCAAATGAGGGAGGGAGGGAGGTGAGAGGGAAGAAGGAAGGAAAGAAAGGAGGGAGGGAAGGAAGAAAGAAATGAGATAACTTTGTTATTTGTGTGGTTTTTATCATCCTCTCCCTAGATATTCTGGTGCAGTTACGTGCCATGGAGACTGGACCAGAAATCACAGCTTTAGTTCTCAACTTTCCTAATTCCACAACCTTTTAATACGGTTCCTCATGTTGTGGTGACTCCAACCATAACATTATTTTCATTGCTATGTCACAACTGTAATTTTGCTACTGTTATGAATTGTAAATATCTGGGTTTTCTAGTGGGTTTTAGGTGGCCCCTATGAGAAGGTCATTTCACCCCCAAATCCAGAGGTTAAGAACTACTGGTTTCGTTGGAGAGCAAAAGCTAACATTTGCCACTAAGGAAACAGATTAGATGGCAAACTGCCTTGGCATGTGGGAGGGAGGGCAGGGCCTTAGCAGTAGGCAGCTTTCACCTGCAAGTTCCAACTGGAGCCCACCTGTATTGAAGCTGATTTCTTTGGCTGCATGATCGCCGGTCCCGCCTCTTAACTTGTCTTGACTGGCTGTTGCCTTTGCAAACTCTGTACAACCCTTGGAAGCCTCCATTGGGTCTCAGAGCACTACACTGTGAGAAAGGAACCAGCGAGCTCGGTCAAGCTCTGAGGTCTGCCTCCCGGTTTTTCTGTGTAACATACAGTGCTATTTATGCGTCTTACTAAAGCTGTTTTCGCTAAAGCTGCCTGGCTTTTCATTGGGCGAATTCAGTTAGGATGAAGGCGGTATATCATTTTAGGGAATACCTTCTCACCTAGTTAGAAGAACACACACACACACACACACACAAAGGGGAACATTTGACCTACGTCACTGCAGGGCTGGGTCGGTGTTCCCACTGTTCTGTTTCTGGTTCATCCCGAGGCCACCTCTCCTGGATTCTCTTTATTTCATTTCTCTGCTGGCTCGGTGGTACTGACTGGAGTACAGCAGTCTTAAGATTTTTGGCTTGCCAACAACCTTGTGTAAGTTTGGCCAGATTTTAAGGGTTTTTTTGGTATTTTGTCTGCATTTCTTAATTTGCACCCAGGCTTTTGTGACTCACTGGCAGCTAAAATTCTTGTTTTAGAGGTTCGATAAAGGAGGGGATTCTCTTGAGGCTGGTTTGCTTTCTTAAACCGTCCACCCTTAATTTGTTCCAGGTTTAAAATGAATAGAGAGCCCATTAGACCCCCTCCTGTTCCACGCAGAGGCGGAAGCTGCTTTGATCAGACGCATTTCTCCTCCTCTGTGGCTTCTGCAGCTCCCCTGTTTCTTCACATTGCCAAACAAGAACCTGACGGGAAGGGGGCGGGGGGCTGTTGCAGGCTTAGACAAATTTTGATGACATGGTTTGAGATGCTCAGCTCAGGGGCCTTTCTGTGGCTGGCCTGTATGAGTTGCTGAGGCATAGATAGGAAAGAATCTCTCTTATCAGGGATGTGTATATGGGAAGAGAGAGGCCAGCCTGCCATTCAGAACTGCCCAGCGCATGTCCAAGTCATAGGCTCCCTCACTGCTAGCAAAACCCCATCTGAATGTCCGTGAAACAGAAGCCAGCACTGGCAAGTGGCTCTTGGTCTCCCTTTAGACCAAGTCTCTATAGCCTGAGGGATGAGCAGTTCACTCCCAAGTCTGGCCATGCAGAAGGGAACAGCAAGTAGCCAGCCTCTGCTGAAGGTGTGCCCTCTTCTTTCAAGTCAGAATTTCACACTCCTAGTCTTGTCTTTTTTTTTAATTTTATTTTTTTCTTATCAGTTACATTTTATTAACTGTTTCCCAGCTGTATCCCGTTCCCTCATTCCCTCCCAGTCCCACCCTCCCTCCCTCATCTCCACCCTGCCCCTTTCCAAGTCCACTGATGGGGGGGACCTCCTCCCCATTCATCTGACCCTGTTTTATCAGGTATCTTCAGGACTGGCTGCAAAGTCCTCCTCTGTGGCCTAACAGGACCTCCCCACTCCCTTGGGGGGTGGGGAGGTCAAAGAGCCAGCCACTGAGTTCCTGTTAGAAATAGTCCTTGTTCCTTCCCCTTACTATGGGAAACCAATTGGTTACTGAGCTACCACGGGCTACATCCGAGCAGAGGTCACTCCTAGTCTTTTCAATGCACCCTATCTAATCCCTTCCATTCTGCGCTCACTCCAACCTGTATCATCTCCAGAAGAACACACGCCAGTGAGCCCATTGGAGCATTCACAGCTGTGCTAAGACCTGTTTCCTCTCTCTAGGCCCATCTATGTCTCTACTGTCCGGCCACAGTCTAAGCACATAGTCGTGATCCTGGACCACGGGGCCTCCGTCACTGACACCCAGCTACAGATTGCCAAGGACGCTGCTCAGGTCATCCTCGGGGCCATTGATGAACACGACAAGGTAACTGTTATCCCAGTGACTCTTGGGACATGAAGATTTTGTTTCATTATGTTCAGGCGGATGCCTCATAGCAACAGCAATGGGCCTGATAGCTCCAGCGGTCCCATACAGTTACCATGTAGTCTGAGTCTTTTGGTTTCCCATCACCAAAGACTTTTTCTTACTGACCTCATGGTTGAAAACTCAGAGGTCATACCTCGCCCCTACCCTGGTCTGCAGTTTGGAAACCAAGTTGTTGTTGTTTCTGCATGAATTTAAGGATGAATTGTTGTTGTCACTGTATGCAAACACTGTACTCTATTTTGGCTCAAAGGCCAATGTCTCAGGTTCTCTTCTTTACAAATTCTTTCCAAATTTGACATGTTGATGACTTCAGACACTGATTTTTAAGCTCAGAACCTGTTCTACCGGCCTTCTTCCTGCTTAAGCTCTCTTGTTACCTAAACATTCAAGCCTGAGTACTGTGACTGAGTCATGTGGACGGTTTGAGCCCAGAAGTTTGGGGTCAACTTGAGTATCATGAGAAAGACTCGGTCTCAAAGTAAATAAAAGTAAGAATCTTTAAATGGTAGAGGAGAAAGTCACCGAGTATTGTTTTTCTCTCCTTCAGATTTCTGTGTTGACTGTGGCAGACGCTGTTAGGACCTGCTCATTGGACCAATGCTATAAGACATACCTGTCCCCAGCCACCAGTGAGACAAAAAGAAAGATGTCCACATTTGTCAGCAGCATCAAGCCCTCGGACAGCCCCACCCAGCACGCAGTAGGGTTTCACAGGGCATTCCAGTTGATCCGAAGCACGAGCAATACCACTCGGTTCCAAGCAAGTACGTGCATTCACAAGAGGTGACCACAGTGTCAGAAATGAGGTTCAGAACTAGAGGGGAAACGTCACAATTGATTTCACCGTAAAATTGTTATCGGCTGTCTTCGTAGCCGTCTAATGAGGTGTTCTCATCTTTTCCATCCTACCAAAGTCCGTCTGTGGGACTTCCAGCCTCCCAGAGCCTCCTCTTCCTGCCCCTTTATTAAGAACACATCCTCACTTATTTCCCGGGGGAACAGCCACATCCGCTTTCATGTTCATTGTTGGCCTTGCCTCCCTGTAAGCTCGGGGCAGTACTGTGCTGGTGCGCCTATGCGCCAAAGGGGGCGACAGGGGTGCTTGCCTTGATCCTCTCTCTTCTACCCAGCTGTCTTTGAAAGGAACACACCCTTCCCATGTACAAAAGCACTCTAATTTAATTTTCATGTATTAAAGGAAAATCTGGAATGAGGGATGAGTGTCACAGGAAAGGGTGGTTGAAATAGGACTCTCCTTTGAAACTTCTCAAAGGATTCTTTTCTTTCCCCTTTTAGACCTAAAAAATCTGTAGCCATTTTCCCTTATTTAAAAAAATTTAGGGCATCCTGTTTGGGGTTGAGTTTTGTTTTCTACCCTCCCCGCCCCACCCCTCCTTGAGATAGGTTCTCACTGTACAGCATGGCTAAGCCTCCAGCTTCCCCTCCATCCTCTTGCCTCTCCCTCCAGAACGCTGGTATTACCCGGTTTAATAGAGCCTATTAAAAGAAATGTAAGGACCATATTTTCAAGCTGGTCTGTGAATCTACACCTAAGGATTTGAAAGCCTGACAGTGCTGACGTCAAGCGTCATGCCTGGCTCTCTGCCAGACTAAGCTACCGCAGCAAGTGTAACTATGATGGTAGATGGCTTAATGGTTTTATCCTTGCCGTATCCCATTGTTGGAAGCACGTTAGTGAATGACTGTGGGTACTTGGATGCATCATGTCTTGCCTGCCAGCATGAGTGAGCACCAGCCACACACAGGCCGGTATGGTGGACTTTGTTTTCAGCTGCCCACCACAGTTCAGTGAAGCCAGTGACTGCTCCAGGTAGATTGATTAGTGTGCTGGTCAGTTTTTTGTCAACTTGCTATAAACTAGACTTATCCAGGAGGAGAGAACCTTGAGGAATTGCCACCATCAAATCAACCTATTTACATCAATGCCAGTGGGGCATTTTCTTGATTAATCATTGATTTGAAGGGGCCATCCTCTGGTGTATGTCCCCACCCTTGGGCAAGTGGTTCTGGAGTATTTTCTTAGAAAGCAAGTGGAACTTGCTAAAGCCATGCTCCTCCATAGTTTTAGTACCTGCCTCCAGGTCCTGAGTCCCTGCTGTGAGATTAAATAAACCCTTTCCTCCCCCAAGTTGATGATATTTCCTACAGCAACAGAAAGCAATCTAGTACAGCTAGTTTGTGACTATCCCTCACCAGAAATGTCCTCTCTACTTCACTCTTGAGTTATCAACTCATCACTAGAGTTTCTGTCCAGTTTTGATTGCTATCTTGCTCAAATAAAGGAGAGAAATGTTAGGCTAGCAGTGGCAAGCCCAGATGCCTGCAGCATCTAGGCATCTTGAGAGATGATAGTGAGCCATCCTTGGTGATGTGGGCACAGTAGAGGAACTTGCTTCACCGGGACGGGTGGTACTAGCATGGCCGTATCCTGTGGTATCCCAAACATTAATGTTCTTTCTACTTTAAAATCATAATAAATCTCTTCTCATGGACCTTCCTGTACTACTCTTTGACAGAAAGCCTGGTCTCATAGGAGACATTTCTTCTTGCTTTTGTTTGTTTGTTTGTTTGTTTGTTTGTTTGTTTGTGTTGGCAAACAAAACCATGACAAGAAGACTGGCCATTAAAAACCTGGACAGTTTTGATAGCACGGGTTTTCTTTTAGGTCATATACAATCCTTCCAAAGGTTAGCTTGCAGTCCCACATCACAGCCTCCATTGGCAGCTGAGAGGAAGAAGAACCCAACCTTGGTTTAGGGAAATGCTTCAGGAGTGTCCACTGTCCATGTCCTAGTGACAGGCTTTGTGGTGTCCCAACAATATGGCCTAGGGGTCAAGTATTCAGGCTTGGATTTCAACTCCCAATCTTTTCTGGTCTTGTAAAAGTGGGAAGATTGATTGAGCTATGCATAATTGGCTTTATCTGCAAAGTGGGTATGACAAGACCCAGGATGGTTTCATAACTGTTCCATCAGCATTAGCTATCATTCTCCTGTCCTGGCCCCTCTGAGGCACCTACCCCACCGCCCGATCATTTACAGCAGTGAGATTCCTATAGGATTACTGTAGGGATTACCTATTGATGAAAGGGAGACATCTGCACCTATCAGAACTCTATAAATAGAAGCTAGACTTTACCAGTCTTTGAGGCTTTACACTAATTTATCTTATACCAACTAGAAGCTAAAACTTTTAGCCAAAATGGGTTTTTCCCCCCTAGGTCTCTTGGTAGATACATAAGGAATGTTATTAATCTTTTAGGTTGTTTCTCTGTGTTTGTTTATTTGCGGTTGTTTGGAAAAGCATCTCATAGCAGGAGAAAGATTATTGGGAGTGTGGATCTGATTATATAGCCAGGGTTCAAATTTGCATTGCTTTCCCTCTGATCTTGATTCCAAGACATGCTTGTGGCATACTGAAGAGAGTCCCTGAGTGGAGTCTGTCTAAATTTTCTGTCAGTTTTGGTGCAATGACCTGCTTTGCCCCAAATCCTGAAAATTAACCACATCTAACTATACCAACATTATGAATTCCCATCAGTGGGTGACTCAGGGGAGAAGGTCCCAATGAACCAAAAGCCAAATCAGACCAAACGTAATGAAACTGTTGAGTGGCCACTCCAGAACAGGACTCGGCCATCTTCAGAGAAGCTTCCTCCTGCAGCAGTAGGTGAGAGGTGGCACAGAGACCCACAACTGGACAATGTGCAGAGAGTGGGAGACTTTAGAACTCAGCCCTAAATGGGATGTCTTCATCAAGCCCCTCCCCTCAGCTGGCTATGGGGCAAAGGAGGCAGAAAGACTGTAAGAGCTAGCCAGCCAGGCAGTCACGTCCGTAATCCCAGCACTCAGGGAGGCAGAGGTAGACGGATCTCTGTGAGTTTGGGGCCAGCCTGGTCTGTAAATCAAATACAGGATAGCCAAGGCTGCACAGAGAAATCCTGTCTCAGGGATGCACAGGGCCTGCTGCACAGGTTCAAGCCAGACAGAGTCCCAGCAATAAAAGGGGGAACACAAGCTCCATCCCTAACCAAGAAGCTATCTACAACTAACAGCTACTTAGCGAGGAAAAACTAGTTTTCTCTACTGGATATATTAAACACATTCCAGCACTAAATTAAGACTCAATGGTATCTTTGTAGGCCCTTTTGTCTGCTTCGTTTGAGGTATGAGGTTGTTCTCTTTCCACCCCTTGGCTTACTGATTTTTTGCTTGTATATTATGGTTCCTACTTTTGTGTTTAATGGGTTTTATTTGTGTGTGTGTGTGTGTGTGTGTGTGTATGTGTGTGTTTCTTGTGCTTTTTTTTTTTTTAATCCTGATATGTTTGGATTTGTTTGCCTGTTTGTTTTCAAAAAAGAGAGAAAGAAAGGGCATGTGGTTGGGTGGGTGAGGTAGGGGTCATAGAAAGGGAACCCTAATCAAAACATTTCAGGCAAATGTGTGTATGTATGTATCTGCTAAATGCCAATGGAAACAAACCTTCAATTTTGCTTGGTTGGGTACTGAGCAATGCTGGAAGAGGGTCTGGGCAGACCTAGAAAGGATTTTATTGTGGGATAAAAACAAAATGTGCACAGTTACTGAGGGAACCTAGGGGCTTGGGGCTTTCTGGATGCAGCCTCCTGCTCTAAAACCACCTCCTTGTGACATTCACAGAGGCAGTGGGCAAAGTTCTATTTGGAGGCCAGTCTAGGTCCATCCCAGAATTTATCACCAATGGGACCATTGCCAAGAAGAGATGTTTTCTGTTATACTGTGTCACCTGTGATAACAGCTGTATCCCCTCCCATAGGAAGTAGAGTCATTTTATTCTGTGCTTTGTTTGACATTTCCAGTGTGAAGCTTAAATAAGATATTTCAGACTCTAGTAAAGTAATAAGCAGGAATATAGTTACAACTGAAAAAAAAAATACTGACATCTAGTATTAATGTGGGAGGTTTTCCTAAAGCTTAAGAATTTTTATTTTTTCATCAGCCTTCACTTTCTGATTTCCAATGACTGAATAAAGACATTTATACTTTTAGTTAATAATGTCCAACCATCTTAATTGTCTTTGCTAGTAGTCAACAGTGGATATATTTATTACTAGTCAAATTTTATTAAATGTTGGTTCTCTACTACATTGATACAACGTAAGTTATCAACCTCCTCATAGTAACAGTTCAAAATCTAAAATGGAAGTTTCCATCCTGCAAGAGCTGCAGATCACTGCTTAAGTATCGCCTTGTAACAAACAACTATAACACAGTGGTCCTGACATTCCATCACCTTTCATGCATTCTATACCAGTAGACCTGTCATTAAATTCCACCCATCCTCAGGGACAGCTTCCCAAGAGTACAGATGTCAAGAAATGGATCATAAAGCAAGTAGGAGGCTGCCTGCCATGGTTCCTCTAAAGCAGGACCTCTAGAAATAAATGTACATATAAATATGTCTCTGCATAGGGCTAAGATTCCCTACAGAGTGTCCAAAAACATCTGTTGGCTCAAAGACATTTGTATTAGGTGGAGGAAGGCAGAAACCCAGCTCTCCTCCATCCCTCTCTTTGTTAGCTACAGTGTAGGCATTTCTTCATTCCCTTCCCCTTTCCCACATCCTCCCTTGTCTGTGTCTGAGTACATGCCAGAGTTTAATGTCAGGATGTCTTCCTCAGTCAATCCTTCGCCTTATTTTTTGTGACAGAGTCTCCCAATAAACTTAGAGCCTGTCACCTTGACCAGAATGGCCAACCAGTAAGCTTCCAAGATCCACCTGTGTTTACCAGCACTGGGATTTAGTTCTATACCAGCACACGTAGCTTCTAAGTATCACCTTTGAGAGATTTTACCCATTGAGCCATCTCTCTTGGCCAGTCACTCTTGCTCTTGAGTCAGTCCACTTTGGAGAAGGTCTTCTTACCGAGTTGCAATTACTTCTCGCCAACTCATTGACCTATTTTGGGAGGCAGTTTGAATTACAGTCACACATTGTCTTCAGGTCAGTTGAAGAAATACACACATCTATGTGCACTGGCACTATCTAGGGTACCAGCTTCCCATTCTCTAAACATTTCTCCATATGCACATAAGAAGAGGTTATGACGTTTGCCTACATGGTTCCAATACACTAAGCAAATAGCAGCATTTTGGAGCGGAGCTTCTGTATCCACTATTTTGCTCTGCTACGCTGACAAGATTTCAAAATCAAAATGTATTTTTGGCAGTAGTTGGGGTCTGGCAAGTCACTTTGTATGTCTGCAGACCCCTAAAAGAACCTCCACCTTAGAGCTATGCCCCGCCCCCGAGTGTGGCTCCTGTTAATGGCCTTGTATGACTGCGAGCAGGGTAAGCTGTGTTCTGAATCCTTATCTCAGAAGCTGGGAAGATTTCCTTTTAGGCTGGCTTAAATGAACAGTGTGGGTGCCTGGAGGAAATCACTGTCTTTCATCTGGTAAGTGTGTCAGGAGCATCTTTGCACTGGATAAGTGGGGCCTTGCTGTCCAGAGAGCGTGGAATGGAAGGGAAGAAGAATTAGCAAGATGAAAGCCAACACATCCATCAAATGGGAAAGGCACAGGACGCGCGCGGGGCCAGCCATTTCCTCTGGGTAGGGAAGTCTGGGGAAAATGGAAAGGAAAACTACACAGCTCCCTTTAGCCAGAATCGGAATGTAACCTGGGTTTGTGTGTTTTTGTTTAGATACAGACATGGTCATCATTTACCTGTCAGCGGGTATCACATCAAAGGACTCCTCAGAAGAAGATAAAAAGGCAACCCTCCGCGTCATCAATGAAGAAAATGGCTTTCTGAACAACTCCGTAATGATCCTTACCTACGCCCTCATGAACGGTAGGCAGTGTCTCAAGCTTCTCCTTTCAGATTAAAGTCCCCTCTAAGCAGGAGCTGCTTAAGAAGGTAGCTGTGCTTTGATAAAGCTTTCTGCCTCTGTGTGGTGTGGATCCGCCATACCTATTACTATGAAGCTTTCGCTTCAGTGGATCCCCCTCAGGGCCTCAGCCTCGGCGCTTGGGCACTGTCTTCCCTCTTGGCTGAGAGATAAGGTTTGCATCCTGTAGCCCACCCCACCTCTGAGCTCTGTGCACCTCACCTCCACACCCTGCACTGGATTAGGGACGATGATCATCAGTTTGAGCTGCTAAGGAGAATATGGAGAATGCTCCTGAAGTACAAATTCTAGGTATTGTCCTCAAGTTTTTATTCAGGCCCTCTTAGGAGGGACCCAGGAGCACCTAAGGCCTTATGAACCACCCCGAGGGAGTACAGACCCGTGATCCAATCACCACAGTTGCAATCAGCATTCACCAGCAGCAGGCTCAAGGCAAGGTTCTTTGTCTCTTTAAGCCTCAACTCCCTCCCACCCCCAGGCAACATCTTGTTATTTAGCCTAGGCTAGCCTCAAAGCTGAGGTTCCTGAATGCCAAGATGGCAAGTGTGTGCCAGCTGAAGATCTCTTTTATCTCTGAAATTAGAAAAATCGAATCTCCGGCACATGGAGAGCATTAAAGATAACAGCATGGTGTATATTCAGAGTTAGCAGAGGGACTGGAGAGATGGCTCAGAAGAGAGTGATTGCTGCTGCTCCTACAAAGGACCTGACTTCTGATCCCAGCACCCACATTAGGCAGCTCACAACCACCTGAAACTCCAGCTTCAAAGGACTCCAACACCCTCTTTTGGCTTCCGGGGGCCCACCTACACACACGTACCTGAAACACACATATTTTAAGTTAACTAAGTTAACATAGAATCCGTTGCCTCACGGATCCTGGGGAGGGAGTGGATGATGGTGATATCGCCTGTCGTGCACAACGTAGCTGGCAGCGAAGGGTGTCTGTGCTGCCTGGGGTCAGTCTTACTCAACACAGTCATAGCACGTGTCCTTCTAACACACACGGCTTCCACCGTGGAGCAATGGGTGGCCCCCCTCTCCCGTGGGTATCCCCTATTCTGTGGGTGCCCTCTCCTCTGTTCCTTCACTTTTCCAAGCATGTGAGCTTAACAAGCAGGAGGGGGTATTGTCTCGTGTGTTCTGAGCATAGGAGCGAGCCACCCAGCCAGGATGAGTGAGAGCAGCCCGTCTTTGCTTGAGCACGCACCCATCAGGGTTGTTTCAGGTTGGCTGATGCTCTGTTCTGCTATGGTGAACCTTCTTTCTCTCATGTGTGAGAAGGAAGGAAAACAAAATTCCCTGAGCCATTGAACTGCCCATCATATATACAGGCCTCCCTCTTGCTGGGGAGACAGGCAGGTGAATTAAATGCAGGAGAAGAGGGAAGAGCCCCACAGGAAGTAATTGCTTCTTGTATGTGACAGACACTGAGGAAAAGTCCCTGGTATCACCTGTCCAGGCACCAATCCTTCTGTCAGAGTAAACTTCTGTTTGGGTACACTTGCTATACCCCTGGCCATCCACATTTTAAAGCATCTAGTAACTCCCATTCACCCATCCTTATCTCTTCAGCATCTCACTTCTGTCTTACCACACACATCCTGTCACTGCTACTTCATCTCTGCTGTTCACTGGAGGAGACACTCTCCCACACTAGACCCTCCAGGAGCTCAGATGACTGGAAAAATACAAAACAAAACAAAAAAAACACAAACAAAAAAAGTTAACAACTCATAGAAAGTTTAGTCATCAAGCTTTCGGGGAAAACTAAGAACTTTGAAGGCAATGTAGAAGTTGTGGCATAGAAATCTCTGGAAGGCTGCTGGCTCTCGGTGGGAGAGCTAGGCAGCTTACGTGGGGTTGATGTGGATGGGCAGGCCAGCAGTTTGGAAAGGAAGTGTTATGAAAAACCAGAGAAAGTAGCTCAAACTAGAACATTTTGCTGTCTCTGTCTGTCTCTCACCATCTCTCAGATCACCTCATAAAACTTTGACTTTTAGCATCTTTAATTTGTGAGCCTACGTCAGAGAGAAGTCTGAGAAATGTGGTTTCTAGCATGGTCCAGCTTGGATTTACAATCCAGCATATTTTCTAGTCTGAGAAGGAGTGACGAAAAATGCCGGTGCCAATAACTAAAAACTCCATCCCACACTATTCTGCCTTGCCTGGCAAATATTCAGATTTGTCTCTTGTTGACATTTTGAGAGCCAAGAAGCAGTGTTGAGCAAAGAGGAAATAGATCTGGTGCCCGAGTTATCTCCTTTCATCATTTTACTTCGGTGAGGTTAAAAATCAGTCACGTCTTGTATTATAAAGCAGACATTCCCCACTCCTTAGCTCTATGCCAAGGAAAGGGATTGGTTATCTGATTCTCAAATCATTTGACCCAGAAATTTTGTTTCTTTCCTTTAGCATTGAATGAGTAGAGTGAAATTCAAGTTTATCTAGGTATAATGTCTTTAAAAAATAAATACTAAGCCAGTCATGGTGGCACATGCCTTTAATCTCAGCACTCAAGAGGCAGAGACAGAGACATCTCTGAGTCTGGGGCCAACATTGTTTGCATAGCAAACATTAGGCCAGCCAGAGTTACACAGAAAGGCTCCATTCCTGCACCTCAAAGAAAGGAATACAGAGAAGACACTAAATTTTGCTACTACTTAGTGAAATAGAAATGAACTCTTGAGATAGTGGTGTATATGGTAGATGAGCCATGAAATCTTCAGATTCTTTGAAGGGCTGAATAATAGCTCATAGGAAGCTTGAAGTCTTCCAAGACTATGAGACAGAATCTTCTGGAAGTGCGTTGGTAATCTCACTAGCAACTGGAAAGCACTTGAACTTGTTACAGTGGTACCCATGTGAGATCAGTTACTAATCCTTTTGACTATATGCCAACAATAGCAAACTTAAAAAAAAATGGTTTATTAAATTTATTTTTGTGCTATGGAATACAGATGTTGTAGAACAATACATCCCACTATGCCTAAATCTTTTTACAAAGTTTTCAATACCCTGTAAATATAAAAAATACACATTAAATAAATCAAATTTAGTCTTATCCTAACAATATCAAGCATAAAGACATTTGTAATTAAAATGAGCTTGAAGAAGAGGGCTTAGAAGCATTGCTAAAGGCAGACCATAATTCTTTCATTTTGTTTCCTGGGTTTTTGGTGAGTGGTTTTACAGGCGAAGAAGTAAGGAATGAAGTAGCATTCTTTAAAACTCTCCAAAGTTCATATACGACTCTAAATTAAATGCAGACCTGTTAACTATTACTTTTGCTTTCAGATATTAAGTGCAGCAAAGAATTTAAATCTTATAATTAAATGTTTAGGGAGAGCACATCCTTCGCTCCCCATGTGTTTTTCATCACTGCCTTTTGAAGAATCCGTTTGTGCTTTTAACTGTTGGAAGAAATTCTGTCTCG
Source organism: Meriones unguiculatus (assembly GCF_030254825.1). Taxonomy (NCBI): domain Eukaryota; kingdom Metazoa; phylum Chordata; class Mammalia; order Rodentia; family Muridae; genus Meriones; species Meriones unguiculatus. The sequence continues at coordinate 79,444,787 of NC_083360.1, forward strand.
GCCTTTGGTTTACAGTTGGGAACTAGTATTACCCAGGGTCTATATTATTCCTACAAAGACCCCTTGAATACTACAAGTCTTCATGGTTTTGGTTTTGTTTTCTTTGGGGAGGGGGGTTGTGTGTTTATTTTTGTTTTGAGATGGGGTCTCACTATGTAGCTCTGGCTATCCCAGAACTCACTAAGTAGAGCAGGCTGCCTTTGCACTCCACCTCCACCCCAACCTCTACTCCTAAGGAGTAGGATTAAAGGCATGCACCACCAGACCCAGTGCAAACTGCTACCTGGATATAACCAAGCTTTTCTCTTGGTGTCGGTTGCAGATGGGGTGACTGGTTTGAAGGAGCTGGCATTCCTTAGGGATCTGGCTGAACAAAACTCTGGGAAGTACGGCATCCCAGACCGGACAGCCTTGCCTGTGATTAAGGGCAGCATGATGGTGCTGAACCAGCTGAGCAACCTGGAGACCACAGTTGGCAGGTTCTACACCAACCTTCCCAACCGGATGATTGACGAGGCTGTCTTCAGCCTTCCTTTCTCTGATGAGATGGGAGACGGTGAGTATAGAGAAAATCCTACTGTAAAAGAGGAAAGAAATGAGCAAAGAGAAGAGGTACACCCTTCCTTCTCCAGTCCCTCAGATACATATGCTTGCCACCTAATCTGTGCTCTAAAGCATAAACCCAGTGCTGTTTCCTCCTTGCTCCGGCCTCGAAAGGCGTAATAATATAGTTTCTAATGCAGGTAGTCAAGCAGCACTGAAGGGAAGCTTTGTATCACAGTCTACAGGGAAACACAAAGGTTTGCCACCGGCTTTGTTCTTAGATCCTACACTGCTAGCCACCTTGTCCGCGGTGGTGTATTTCAGCTCAGTAATTTTCCATTTGGTCATCTGCCAAAAGGGGTAATAAAATCTGTGCACTTTTTTAGCATTAATTCATACACATATACTAATGTATACAGATTAAGATGAAGACCCACATAGCTAGAGTATTGTCAGCATCCACAATTCTTGGTTGTGGACATCTTTAAGAGTGTCCAAATTGGGCTCGAGAGATGGCTCAGTGGTTAAGAGCACTGTCTGCTCTTCTAAATGGGCCTGGGTTCGAGTCCCAGCACTAACATGGCAGCTCACAAGTGTCTGTAATTTCGGTTCGAGAGGATCAGGCTCCCTTACACACACACACAAGCAGGCAGAACACCCAATGTAAACAAATAAACAAATAAACATAGTGCCCAAATCCCTTTGTAGAAAAGATTTCAGATAGGTCCCAGAGTGTACACACACCACCAGTTACAGGAAATTACAACTAGCTAGAGAAACGCACATCATTTTTATGTTTTGTGGTTATTTACAGCCCCCAGATTGCAGGGTGGTGTGAGATCTGAGAGATTTCCTTGTCTCGGCTTCCTGTATCCTTCAAGGCGGCACAAATTTCCGGCCTTACAGTGGAGGCAGCAGAGTCTAGTGCCCAGGTGGCGTCTTAGAGCTCCCATTTCCCATTCCACACCCTTCCTCCCCTGCACAACTTCCTCTGGGGTGCCTCTCTCTTTCCCTGATTTCCCTGTTGTTTCGTGTGGCATGTGCGCTCAGTAGGAGCTGTATATTCTGAAAATCTGCTTCTTAAAAAAGGCTTAAGTAAGGTCCTGGCGATAGTACGGCTGACAAAGCCTACGACACTCACTGTCTGGCCCTTCACCCGCGAGAGGGGAGCAGGGAGGCAGTGGAACTGGAGATTTCGTGGCTTGAAATGCATTCCTATGGAAATTTATAGTTTGCCTTCAGCTGCTCAGAGTTCTGTCCCCCACTCTGTCTTCAGGGTTTTTGAAAAGATTGATTTGTTAATGAGCTATAATGGCTATACCTTTTACAGGTCCCTTTCCCACAATCTCTTTTGGTCCAGCATCCGATAAAAATCACTAAAGCACTTTGGGTTTTGTTGTAGTTGTTGTTGTTGTTTTTCTCTTGTCAGTACTGGTGAGGGGTATTATGTGCAGTGCCACTTGTATAGTACAAAAGTTGCACAGCTGGAATGGAACTCAGATTTTCTTTCAGACCCCTTAGCCAGTGCTTTTGTGACATACAGCCGAATCTCCCGACTGCACCAAGGTGTATTTGACGCTGCAGTGTTTTCTATGGATTCGAAGTCTCCTGGCGTCCCTGGGAAAGCAGAGGGGAATCTTCCTGTTTAAAGGAACCACAGTATCTGCACTCCCGAAGGACCGTCTTCCCTTTCTTTGTCGCACTCTCCGTACAGTATGCAAGGGCAAGGGGTCAGGACCTAGATCCCAGGAAACTCTTTCCAACAGGACCTGAGACCACTGTTACCAGCCCTAGAGCACAGCTCCAGCCTTTGCCCGGACTTCCTGTGCTACTCTTTGATTCTGTTTTTAACCCGCAGGTTTGATAATGACTGTGAGTAAACCCTGTTACTTTGGAAACCTCCTCCTGGGAATCGTAGGTGTAGACGTGAATCTGGCTTACATTCTTGAAGATGTGACGTATTACCAAGACTCCTTGGCTTCCTATACTTTTCTGATAGATGACAAAGGTAATTTGCAAAGAGTTAATCATGAGAAATGAAACTTGCACCAGGCACAGTGACACATGCAGGGAGGCAGAGGCAGGCAGACCTCTGTGAGTTCAAGGCCAGGCTGAACTTGTTTTATGGAAAACAAGTCCAGGACAGCCAAGGCTATATAAAGAAACCCTGTCTTGGGGGTGGGGAGAGAAAAGAAGGAAAGGAAGGAAGGAAGGAAGGAAGGAAGGAAGGAAGGAAGGAAGGAAGGAAGGAAGGAAGAGTCTGGGGTATTCTTGTACTAATAAATGAAGTGGGATAAAGATAGTTCCCAGAAAACTTATGTCACCGAGACCACTCTGGCAGTGGAAATGTATCACAGAGATGTCCAAGCGAATTCACAAACTGTTGAGGTCCTGCTTGCCAGGCTGTGAGATTGTAGGTTTTCATAACATCAAGAAGTTAGACTTGGGGTGAATGACGCATAAATGGGGTTTAGATGGCTTTTTGTTAGTATTCTCATCTTTAGATTCCCTGGCAGGAGGGTTAGCAGATTAGAAAGTTAATAAAATGAAAACCAGAAAAACAAATACCACCTAAGTAGCCTCAATTAGATAGATGTTCGGGAATCTACGATCTCTTTCAACGCCTCAGGAGTTTTATGTGAGCACATATAAAATAGGGTGAGTTTTATTGGACTGCTAAGGTACATACACAGGCTTTGAGTGCTGGGCAGCCATCCCAGATGCTCCACAGTTGTGGCAGTTGTTAGAACCAGCACCCCACAGCTTCCTGATAACGTGTCCTGTTCTGTGATTTCAGGGTATACACTTATGCATCCGTCTCTCACCAGGCCATACTTACTGTCAGAACCTCCCCTTCACACCGACATCATACATTACGAAAATATCCCCAAGTTTGAATTAGTTCGGCAAAACATCCTAAGGTAAGGATTGGTGAGGGTTGCGGTTATTTCGTGTTTTCTGAGACGGGGGGCCCGTTGAGGGCCGCGATGAGTGTTTGCCATAGGGTATAAGGCAGGTATCAAAATCATTTCCCTGTTAACCGAAGATTTTCTGAGTATCTTTGTCCTAATAGGAGGCAAGAGCCAGGGAGCTGACTCAGGGAAAGATAAAGGTGCTCGAGATGCACGTTTGGCAACCCAACACGGATCTCAGAAACCACATAAAAGAATCCGTTCCCCATAGTTGTCCTCACACACACACACACACACACACACACATTGTGAGCACATACACAGTAATAGTAAATAAAATTAGGTTATCCAACAAGAATTTAAAGAAGCCTAGCCAGGACTCTTGATATAACGGGAATTGTGTCAAAATTGTTTAGAGGCAATGCCTTGTCGATCAGATTTTGCGTTTACGTTGAGTTTATTTGTAAACTGAGGTACATGTTAGCTCGTGTTCTAGAAAGTGCTCTGCTTAGAGCCAACTGAAATGTCTTAGCAAAATAAAAGGTTTGGATGAGGGACCAGTAAATAGCTCGTCCGCGTAACGTCCGACATACAGTTTATGCAGCGCTCTCTCTTAAAATAAAAACAGACTGGATGTTTTCCAACTGTGAGACGTTGTTTTGGCAGATGGTAACCTATGGAGAAACGAGTCTCCGTGCTCATTGGTTGAAAATTAATAAGTGAGTGATTTGAGACAAGTCAGTCTCTGGAAAGAATTAATGTTGGGGGTCAGGGCAGAGACGGGGTGGGAGGGGGGTCGGCGGCTCCGAATGCGGAGTTGACATAATGCTGTTACAAGATGGAAAAAAACCTCCTCACATCTCGTCTTTCAAAAGTGATGGGTTTCAAGGCTGTTCAGAAGCAGGAGGTGGCCATTGACCCACAGCTTCTTCCTTGCCTTTAATTAAAAGTACTTCATTTTCTCTCTCGCCTGAGGCATTGAATTCTGCTTCCCCACACAGCCTCCCTCTAGGCAGCCAGATTATCACCGTCCCTGTGAACTCGTCTCTGTCTTGGCACATCAACAAGCTGAGGGAGACGGGAAAGGAGGCTTACAACGTGAGCTACGCCTGGAAGGTGGTGAGTGGGAGGAAGCCGTTTGACTGGCCGTGAAGTCCAGGCCGGCGCTCTTCCGACAGGAACTCTGGCGAACTCTGGTCAGGCCATGTGACTAACCAGATTTAAAGTGACTGGGAAAAGAAGACATTCCACAGATGGTTTACATCTTATTTTTCTCTCTTGTTTATAAAGCCAGTAATTGTTCATGACAAAGAGATCAAATCATGTAAAAGGATATAAAGGGGGGAAAAATAGATTCTCTCCTTCCTGCCCTTGAACCATTTCCTATCATCACCGCTTCAGTCGGTTTTCAGAATTTTTTTTTTCTGCACAGACAAGTCTCTGTGTGTACATATGCATGAGGAACATTAGTGCCTGTATGAATTTATGTAGATAGAACAAAGTTATTTAAAGGATTTTTTTTTAATTACAGTTATTTAGTTGTACCTGTGTGGGCATATGGGGCCAAAGGGCAGCTTGTAGAGTTGGTTCTCTTCTTCCACCAGGATAGACCTGGGGCATCACAGCTGGCAGGAGGCACGTTCACCTGCTGAGCCATCTGCCGGATGCTTCCCACACACACACACACACATACACCTTTTAAATATAGATCATTCCCAGGAGTTTGTTTGGTCTTGTCTTTTTATTGTTGTTATTCTACAATTTAAACTTGGTAGCAATAGGAGTTTAAAAGGAAGATATGAAAACATAAATGCCCTCTCTGAGATGCTTCAAGGACAGGAAGCCTTAGATTGGAGTTTGGAGTGCTGATCTTCCGCACAAACGGATTGATAGTGTCGCCATGACTAGGGCACACACGGGTACTTTCTCCTACCAGCCCCGGTCAAAAGAAGAAAGGAGATTCATTTTTATCCCCGCATTTTAATTACTGAACTTAAAAAATGCAGACAAGACAGGATATGTGTCAGTCACTCTCCCTGGCTGCTTGATGCAGTCAAAGCCCAGGGCAATCAAAGGTACATGCTTGACGCAAACATAACACAGCATGCTGTTTTTAGTAAGTATTTGTGTAAGGAGAACTGTAGATCCTAAGATAATGATTAAAGTTAAGGTATAGTGAGCACCGTCTGGCATAACTGAGCTCTTCCCTCAAATACTGCGGTTGGTAGCCTGTGCTACCTGTTTGTGTGGCCGACAGACAGCACACTAGGCTCCCGTACCCCTGTGGTACCAGGAACCGTGAGTCCTGGACTGCATCAAGACCACTCTTGTTTGTAGAGGGCCAGTCATTGGCTTGTGATTCTCGGGAGGACATTTTTCTTCCTGAATTTTGTTCAGACACCCATTCCTAAGAGAAAGCAGATCCGAAAGTACAGAGTCTGGTGTACCTGCCTATCCTGGACAGAAATGCTGACCCAGGTAGACTGGGCAAGACTACCATGGAATTTGTGTTTCCTGAGAGTTTAATCATCTCCAGCCTGGGGAGGAGACTGTTGGGGACAAAATAAATATGCTACACTCTTTAATGGCTGCCCCTGAGCCTTCTCTTAGTGAGGGTTCACAGTTGATTAAGAACACTTCTACAGAACCAATGATGCTTTCCCCCCTCTTGAGGCTGGAAAATGTACCTAGGGCCATGGGCAAACTAGTCAAGCGCTCTATCACTGTGCCACACCCCAGGTTCCTCTTGTGCATTTTAAGCCAGAGTAGAAATAAATACTGTACTCTATCTGTATTGTTACATGCACACACACACATACACACACACACACACATGCTTGTGTCCATTAACCTACCTAAGCATGACAAAGTAGGGTCATAGATTTCAAGGGACTCTTTTTCTGTTCTCTCATTAGCTGTAGGATATTGTGTTACACACAAATTCCCAGCCACAAGAAAGGAAAACAGAAAATACCTTCTGTAAATCCTTGTATCCTTCACGCATTCATCCAGCATTGCATTAGCGCCTTCCCCGTGAGAAGACAAAGACATCAGGAAAGAATATATGCAATGGAACCTTCATTTTCTGATTGGTTGATTGACTGACTGATTGATTCTACAGGTACAGGACACTTCCTTCATTCTGTGCATTGTGGTGATACAACCGGAAATACCTGTCAAACAACTGAAAAACCTCAACACCGTGCCCAGCAGCAAGCTGCTCTACCACCGGCTAGATCTCCTGGGACAACCGAGCGCTTGCCTCCACTTCAAGCAGCTGGCGACTCTAGGTAAAGCCCAGAGGCACCTCAGCTTCCTCCATGATCTTACTCATGAAGACCCTAAGAGTTCATCACGCACATCTGCTTGAATCCTGCTCCCTGCCCAGCCCCCAAACAGTAAATGTTCGCAGTTCTAGAAAATGTGATGCAGCCAGATATGATGGTTCATACCCCCGGTACGGTAGTAATTAGGCAGGGGGCAGCCAGGTCACTGTGGGCTGAAGGCCAGCCTGACCTACATATTGAGTTTTCAGACAGCCCGGGCTATTGAGTGAGAACAGCCTAATAGTAACAACAACAAAATATAACCCACAGTGCAATAGCTCACTAGAGCTTCAAACGATAACTTAGTAACCTTTTTCAACTGTTCCTTCCCTACATCCCTTCCCACCCCACCTTCCTCTCCACCCATACTCACCAGGATCTGGTTACTACTGTTCTAGTCTTAACTTCAACATTTAGATTCCGCCTGAGTGAGATCGTGCCATACTTTTCCTTCTCTGCATGGCTTATTTCATTTAACACGATGATCTCCAGTTCCATACAGGATTTCGCTAGCTTATAGTTGCATAGTATTATATTTCTGTACCACGTTTTCTTTGCTCTTAGTTGACAGGCACTTAAGTTGTTTCCATTTAGGGCTATTGTGAATAGTGCCATGGAGGTACTATTTGGAGGTACTATTTGGTGCATGGAGGTACCAAATGTTTCTTCTACGGTCTGACATCATTCCTTTAGATACGGGAGTGGAATTGCTGCACGCCATTATAGTCCTAGTTTTAATTTCTTGAGCACCCTCAATACTGTTTTCCATACTGGCTTTCTGTACTAACTTACATTATAACCAATGGTATACAAGGTTTCCCTTTTTTCCATGTCTTCATCAAAAAGTGTTTGCTGTCTTTAGTCTTTGGATAAGAGCCGTTCTAGCTGGGGGTCAAGCGATACTGCATGGTGGTTTGGGTCTGCAATCCCCTGATGTTGAGACATAGTCAATGGTCTGTATATACCCATTGGCCAAGCTGATCTTTGAGTCATACACCTTGGTTGGCCACACTGATGTGTACCAGGTACACGGGAGGCCTTTATAGCCTTTGAAGTCAGTACACTGCAGGACGCCCACTGTTTAGTGAAACATCTACCTTCTTTTTTCCCTGTTGAAAATATTTAGGATTCAAAAAAAAGTTAATGAGGACTGGAGAGATGGCTCAGAGGTTAAGAGCTCCGTCTGCTCTTCCAGAGGTCCCGAGGTTTATTCCCAGCAACCTCGTGGTGGCTCACAACCATCTATGTTGGGATCTGATGCCCTCTTCTGGCATGCAGATGTACATGAGTGCAGATAGGACACTCATGTACATAAAATAAGTGGGGAAAAAAAGTTAATGATTACTACTACACAGTCAGCAAACGGAGTAGAAGAACACAGGTTGGAAGGAGAGCAAGGATAGAGTCTCCATTTTCTGGGTTCCAAATGTGAACACTGCAACTTGAGTACCACCTCTAAATTCCCTTCTAGAAAATTCTTTCTGGATGTGAGACCAAAAGACCAGGCCAAGCTAAGTGATTGTTTCTGTGGTACACTTCAAAAATGTCAACAAGTTAGAGAGAGCCTGTGATGTTAATCAAAGCAGGATGCCTCTTACATTTGTTCGTTTGTTTTGATTTGGGCTTGGGGTTTATGTTCTATGTTTTACATGAAAGAGAACATAATTTTTCACATTTTAATGAAATGCTTCATTGAAAAGCTAATGTAAGACTTTAAAGTTCTGGGCCAACCAACTGCACGCTTCTGCTGACAGAAATGAGGCACTGCCCTGAGATTGGGGGTAGGATGTGTTCTAGCCCATGGTGAGAAAGAAGGAACAGCCTGAATATTTAAATTTCGCGTGCTTACTTCTCCATCGCTACACTTTGCAGTCTGTTAACTATTGGCTACCTCTAGCTGTCGAGCACTTGGACTTCAAGATCAAGATGTATGGAAAGTAGGATATGCGTGCTATTTTTTTATATAGTAATTACACACTGAAATGATCCTATTTTTAATATACCAGAAGCGTATTTTCACAATTCGTCTAATTATTTTCTTCTGCTTTTCTGGCTATCAGAAAAATTTAAATTACATTTAGATGACATTGAATTACCACTGGGCTCCTCTGGGGCAGTCTTGTTTCAATTAGCAGTGGCAGTTACACAGGACCATTAACATGTAACAAAAAAGGAATGGGAAACATAAGAAATAAGCAGTTCAAAAGTACGTCCCTAGGCAGTTGGCCTGTTTGTGTTACGTATGTATTGTGTACATATGTATGTATAAGTGTATACGCTTGTATGTCTACTTCCTAGACATAAAGCTTTGTGTTTGATAACGGTACTGCTTTCTGTCTGCTGACTCAGAGCTTAGTGGATGTAAGGCACGGAAGGGCTCTGCCTCTAGAGTTTGGCTTGGTTTGATTTGTTTGTTGGTTTCTTTGTCCACCACATAAAAGCTCATTGGGTCGCACTGAAAGCACTATGTGCCAGAGACATCAAAAAGATTCAAAAAAAAAAAAAAAATACAGGCATTAATGAGATAAGATGGTGTCATAAAATACCTTCATGTGACATGAGCATAAGGCGGGGCTTCGTAACACATTTTAAAATACAGTAAGGCTTGGTGTGGTGGTGCTTTTACACACTCAGGAAGCAGAGGCAAGCAAACATCTGTGTCTAGCCTGGTCTACAAAGAGAGTTCCAGGCCAAGCAAGGCTGCACAGTGAGACCTGTTTCCAAAGAAATAAAATTAAAGAAAAATGGGGTAAGGTTGAATGACAAAATCTTTTAAACAGAAAATTTAGTTTCACACTGTGATTGATTGCAAGGATTTTGTCTCAACTGGGAAACTAGTTTTCACTGTTAGAAATAATGTTTAGGGATGTATACAGGGGATATTCTCCATAAGCTTTGTTTATGCCGCATTTGCCGGCCACCTGTGATAGTAACTTTTTTTCATTTGGTTTTTCCATGGATGTCAACATTTCGTGTTTCTTCCTGAATGACGGCACTGGTGTGCATATGAACAGGTAGCGCTGACGCGAGCGCTGTAACGCACTTTTCAGGCACCCTCTGGAGAGCTGGTGGCGTTCCTTTCCCCACTTGGCAAATGCTTGTCCAACATCTCATGGCCAGGAAATGGTGGAGCCCTGATTCTGTCCAGCCAGGCTTCATGTTTGTGCCACACACGCCTTGCTAACACATTCACAGCTGGCCTTTCTAAGGCACTCATGATTTCTGCATCTAGCATCTGTGCCTCTTCGGGCACCTCCCCGTCCTGATTTCCTCACAGGACCATAAGCTCCCTGAAGGGAGAGAATGTGGCTTTTTTTTTTTTCATTCCCTTTTTCTTTGCCCTCATTCTCAAGTTCTTTGTGTCCTTGTGGAAGACATTAAGCCACCGTTTAAGTGGTGCTTTTGTTTGGTGTGTTCTGAGGCCTGCTTTGTTGGGGTCTCTTTCAGAAAGTCCGACAGTCATGCTGTCTGCCGGCAGCTTTTCCTCCCCCTACGAGCATCTCAGCCAGCCAGAGACCAAGCGCATGGTGGAGCACTACACAGCCTATCTCAGTGACAACACTCGCCTCATCGCTAACCCAGGGCTCAAGGTACTAGCACAGGCCACCTCTCTGGGGACCCTTTCCATGGGCCCGGGAAAGGGTGCTGGCCGTGAACCTTTGAAATATCAACCCCTACTTGCGTCTGGACCTATACAGCCAGGAGCCAAGAAGGCAGAGTGTGTGCCCTGGGGCAGATGAGTCAGCCGTGATCCCTTTGATGGATTAAGAAGCCCAGTGAGCCACATGGAAAATCTACTGCAGGTCTCATACCCGCTGGGGGGTTTCCGAGCAGGGGGTGTGATAAAGAGAGCAGAGATTTATTTACCACTCCATTTTTTTTCCCATGGAAAAGAAGTAATCTGCTGTCCATTGAGATAAATATGATAGTCAAGCAGTAAAGAGAGAGAGGGCTCTGTGTGTCTAATGATTCACCACAGGAATTTTCTTAAACCGAGACAGGCTGGCTAGGTGAACAAACTGAATAGCCGCACCTCCCATGACTGTGTTCTGTGAGCTTTTGTTTCCACCGAGTTTGGCCGCGTCCATCTGCTGTGGAAAGGTTTCCAAGAAGTAACTGGGCTTGGCTTCTCTGTAAGAGAAACTTGGGGAGCCGTGCCAGCAGCCCACACTCTTTTCATGGGAGTTTTGTTTTTGTTTTTTTTTGTTTTTTGTTTTTTTTTTTTAAAAAAGAGGCCTGCAATGTCTTCCTTTGTTTCTTAGTTCTCTGTCAGAAATGAAGTAATGGCGACCAGCCACGTCACAGATGAATGGATGACACAGATGGAAATGAGCAGCCTGAACACGTACATTGTCCGCCGTTACATAGCAACGCCCAATGGCGTCCTCAGAATTTATCCCGGTTCCCTGATGGACAAAGCATTTGATCCCACTCGGAGACAGTGGTGAGTCTTAGGGGTCTTCAGTTCCCAGTTCCTCTTAGGCCTGGAGAGACATGATGAGTACGTACAATAGGTGACATTAGGCCCTCATAACAGAAACACTCCCACGGGGGTGAAGTTATTTTCAATATTTTAAAAAATAATCTCAGATTTGTGGGTTCTTTTTGTCTGACTGCAGTACTTTTATCTCTCTATTGAAATTTTGAGACTGAAATTCTTTATCTGTGTCCATTTTAAACCCCTTAGGACTTGCTTGATTCCACCTCATGCCTGGAGGGTCATCTTGAATCAAATACTTTCTTTTACTCTGTGGAATTATGGCATCAAATTGCACAGCTCACTTATGACCGATGGGAAATGAACACATATCAATTGCGGAATAGTCTTTTACTTCTGGGCTTTATTTTCATGCTGTTGCTGGCCAGGCGCAGTAGCAGGGAGGCAGCAGGAGCCAAGAGCAGAATTCCTTATCCTGCATTGGGGAGCAACCACCTCCCTCGGGGGTCAGCCTTTCATGCCCGATCCACACCTGTCATAACCCTAGAGGGTTTCTTTGTGCTTATTGGTTTGTCTTCCTTCCTTAGTTTTTTTCTGTATTGATTATCCTCTGAATCATCTGAAGTACAAGTCTCAGTAAAAGCTCAGAGTCCAGTATGTTAGAACAGAAGATCTCAGTTTCTCAACTGAGTATCTCGGTGCTATTGTCAGACATAAAAGGGGAGAATCTGGGTGGAACTGCAGCTCAGTGATAGAGCCCTTGTCTAGCGTGGGTAAGCCGTGAGTTCAAGCCCCAGCTCCACAAAAAGAAGTTTAGGAGCTAGAGAGATGGCTCAGTGGTTAAGAGCCGTCTTCTCAAAGAGGACCCAAGCTCAATTCCCAGACCTACATTCTGGCAAGCATCCATGTATAACTTCAGTTTTGGGGATGCAGCACCTTCTTCTGGCCTCTGCAGGCACCAGGCATGTACACAGTGCACATACAAACAAGCAGGCAGAACGCTCACACATAAAACCTGTTTGTTTGTTTGTTTGAATTTAAGGAAGATTCCTTTTTAGCACAATATCAGCACAGCTTACACTAGGTGTTTTAGAGCTACAAACCCACTGTTTGCAGTTTCAGCTGTCCCTTGAAACTTACAGAGTCGTATATGCCTAAAAATCACCTGACTTTTCTTGGGCCTAGGTATCTGCACGCGGTGGCCAATCCAGGGCTGATTTCCTTGACTGGTCCTTACCTAGATGTTGGAGGAGCTGGCTACGTTGTCACAATCAGTCACACAATTCATTCATCCAGGTACTTACTTTAATTAAGTCTTAGTCACTTGAAACCTTTCAAATTACACTTATTAGTTTGTTTCATGTGTGTTTGTGTGCATGCATGTGCGCATGCGTAGAGGGGAAGAGACAACTTGCAGAAAGGGACTGCAAGGGGCACAGGGATCGGGTCATCAGCAATCACCTTTGCTCACTGAGCCACCTCTCCGATCCTTTTCAGTCCCTTTCTAAATCCATCGAGAGTTGGTTCTCACATAAAAACCAGGGTAGGGGGCTGGGGATGCGGCTGAGCAGTTAGAACCCCTGACAGCTCTTCCAGACGACTCTGGTTCAAATCCCAGTGCCCACACAGCAGCTCACAAGCGTTTATAACTCCGAGATCTGACGCTCTCACCCTCATACATGCAGGCAAAACAGCAATGCACATAAAATAAAGGTAAATAAATTAAAAAAAAAAAAAAAAACAACAGGGTGGATGTGACAGCCTCTAGTAATTCCAGTACTCAAGGGATGAAAAACAGGGAGTCCCTGGAGCAAGTTGGCTAGACAGACTGACTAAGTGAATAAGTACTAGGTGCAGTGGGAGGGCCTGCTTCAGCAGATCAAGTGGAAAGGGAGTAAGGAAAGCAGTTGTTATCAACCTCAGACCTCCACACAGAAGGCTTGAGTGCGCTGCACACATACCTCACACACAGACACATGCAGAGAGGAAAATTAACAGTAGCAAGAGCATGACTGCTTTTGTTGCTCGAATCAGTGCTTTGTTTTCAAGCAAAGGAGCATTTTTTTTTTTTCCTTTAAATGAGGAACGGTATACCAGGACATCAGACTTCATTTGTATCTGACTCTTGAAAATTATGTCAGTTGTTTGCTTTGGTTTTCTGTTTCGTGTTTTTGGAAGTGTCTCTTAAAAATAAGAGCTTTTTGAAAAACCAATGTTGCCAGAATGCTGGTTAATGTCAGTACTGCTGGACGTATATTATTAGAACGTATTGTTTTCTACAACTTAAAGTCCTGACACCACAAACATCAGGAAAAGCTTGGATGGGAAGGCCCCTTGCTTTAATCCCTTTATTATACAAATAGCTATTTTCTTAAAGCAACCAAGAAAGACCATCGTCTAAATGATACCTGGCATGAAGCCTTGCCATATAGAGGAAGCAGATTCTCCTCCTCTTCACTGGTGCCCATTATTCACCAGATGACCGATCCTAGTTAGAATTCCTCTGACATCAGTTCACTGAGATAATAATCAGAAAGCAAAATGAGGTGGAATTCCAGCATCGGGCCTGTGTCTCCACGGAAAGCCATGCCTGCTGCCAGCCAAATGCCGACTAGAGGTCAATGGAATCTGCTTGACCATCAGCTTCTCCCATAACACAGATGTCATACATCGGCAAGTTACCATCCTTCGGAGTCCATCCTTCAGTATTTCCGTTAGCACACCATCTGGTGGGCGCACACTCACCCACCCCTCCATACAGTCTTAGGAAAAGTAAATGGACTGTTTCTTCTGGGGACAGAACCCACCTCATCTTTAACTACAGTAAAAGGGGCGTGAGGTGGCCTTTCAAAGATACCAGTGAGGTGTCCCTGCAGGGCCTCCTTGGCCCCTTGTTGTCAAGGCCGCTTCTTAGCCTTGCCTTCTGTTGTATCTTTTTGGTACCTGGGCCAGTTCACGAGTTTCTGGGTCTGTGTGTAGTAGGCATTTTGTTGAGAGCTAGATAGCTAGATAGGTACGAGAAATCTGATCGGCTTTGTCTGCCAACCTTTATGGCATCCGTTCAAATGAAGCATGACGGGAACACAGGGAATTTCCCAACGAGGATATCTCTTCTTTGGGCACCTTCCCATTTAACCTGTGAGTTTTTAACAACAACTGAAGTCCACACTTCCAGTCCTAGACTCGAAATCACTGTGAATGCAGAGCCCCCAGAATGAGCACGTTCTTTGGCCCTGTTCAAAATGGAGCCCACAGGCCCCATCGCGTGAATGTTTTGTTGAGATGGGTGCAATTTAACTGTTTAGAGCTGTGACTTTTTCTTTTGCCACAGTTTAGATCCAAGTCAGCATTCCAGTCTGTTGCTCAGCAAAAGCTCCTGTGGCCTTACACTGATAGACAGGCTTCGCAGAGGTGCTGGCTTGGGAATGTGCTACCTACCCTCCCTGATACATATAAATAAAAGTAGCCTTAGTGTTTATGGTTTATGTGGCTCTAAAAAGTCCCTTTTGGTTTTGTTTTCTCACTAGGCTAAAGGGGTATTAGAGCCTATCTAAAATAGTTATTTTAATGATTAAATTAAATAATACATAAAGGTCATAGAACAATGCCTGGAGCATGGGAAGGGGGCAAAGGATTAGAAGTGATGCCTGGGGGGCTGGAGAGATGGCTCAGCCGATAACAGTCTCTGCTCCTCCGGAGGTTCTGAGTTCAATTCCCAGCAATCACATGGTGGCTCACAACCATCTATACTGGAATCTGATGCCCTCTTCTGGCATTCAGGAGTACATGCAGATAGAACTCATACATTAATTAAATAAATAAAATCCTATTTTAAAAAAGAGAAGAAGAAGTGACACCTGGGAAAATGCTCAGCACTAAACTTGACAGTGCCAAGTGATAAGTAAATAGCAGTTATTTTATTATCGTCCAATTCAAGCTTTGAACTTGGGCATTTGAATTGGTCAGAAGAAAGAGCTGTTTGGCTAACTCCAGTTATCTGAAGCCCAACCACTCACGCCTGGTATCAGATGTGCTTTGGTAAAGAGGTAGAGGAGGGCTTTCTAACTCAGCGCTCACCAGTCACTCATGGGAGCTCTGTCCCAGTCTCCAGTAAGTGTTTCTAGTAGCCTGGCAATTGGGCATTCTTACTGTATGATAATACTACTGGAGATAAAGGGCCGGGTCACATGATCTCAACAATGGAAATCATATACATGTATTACCATTGGCTAGATAGCTATATGAAATTCTTTGAGCTGCTATGGTAACAGTATACCTATATACAATTCAGGTAAAATACAGGTCTGGGCTTACATGGGCGAGATGCAAGCTATTGTCTTCAGCATCTACTGAGTCTACTGGTACAGAGAGCTGCCCTTCAGAGGAAGGTTAGAAATAAAATGAGCATATCCCAAAATTCCTGAGCAGTACTCCTCAGTGAAGCTAATACATAGCATTTTAGAAAAGAGCCAGCCATGGGTACTGCTGTGGATATAGGGAAAAGGTGATATTTAAGCCTCTTAACCATTAAACTAATTTTTTTTTCTTCATAAAATACAAACTACAATTCTTTCCTAGCTTCTTCCACAGAAATTAAATAAATTAAAACTGCTTACATCCAGGTCCTTTTCTCTTTCCTCCTACTTTTCCACAAGACTCCCTACTCCTCGTCCAGTGTTTGGCTGTGAGTCTCAGCATCTGTTTTGAGGGGCTGCTGGGTAGAGCCTCTCAGAGGAGAACTCTGACAGGCTCCTGTCTGCATACTTAGCAGAGTCTCATTCATAGTTTTGGGAGTTGGCACTCCTCAATAGGGTGGCTCATTGGCTTGGCATTCCCCCAATCTCTGCTGAATCCGCTCTATCTTTATCCCTGCACATCTTGTAGGCTGGGTAAAATTTGGGAGGTGACAAGAAGGCCACAAGAAAGCCAACAGAGCTAACTAACTGGGGCCCAGAGGGGCTTGTGGAGACGGAAGCAACAACCAAGGACCATTCACGGACTGGAACTAGGCCTTTTACAAAGATATAGCAGATGGGCAGCTTAGACCTCATGTGGGTCCACTAGTAAGGGAAGTGGGGACTGCATTGGACATGAACTCACTTGCCAGCTTTTTTATTGCTTCCCCCTGGCAGGACTGCCTTGCCAGGCCACAGGGGAAGAGGACACGCTTAGTCCTGATACAACTTGATGAACTGGGAAGGATGGGAAAGGGAGCACCCCTTTTCTGAAGAAAAAAAGGAGGAGAAGGGGTAGAGATAAAGAGAGGAACTGGGAAGAGAGGAGGCATGGGGCTACAACCAGGATATAAAGTAAATTAAAATAAAACTGCTTGCAGCCCTGCAGATCTGACTTAAAGACTAAAATTCTATGCTTTTGGAGTTAGACAGTGAGTTTCTGTCCAGGTATACACTGATCACTCCTTGATGTTGGCCAGCTGCCTCATTCTTCCAAGCTTCAGTGTTCTTACATTGATAGAGCCTCCAAAAATTACCACAAAGGGGGCTAGAGAGAGGCTCCAGTCAGAGACACGTGTTCTTGCGGAAGGCCCAGTTTGGTTCCCAGCACCCGTGCCAGGGAGTGTAATCTCCTTTTCTGACCCCCAGGCCAGATAATACAGTCATGCACATGGTACACATATATAACACACATACACAGAAAATAAAAATAAAGATTACTGTGAGAGCGGGCTGGGATGCCGCTCAGTTAGTTGAGCACATGCCTAGCATGCAGTAGGGCCCCAGATTTCAACTCCAGCACCGTGGAGAGAAGGGAAAAAGACACATCATGAAATAGTTCAGAATAACGTCGTCATGTTCGTTCTTTTGGTATTTTCTTGGTTATCAGGCAGGTAGATGATAATAGCCGTTGGGCCCTTAAGAGTCCACACTGGGCAAGCCCTGCTGTTCTCCTGTTAGCCGCTCCGGCTTCTCATGTGTTTACCGCATGTCGGCAAGGCAGTTAAACATAAAGCCACTATCACATTTAATTTCAGTAGTAGGCTGATTTTTTTTTTAAAGGCGCTGCTATTCTCTCCTCTTTCATATGAAAAACTAAAGCTTTAGAAAGGCCAGATAGCATCCAGGAGCCACATAAATAAAGCCAGCTGGGCCAGGACTTGACCCCATGTCTACCAAAAGTAGCGCCAGGCCGGCTGTCCGGCCTTACCTGCAGGGTCTCCTCCAGGAGTGATAACACTATGGCATAGCAGGTGTACTGGTCTGCAACACAGAAGACCCATCTTAAAGATGAGCGTAGTCCACCGTGGTGTTGTGGAAAGGAAACTGGAGAGTGTTCTTGATAAGTGTGTGGCCTTAACTGTGCTCGCTCAGCCGCTGAGAGGCCTGTTTCCCTTCCAGCAAAACCAAGGAAGTAATTAATGGCAGCCACTCAGGTTTCCTTTCCAGAAGTTTGCTGTAGGGCCTATGCGATGGATGATAAGGGCACCTGCTACAAACCTGACTTTGGGGGCCACGTGGTAGAAGGAAAAAACTGACTCCCCCAAGTCGCTGTGCAAGCATGTACCCACGTGTACCTATGCACACACACAACTACACGTATGCATACACGCATGCATACATATATGCACGTATACATAATCTTTTAAAATTTTGCTTTCAGTCATTCGGCAGTTACAGGCCGGGAAATGGGAGGGTGCCGTGCCCTCTTGCTCTTACTCCTGTTGGTCTTTTTCCCGTTCAGCACACAGCTGTCTTCTGGGCACACTGTGGCTGTGATGGGCATCGACTTCACCCTGAGGTACTTCTACAAGGTGCTGATGGACCTCTTGCCAGTGTGTAACCAAGATGGTGGCAACAAAATCAGGTAAGCCCCGGAGGGCCACCGCTTCCTGTCCGTTCCCAAAATAGGAACAGATCAGCAGCAGGTGGAGACTACAGGAAATAGAGTCCAGGGCCTGGGTGTCCTATTAAAACATGTTTTTATTGTTGTCTTCTTTGTCCTTTTTTCTTTGTGTGTGTGTGTGTGTGTGTGTGTGTGTGTGTGTGTGTGTGTGCACATGTAGATGTCATGGGACAACTTTAGGTGTATGAGACAAGGTCCCCATAATTGATGGCTGCAAACAGCCGGTTCCCCGGCCTATGAGCTTTCAAGGATTCTCAGTACAGATGTATGCCACTGCTTTCCATAGGTCTGGGCGATTGCAGGGGGAGTGAGTGTTTTACCCGCTGAGTATCTCCCCGCCCTTCTTGCCTTTTTGCAAAGGTGCATGCTGTTTACTATTTAGGCAAACACGCAGCCCATAGAAAAAGGAATAGCGTAGGGCCCCAAAGCCTTGCTTCTCCAGGAGCCAGTGGTTAGAAGCTCCCCTCAACTTTGGTATTGGGAAGACCAGCGGCCACTTTGTCTCAGCCAGCACTTTTGGTGTTAACTGAGTCATTAAGCCAATCTTTGTCAAATTCCAGCTGCTTAGACTGCATTTTTACACTTTCCCCGGAAAGAGGCTCATGGAACTTTGAGACTTTGCCTCCTGAATTTCAAAAGAAAAACGTCTGATCAAAGCAAGGGCATTCCCTGGATTCAGTGCAGGCTGCTTTTAAAAATAGCTTCTTAGTTCAGTCTTGTGCTCCACGCTTCCTGTCACCGTTGAATTTCACGTTGGCGCTTAATGGCCGCGTTCAGGCATCCTGGCCTCTGCTGTGACTAATGCTCAGGGGAAGAAAGCAGAACATAACTTTGATTAAAGTTGTTCTAGCTCTTGTAGTGTTCCTACAAGTATCACTTTTTTAAATTAATTTATTTATTTTATGTGCATTGGTGGTTTACCTGCATGTTTGTCTATGTGAGGGTGTTGGATTCTGGAGTTACAGACAGTTGTGAGCTGCCATGTGGGTGCTGGGATTTGAACTTGGGTCCTCTAAAAGAACAGTCAGTGCTCTTAACAGCTGAGCTATCCCTCCAACCCCCTACAAGTATCATTTTATATGCACTCAGTGTTGTATCTGTAGATACGTATCTACTTCTTCCAAAAAAAAAAAAAAAAGAAGAAGAAGAAAAAGAGCATTCTCCTTCTAATATCTTTGCAAAAGGTTTCATGTTCCTCACACTTCATGGGGCACAGCCTCTATGACAGTGGTTCTCAACCTGTGGTTCGTGACCTCTTTGGGGATCAAGTGACCCTTTCACAGGGGTCACCTAAGACCACCCGAAAACACAGATGTTTACATTATGATTCATAACAGGAGCAACATGACAGTTATGAAGCTGCAACAAAAATAATTTTACGGTTGGCGGTCACCACAACATGAGGAACTGTATTAAAGGGTTGCAGCATTAGGAAGGTTGAGAGCCGCTGCTCTATGAGCTATACAGGTGACCACAAAGCTCTTACCATAATCTGGAGGCCAAGTAGTCCATCACCTCAGGGAATATTTGCCAACGAGCCTGCCTTTGTTTTTTTTCCCCCACAAGTCTAGATAAATGCGGTTTGTTTTAAGGCAGGTATGGTCAAGTGTTCTTTGAAAGCATGGCAGCCACTCATGCATAACAGACGTCACTTCTTTTGGTACAGGTGCTTTATAATGGAAGACCGAGGTTACCTGGTGGCTCATCCAACCCTCGTTGATCCCAAAGGTCACGCACCTCTGGAGCAGCAACACATCACCCACAAGGTATTCGTTGGCCAAGTGGGTCAGCTCCATTCTGCAACATCCAGGAGCGTGTTAAGTGACTCTTGTCTTCTGTCTTGTGGCCTTGTTAGGAGCCCCTCGTAGCAAACGACATCCTGAACCACCCCAACTTTGTGAAAAAGAACCTGTGCAACAGCTTCAGTGACCGGACAGTGCAGAGATCTTACAAGTTCAACACTAGCCTGGTGGTAAGCTACATGCGAGCACACCAGCTCCTTCGGGAGCTGTGAATGGAATAATGGCTCGTGCCTGCTCCATTGCCACAGAACCATGGGATCTAGAGGGACTTAGGTAAAACCCTCACTGGAGGTGGTAACTGGAGGGCAAAAGACCAGGATGGGACAGGGACAGTCTGAAGATCAGAGGGTTGACACTCTGCTTTGATTAATACCCCAACTCTATTAGTTATAGTTCCCTAGAGCAGTGGTTCTCAACCTGTGGGTGTGACCCCTTTGGGTGTCAAATGACCTTTTCACAGGGGTCACATATCAGATATCTTGCCTATCCTGCATTTACATCACAATTCACAACAAAAGCAAATTTACAGTTAGGAAGTAGCAATGGAAATAATTTTATGATTGAAGGTCCCCACAACGTGAGGAACTGTATTAAAGGGTCACAGAAGTAGGAAAGTTGAGGACCACTGCCCTAGAGGAACAGAACTTTTAGAATGAATATATGTATAGAGAGAGAAAGAAAATTTATTAGTGTGGCTTGCAGGCTGTGGTCCAGCTACTCCAACAACGGCTGCCTATGAAAATAGAAGCTTCGAGAATACAGCAGTTGTTCAGTTCACAAGGCTGGATGTCTCAGCTGGTCTTCAGTAGATGCTGTATTCCCGAAAGAGTAGGCCCTAATTCCAGTGAACAAACGATTTGCTCGTGAGAACATGAGCAAGCAGGAAAGAGAGAGATCGAAGGCTTCCTATTTCCATACCCCTTATGAAGATGCAGCCCACATTCAAAGTCGATCTTCCCACCTCAAAGATCCGGGTTAGAACTGGGTCTTCCCACTTCAAATGATTTAATTAAGAAAGAACTCCCTCACAAATGTACCTGGGTTTTAGCTAATTCCAGATGCAGTCAAATTGAAGACTAAGAAAACTCATCCCTTATCCCTTTGAAGTTTCAGCTGAGGGCTGTTCCCATTCTCTGTACAAATGTCTGTGATTTCATGTGCTCCTGTCTCCTAGATACGGTTCAGCTGCCTGAATTCCAAAGGCCAGCCTACCTCAGTCCTTGATCCCCCATCATGGGGAATTTTTTGGAAGTCATCCTGAGAACATTTGTTTGTTTTTTGTAGCTTAGAATTTTCTATGTATTTTGAATTGCTGCAAAATTTACATGGCTAAACATCTAACTGTAACTTAAAAATTTGTGAATGATCCTAGTTTGGAAAGAACAAACATGGAGGGTGTGGGGCGACAGAACTGACATTCAAAAACTGATTCATGGGAAGCAAG
Organism: Meriones unguiculatus; assembly: GCF_030254825.1. Classification (NCBI taxonomy): domain Eukaryota; kingdom Metazoa; phylum Chordata; class Mammalia; order Rodentia; family Muridae; genus Meriones; species Meriones unguiculatus. The sequence continues at coordinate 79,466,113 of NC_083360.1, forward strand.
TTTTTAATTTACATGGGAATTCATGTGTGTCAGTCATTAACTGTGCAGTTAAAAATAATAATAATAACCTTCGGGACGGAGAGATGGGGCTCAGAGCTTAAGAGCACTGGCTGTTCCCGGGTTCAGTTCCCAGCACCTACATGGCAACTCCTAACTGTCTGTAACTCCAGCAGTAGGAGATCTAGAACCCCACCCCCACACACACAGACATATATGCAAGCAAGACACCAAGGCACATAAAATTAAAAATAAATAAATAAATCTTTCAAAAAATAAAAGTGATTTTTTAATGCACTGGATTAAATGGAAAATCTTTAACTAAGTGTCATGAAGTTGACCGTGAAAAGCTATTGCCCAATGAAAACAAAGAGCTTTTGAAGCACCATGTCCACAGCATCACCACACACATTTTGAGCAGGAAAGTGAGGGGAAGCTGGGACAGTTATTATATGAAAGTCTGGCTCTTTCTACATATCTAGTTCATTTTTACAGTGGTTGCCAGAGTCCTCTGCAGACAAAGCCACAAGGCTGGAGCAGAAACATTTCTAAAGGCACATTCTAGTTGAATGGGAGTTAGAACAATTTATCCGTTATTACTTTTTAGGTTGTGTAATGCATAGGTATACAGATGTACAGAGAACAGCATATGTGTAGAGGTAAGGAGACAACTTTCAAGAGTCAGTTTTTTCCTTCCACCCATGTTGATTCCCAACATGAAACTCAAGCTGTCAGAGGGCTGCCTTCGCCAATGAACTGTTTCACCAGGCTAGATAGATGATCTTTCACCAGCTGAAGTCTTCTCTCTAAATGAAATGGGAGCCTTCTGGATAGTGGAGCTTATTGCATAACAAGCTATACCAACGCATGTCCCAGAATTGGGTGTCTTCCACACAGGGCAAAAAATCATCAGAACCTAAGAACCCACTCTGTACCACAGCCTTTAACCAGCTGGGCTCCTGGTCGCACACATTTTAAGAGATGAATGACATGGACACAGGTGTGAGTTGAAATAATTTGCCTAGGACATTTCACACAGATGCAAAAAGATGGTCATATCATGACATCATAATACAGCATTTGAGGGGTTTGTGTGTGTGTGTGTGTGTGGGTGTGGGTGGGTGTGTGTGGGTGGGTGTAGGTCTCCTAGAAGCTGACCATCACATTTACTAGCCCTGGAATGAAGTTCCAATGTTGTGGAAGTAGGAAGTCAATCAGTCTCTCAAAGAACCTTTGTTCCTTAAACATGTATTATTCTAGGAAGCAGAAAGATTTGTTAACCAAAGGAAAGAAGTGTGTGGTTTGCTCTTGAAACAAATTTTCTGCTCTGACAAAAGCAATGAAAGACCCACGAGTTTGTTCTGGCCCACACAGTTCAAGGCTGGAGTCTAGCATGCTTAGAAGTCAAGGACATGGCTGGTTAGACTGTATGCACCGTCACGAAGCTGAGAACATGACCGCATGAGTGCTTGCTGCTGCTCAGCTCCCTTTCCCCTTTGACACAGTCCAGCGCCCAGCTAGGGAATGGTGCCGCCCACCATGGGCGGGCCTTTCCACCTCAGCACAATCAAGCTAATCCCACACACACGCTAAGTGACAGTTAGCAATAACCAACAACAGTGTTTTCTTAAGATCATAAAACTAAAGTGAGGAAAACAAATTTTTTAACAAGCAGGGGTCTCTGGGTCACATTTTCAGCAGTGCTTGTAGGGGCCGGAGAGAGGTCTCAGTGGTCACAATCTCCTGCTTCTCTTCCTGAGGTCCCAAGTTGGGTTCCCAGCACCCTTGTCAGGTAGCTCACAACCACCTGTAACTCCCCTACCAGGGGATCCAGCACTCTATTCTTGTCACAAATACACACGGCACATACACAAACATACACATATGTAAAAATAAATCTTTTGAAAAACACTAGAAATGTTGAGCAATGGCTGTGTGATGCTTTTATAATCACAATCCAAACTATTCTCTTTTTCTGCAAGAGAGGGCCAAGTTGCTGGTCCCACGCCTTTAATCCTAGCACTAGGGAGGCTGAGGCAGGAGGATTTCTGAATCTGAGGCCAGCTCCGTGGACAGAGCAAGTTTCAGGACAGCTAGAACTACACAGAGACACCCTGTCTGGAAAAACCAGAGAGAGTGAGGGATGGGGTGGAGCCAACTCTTTGCACTGCTGCCTGTCATTGTGACCCCTTGTCTCTTTACGTAGGGGGACCTGACGAACCTTGTGCACGGCAGCCACTGCTCTAAGTACCGGCTGACGAGGATCCCGGGGACCAACGCGTTTGTCGGCATCGTCAACGAGACCTGCGACTCTCTGGCCTTCTGTGCCTGCAGCATGGTGGACCGGCTCTGTCTCAACTGCCACAGGTGAGCTGGGTTCCATTCTTGGACTGCACAGTATTTTCACCAACGCCGGGCATTTTGAGTAGACGGGGTGGTGTGGGGGGTGGAGGGTGTCCCGAGGAAGGAAGGTCAAGGTTTACAGAGAAGCCTTTAGATCTGAACTGTTCGCAGGACCTTGTCACCATGGCTGTGGATTCAGGCCAAATGCAATTTAAGTCTTGGGCCATGGCTTCATTTTCACCCTCAGTTGTAACTGGCAAAGGATTTCTTTCTTTTTTTTTTTTTTTTTTCTCTTTTTAATCTTAATCCCCTGGTGTGTGTATGATATCCTGCTTACATTTACCTCTGACTGGTAATTCTCTGTTTGCTTTTCAGAATGGAGCAAAATGAATGTGAATGTCCTTGCGAGTGCCCCCTGGAGGTCAATGAGTGCACTGGCAACCTCACCAATGCAGAGAACAGGTAAAAAAATAAAATAAAATACACCTATGTGTATTTATATTTGCGTATATATGTGCGTGTCCATGTGTATGTGTGTGTATAAATATAATCTCCATATTATCGTTAAGGTCTTTTCTATAAATTTATTTTGGGTTAAGAGTGTACAAAAGTGCTTTACTCTAATGAGGAAGTGAGCCAGATTTCAAATAATGTCTGCCTTGAGGTTCAAATATATATACTGTGAAATGTTATGAGTATATGTGTGGCCGGGCGTGATGGCACACACCCTTGGTCCCAGCACTCAGGAGGCAGAGACAGGTAGATCTCTGTGAGTTGGAGGCTAGCCTGGTCTACAGGGTGAGTTCAGGACAGCCAGGGAAACTCTGTCTCAGGGGGGTTGGGGGGGAAAAGAGCGTATGTGCAATCTTAAAGCTGGGTAGCTGGTTCGGTGGGTCAAGTTCTTGTTGTGGAAACATGAATACTTGAGTACAGTTCTCCATACTCCTGTGAAAGCCAGGCAGTGGTGTGTGCCTGTAACCCCAACAATCCTGGGAACGGACAGGCAGATCCCGAAGGCTTGCCGGCCAACCAATCTAGCCAAGTCACGGAGGACTAGGTTCAGTGAGAGACCCCGCCTCAAAAAAAAACAGAGCGCAACAGAGAAAGACTCCAACATAATAAAAACAAATAAGCCAGACGAGAATCAGACAAGCGTTTTCTGTGTCTGCCACGTGCCCACTACTTTATGGACACTGAGTCAGTTGGTTTTTGTTTTTTTTTTTTTTTTTTAATTAACTGTATGACAAACGTACAGATGCTTTCATATGCTCAGGAATGAGGTGGTGTTGTTTATTTATGTTCTTGATAAGTTCTTAATGATTAGGCTAAATTCCTTTCCTAGGACACCCAGTGCTGTGTGAATCTGTGAAACAGCGTAACATAGATTTGTTAGACGTAGCCAAAGGTTATCTGAAAGGGATCCTCACTGAACTATTCAGTCATTCCCTCAGAAAAGAAAGATGGAGGGTTGTGCACACAGAAGATTGAGCACAATTTGGCATTACACATTTCTGTTGTGTTAAGTGTTTATGATAGCAGGTAGGCACCTGCGCGCGCGCTCACGTGTGTGTGTGTGTGTGTGTGTGTGTGTGTGTGTGTGTGTGTGTGTATAAGCACATATATATTATATCTATTGTACACAAAGATAAACAAATTAAGCAACCCAGTAGTTAAATGGTTTGACCCAAGGTCTCACTGAGTGGCCAAGCAACTCATGCAAATATAAAAACTCAAGATTTGTCTGACGTTATCAAGGACCTAGATGTCCGGTACGTGAGTACCACTGTCACTAACTTCCTGGCTTGCTTTCTGCGTAGGAACCCGAGCTGTGAGGTACACCAGGAGCCAGTGACATACACAGCCATCGACCCCAGCCTGCAAGATGCTCTGCACCAGTGTGTCAACAGCAGGTGCAACCAGAGGATGGAAAGTGGGTAAGAGACCTTCCTGAAATCTGCGCGCAGCAGCCCCACTGAGCATCTGCAGCCCGTGCTTGGGTTCCCATTCTTCATGCTTTAAAGATATGTCCTTTTGGGGGAGGGAAGGAGGATGATTCTTACACCATTAGCCTTTAGTTGCCCAGATGAAATGTTCCATTCCCACTGCTTACAAGAATTTAGCATTTGTGCTATAGGCTAAAAAAGGCCTCTGCCTCTGCTGTAGGTTGGAAATTTTCGGTTTTGTTTTGTTTTAATGAGCAAAGTCTGAGAGATGTTGCAAGGGATTAGCATGTATTGGGCTTCTGAACAGGACCCAGCAGCCATCAGGGTTTCTCTGGGAAGTATTTCAAAACTCAACAGTTTTCGCTTCCTAGAAAGCATATCTGCTCTGGGGAAGTTTTGAGAACTACCGGCCCTGTGTCCCCTGCTGCAGGCTGCTTCCCTCTTGGGGTTATGGATTAGGCATGGGGCAGTGGCTATGGCAGATCTGGGGGAGGGGAATTAACTCTCTATGGCTCTGGTTGCTATGCGATCAGGCAAAGTGAGGGCACCGAGGGCACAGTTAGCCTTGAGTTTGGTTGAGCCATGGAAAGAGTTACCCTACCACTGATGAACATGGGCACCAGGCTGCATTTAGCAACATTGCTGTTGGTGTCATTTCTTAGGAGCGTCACCATACATGCGACCTAAGAGAATTAAAATTAGGACATCTCTTCTAAACAGACTACTATTTCCTGAATGTACTTGACTATTATTTTCTTCCTTAAATAACAACAACAACAAAAAACATGATGACCACACACATGAGTCATGTTAGACCAAAGCCAAACAAACCTGGGAGCTGTTTGCCTCTGATCTCCTGAGATGATTTTGCACAAGATGACACTAATCCACCTGCTGAGGTTGTAAGGTAACTCAGAGAGCACTTGGCCTACTCTTGTTCTTGAGTGCCAAGAAGCAGGCACTAGCCACCCGCAGGTAGGGAAAGAGACTTGACAGGTAGCTATGCAGAGCAATCAGTGCAATGGGTGGAGCCCTGAGATCAGGCTAACAGCTTACCTGCCCTCCTGCCCGTGCTGCTTTCTGAAACGTTGTTGATCTGACAGGGACTGTTTCGGGGTGCTGGACTGTGAATGGTGTGTGGTGGACAGTGACGGAAAGACTCACCTAGACAAGTCCTACTGTGCACCTCAGAAAGAATGCTTCGGGGGTATCGTGGGAGCCAAAAGTCCCTACGTTGATGACATGGGAGCCATCGGTATGTTGACTTAGGGCCTCGTGATGATTTGACTCCATAATGCAATTTTCTGCCTGTGTCCTGGGACCGAAATCTTAATAACCCTCTGCCCCGCTTTCCCGTTCTGTTTGCCAGTCATCCTTAGTTGCAAAACCAAGGCAGATAATTACCTTCAGAGCTGGCTTCACACACTTGCAGTGTGCAGCCAACCATGCTGCCAAAGTTTGAAAGCCTGGAATTCCCTCCCATAAAGCTTGTTCTGAAAAACTTGAGCCTGACCTCCCCCCGGCTGAACCCTGGAGTCTTCCTGGATGTGCATCCCAGCCGTCAGAAGCACGGGGCCTGCAGTGTGCTGTCTATCCTGCAGCCTTCCCTAGGTGGGCGTCTTCAGCGTCGCATCCCTGTTTGCGGCAATGGGTTCAGCAGACTCCAGGGCTGCTCGGGGCTGCTCTAGCAGCTGTCGGGGTAGAGGAGGACACCATCAAAAACATTCCTGGGATCAGGCCCACCTTGAGAATACTGCGGAAGACTCTGCATTTCTTATTAGATTGTTTTTTTTTTTTTTTTCAAGTGTCTTTCCTGGAGTCGGCACCATGTCCTCCTTATTAGCTGGCATGTAGAGTCACCATATCTAATCCACTAGATAAGGTAGATGTTTCTCAACTTGTGGAACATCTGGCCCCATAAACCTCTTTTGGGTTGGGAAAAAAAGAAAAGCCAAAATGTGTTTAATACACTCAGCCTGCTGAATTTATATAACTTAACAACATAGTTTGCTACAGACTGCTGGTTATTTAACAACTGTGAGCCCACGGTTGGCTGGGAACTACCATAGCCTATATGAAGAGAGCATCCTCTGTTATCACAAGCCCAAGGAATTATCAAGAACTCAAAGTCATTTCTACTGAACACTTTGTTGCTTCGTTTTTTGTTTTGTTTTGTTTTGTTTTTTTACTGTTTATTTATTTTATGTATATGAGTGCTCTATCTGGATGTACGCCTGCATTAGAGGGGGTAGATGGTTGTGAGCCACCTATGTGGCTGCTGGGAATTGAACTCGGGACCTCTGAAGGAGCAAACAGTGCTCTTCACCGCCGAGCCATCTCCCCAGCCCCCACTTTATTGCTCTAAATCATCACAAAATTGACAAATGGGTCAAATCATCATAAATGAGGGAGATGGTCTCTTCTGTGGGGACGTGGGGTTGTGATATCACCATGGAACTAGGTAAGGGCACAGTTCACACAAGCACACTCTGAAGGGTTGAGTTCTGTGCCTACAGGAGGCCACACCTCTGCAGCTTGGTCTGTGAAGCACAGTAGGTAGTTTCTCTGTCCCTCAAAGCAACCCACCTTGCCTTTCGCTCCTGCGTGATGTTTCCTCTTCAGAGAGCAGCCAGGGCTGTGGCAGCACCAAGCAGCTCATGTGTGTGAGCGGGTTTTCCATCTGCTCGCTCTTTGCAGCGGCCTTCATTATTTAGGTTCTGGCTCCGTGTGGCAGCCAACATTCAAGAACCAGGCATTAAACAAAGCCTCTCCTCCCGTGTTCTCGAGCATCGGAACGAGGCACCACTATCCACCCAAACCCATCCTCCTCTGGTCCTCACCGCCCTCCTCCATCCCTCCCAACCACCCAGCGCTCGGGAGAGCGTGACGGAGAGCATCCTTTCGTTTACTCTCTGAAGGTGACGAGGTGATCACACTGAACATGATCAAGAGTGCCCCCGTGGGCCCGGTGGCCGGAGGGATCATGGGCTGCATCATGGTACTAGTCCTTGCTGTGTACGCTTACCGCCACCAGATTCACCGCCGCAGCCACCAGCACATGTCGCCTCTGGCTGCTCAAGGTGAGTGCAAGAATGGTCAAGAATATGAATCAAGCTGGGCGTGGTGGCATACACTTTTAATCCCAGCACTCTGGAGGCAGAGGCAGGTGGTTCTCTGTGAATTCAAACCAGCCTGGTCTACAAAACAAGTTCCAGGACTCCCAGGGCAGCTATACGGAGAAACCCTGTCAAACCAACAAACAAAAAGAGAATCAGTTCTGTTGCTCAGAGTACGAATGGTCACATTTGAGTAATCAGACCTTTTGAGACAGGATAAATCATTAAAGCCAACTACAAAGGAGTTTATCTGTAATTACGCCCTTGTTGCCAAAGTTTAAGTGTGCCATCTGTACTCGAAACCTCAAAACCATCCCCACCCTTCCTGAAGTTCCCAGAGATGTACCAACCTGCCCTCCCTGGACGTAAACTCGACTCAAAGTTACCCTGGCCACCTAACTCAGCACTAGGGACAAGTTGGTGTTAGATACTATTAAGACAACAGCCCCGACACAGCACAGTGACAGAGGTACCCCAACACGTGCTTTGGGTAGATTACACTAGACTCGGGATGGTTGGCCCCCAGGGTTGCCTGATGACAGTGACGGTCAAGCCTCTGCCTCTTCCGCTTAAGCCCTTTGACGGAAGGTTATAGATGAGTGAGCGTCCGTCAGTTTCATTTCTTTCTCCAGAACTCATTTCCAGGTGTTCCTCGCTCACTCTCGTCTTCCTTGACCTCTGTCCACCTCTTCCTAAAAAGATATAGCAGACAGGGGCCTCCATTCATCCTCTTGCAAGTTCACTCTTTTCTATTTTGTTTTATTTTATTTCATGAGGGGCTGGGGATCAAACCTAGTACGTTGAGGGGAAGCTTCTCTCCACTCAGCCCCCTCCCCTGCCCTGAACTGGTTCCTGACGGAATGCTGTCACCCAGCCATCAGACTAGCGCTCAGCGGGGTATTAAAGCCGATGATTTTGTTTGATTAAATAGTCATGTTTCTCTCTTTTTAATGATGGACAGAAATGTCAGTGCGTATGTCCAACCTGGAGAATGACAGAGATGAAAGAGACGATGACAGCCACGAAGACAGGGGCATCAGTGAGTATCCAGTGCCTCTGCAGCTTGTGTCAGCGGGAGGCTAATCCAAAATAAATATTCTTTCTCATGTCCTTTTGGCTTGTATTAAAATTGCAGAAGCTTTGACGTGGTGGGTTTTTTTTTTTCCTCCCATTTTCCCTAGGAACAATGTGGGTTTCTGCTTTGTTTCAGAATAGCCCAAAAGCCTTTTTTTTTTTTTTTTTTTTTTTTTATCTTTTGCAATTTCTTTGGCCTAAAGCCTCTCCTCCCATTACTTTTCCAATGTGGTGTTTTAAGAAAGAGAACTTTCGAGTATATATATATATTTTTTTTTTAAGTCCCTTAATTAGTGTACACAATTCAGAGTAAAAGAAGTGCTTTCTTTATTGAAAGAGACTTCTGTTGATGTTGAAATTCGTCGGCCTTTAGCTGCCTAGACCTTGGCCTCCTGATGCATGCTGGAGATGAATGGCTGAGCGCCTCTCCCTGCATCGACTCTAAGTCAGCTCCCCTCGTCCTGAGAATTCTCTGAAAAAGTTATTTACCCGGACTCTTCAAAGAATAAGTACTCCAACGTGTGAGTGAGCGAGCAAGGGGCTTGAAACAATGAAGGTCCTGGCGCAGGAGTGACGTTCTCCATTCTTGCCTTCCTGCAGTCAGCAACACTCGGTTCATAGCTGCAGTCATGGAGCGACACACACACAGTCCGGAAAGAAGGCGACGCTACTGGGGACGCTCGGGGACCGAAAGCGATCACGGTAAGACCCGGCCCCCTGCGTTAGAAGCCCTCGGGGGCTTGGACTACGCCTGCAGGAAGTGGGCGCAGACTCCCTCTCTCTCTTTTTCCAGTTATGTACTTATTCTGACAGAGTTTCCCCGAAGGATGTGCCCAAGCACAACATTGTTGGGGAAAAGTATATGGCAGTTTTCCTGTGTCCCAATACTTCCGGGCGCAAGCTCGATGGCCCTAGCCACACAGATTGCTCTCAAGCTTTTCTCCATCAGAAACATAGGGGATGGCGAGAGGGCTCGATGGATAGCTTTCTGCAGCCAAGCCTGATAAAACCTGAGTTTGATCCATGAGACCAGGTGATGGAAGGAAAGAGCTGATTCCTGAAAGTTACCCTCTCACATCCACACACCATAGTTCTCAGGCATACACACACACACACACACACACACAAATAAATAAATACTTTTTTGTTGCTGGGGTTTTCTTTTGTTTGTTTTGTTTTGTTTTGTTTTGAGGGCAGGGTTTCTCTGTCTAGCCTTGGCTGTCCTAAAACTTGCTCTGTAGACCAGGCTAGACCATAACTCATAGAGATTTACCTGCCTCTGTCTTCTGCATAATAGAATTAAAGGCACGAACTACCACTGCCCAACAATAAATGTAATTTTTTAAAGTATGTGTCTTACACTTTTTCATAGCTGTGACCAAAGACCTAGGAAAAAAAAAAATTTCAGGGAGGATTTATTCCTTTGTCTCATGGTTTAAGAGGGCTCGGTTTGGTTGCTAAGCAACCAGATCGTGTAGGCTTGTCTCTTGAGTAAAGCTTCACAGTGGCAGGGGAATGTGGCAGAAGACAGCCGTGACCATCACGTCCAGGGAGGAGGGGGGAGGGGAAGCACAGCAGAAAGCAGTCAGAAATAATATAAATCAGGAACATGTCACCAATGACGACCCACTTCCTGCATCCAGGTCCCACCCCCACCCCCAGAGTTTCTAGAACTTTCCAAAATAGTGTTACTCACCGGGGACCAAGTACCCAAAACCTGAGGCTGTGGGGAAACGTTTTACAAGCATGCCGCCCTTAGATCCCTGTACCTTGCTTTGCTGGTGAGCCAGTGTCAGCGTCGCCAACGTATATTCTTGCTAGGCTAACCTCCACCGTGGTCCACCCCCATCCCTGGCCACGTCTGCCAGGCTCCAAAGCTTTGCTGAAGGAACATTTGCAACTGAGCCTTGAAAGGGTGGCTAAGAAAAGAGTGAGCGTGTGACCAGGTGCCAAGTGCCAACGTCTTACAGGAAGCCCACGCCCCTGTCCCAAAGACCCACCATGCCACAAGGCGTCGCTCACTGTCACAGGAACAGCAGGTGTGTCGGGTCTGTGAGCGTCACTGCCGCTGTTACTCAGAAACAGAACCAGAGTGAAGGAGTGTTTTACTTTTAAAGCTAGCTGTCTAGTTTCCACAGAGCTAAGCTTTTGTGTATGCTTAGACAGTCACTTCAACCCTTTTTTTGGGGGGGGGTTCTTGGCTTTTCCCACACCTATCCTGAAAGAAGGGGGGGAGCTTTCAAACAATGTGTTTCTATTTGTATTTAAAAAAAAAAAAAAAGCGCAGGAGATGACATCCCTCCAAGCAACCAGTATCCCCCTGACACCACTGCAGAGACACAGCCTCCCTTTGCAAAATGTGATGCTGCAGCCCAGCCTGTGAACTGAGCTTTGAATGACATTGTTCCCACTGACTGAGTAGAACCTTCGGGTTTCTATGGAGAACCAAAGCAGAACTTGAATTTTTCAGTTTCTTGGCTTCCTGCCCTCTCTCTCCCTCCCCGCAAAAGAATCCTTTGAACCTTCGAGTAAGTTCTTCTGCTGAGCCGCGCTGGGCCTTCTCTTTTGAATACTAAAGCAGGTTCGAGGCAACTAAGGTTCAGCCGAAATAATTTCTTATTCAGCAGAAACGCCGAATCTCGGCGCTCCCTCTCCCGTGGCATCCATACCAAATTAGGGTCTGGAGTCACAAAATGTTCCCCAGCCTTAGTGAGACGGTGAGTGAGGCTGAGGTGAAGCCAACAGTGCCGCGTGAGTACCTGAAGCCAGGAGTGCAGCCAAGAGCTCACCGTCTCTCGTCCCTCTCACTAATTAGATCCTTGTTCTCCCCAAGGAATAAAATATCTATGTGTAGTTTCTCATGCAGGCAGAACACACCACCAATGAGGTAGAGCACGCTGACGCTGCTCATGTCCCCACTACATCATTAAATCAGCGGAGCTTAACTGTAGGCTGGCTGGTCCTGTCAGGCCAGCAGGGTAAACTCTGCATGGGTGTTAAGGGGGGAAAAATAGAATCGATTGTTTGTCAACACTGGTCTGATCGGTGGGGCTGCACGGCTCACGCCTGCACCCTGGGCAACGGGGTGGGCGGAGCAAAGGGAACATCCTCAAGACAGAGACGCGCCCACTTCAGGTTTCACCACCTCTTCGTTCTGTTTTCATAACAGGCTGTTCAGGCTTTTGTGAGATTCCTAGTCCTCAGTTTTCCCAATTCTTGAAAGCACGCTAGCCGGGTGTGGTAGCACGCCCCTCTGATCCCAGCCAGCCCTGGAGATGCAGAGACAGACACATCTTTGCGAGGTGGGGGTCAACCACAGCCACACAGCAAGTTCCAGGCCACCCAGGGCTGCCGTGTAACACTCTGTCTCAGAAACCGACACATAAATAAATAACAGGACTACATTGTCTACCCGGTAACCTTCTCTTGAAGATTAAAGGAGATAGCCTGGTAGGAGCTTGGGGCTCAGGCTTAATCTGTGCTTTCCCCTCCCGGCTTAGGGAGCCCAGAAATGAAGGTGTGTGTTCGTGAGTCCCAGATGCCTGGAGTGAACGAAGGAGGAAGGGGAAGTAGTTCAGGTTCCAAGGAAGGGCTTGAGCTCATGAGAGAGAGCACTGCCAGGGTCCTGTGTTGTGCTGTGTGTGTGTGTGTGTGTATGTGTGTGTGTGTGTCCATGCACGCAGCAAATTCTCAAAGCCTAGGCCCCTGGCAAGCTGCATAAGTGACATTCCTAGAATTAAAACCTGCTGTTCCTAAACTCGGAAACTTAATGTGGCCTGTTTATAGAGAAATAGTTCACGAGGACATGTTTGGAATATAAAGTTGGGGGGCTTGTTTTTTGTTTTTGTTGTTTTGTGCTGGGAATCGAAACCAGGATCTAGCCCCTGCTAGGTCAACACTGTATCGCAGACACCCCAGCCACGCTTTGGTCAATATTCTAAGACAACTGAGAGTGTTTGTTCTTTTCGGCAAAACATTAGCCTCACAAGTTGAGCTACTAAACACCTCTGTGACCAGGCATCTTCTTTGTCTCAGTTTCTCTTGAAAACAATATGTTCTGTATAACATCCACTGGCTTCTTTTTAAGCTTAAAAATGCTGGGCATGTGTTTATTTCTTTCTTGGGAGTTTATATTGCAGTTACTTCCTCATTAGAAACTTTACAGTCAGGTTTAGACAGATATTTTTGCATACGTGCATATGCAAAATAAGCAACATTTTCTTTTTGAAAATGGGCTTTCTCTCTCATTCTTGGCCCCAAGACAAATAATGAAAGAAAACCTAGTCAGATCATATTCTGAAGGCACACTCCTGCAGTTACTCCTTATGGCCACTAGATGGCACATGACTCCCTGAAGGAACTTAGCGTTCTTACAAGTAGCAGTGTCTTCAGGAACCATACGTAAACACATAAGCAGAATGCCAAAGTACAGAAGCCCAATTTGCGATTCTATTCCTCATGGGTGCCTGGCCTCATTCCTAATGTGAGTGTCTTGCTTGATGCTCTCTCTGTAGATGCTTTTCTACGTGTGCCTTTGCTGCCAGAGGTTCTTTGTTGAATTAGCATTTCTTCTGTGCTCCACGGTCAGGGGCCCTGTGAGTCCTGGTGATTCCTCGCAGTTCTCAGTGCACGGCACAACTGCCAGGGTCCAAGCAAACGGTTATTTGTTGGATGAGAAAATGTGCCTGTGGGCTGGGGAGAAGGCTCTATGGTTTGCAAAGCACTTCTTGCATGGCTGTGAGGTCCTGAGTTTCCGCAGAACCCACGCAAAGCCAGACTCAATAGCCCCGTCTGTAAACTCAGAGCTCCCATGATGGGAAATGGGAGGAAGAGGTGGAGAATCCCTGGGAGCTTGTGGGAGGGCTAGCCTGGTGTATACAGTAGCAAACGAGAGACCCTGCCTCTAAAAAAGTAAGAGACAAGGACCAACACTGGGGCTTGTCCTTTGACCTCTGCCCCTGCATGCCCAGGCTCACCCTACCACCACAAAAAGAAGACTTAAAAGAGCAGAAAAGGAAATGCATTGCTTTCACCTGCTTCTCTACAACTTGCTGTCCCTTTGGGATTTCCATTCGTGTGTTAAGTAATAGGAAAGTGAATTCACTATTGCAGTGAATGAGCAATAGTGTCTGCGCTGACTTTCCATCACTTGCAGAAACGGTTGCAGAGAGGGAATCAGTGTTTTAGCTCACGGCTTCACAGGTCTCAGGCTGTGGCTGGCCCACCATGCTGTCTCTGGGCCATGGCAAGGCAGACCATGACTGAGGACGTGGTGGAATGAGGTTGCCACCTCAGGGTGGGGGGCAAGGTACATCTTTCCAGAGCGGTCCTCTGGTCACATACTTCCTCTACCTAGACCCCACCCACCTGCATTCCACTCCTGCTACATGGTTTGACTCTATCAACGGGTTGATCCACTGATGGGGTGGAGCCATCCTGATTGAGCCCCTCCCCAAAGTCAAATAGACAGCATCTAAGTCCCAACACATGAGCCACTGGGGGAACATCTCAGATCAGGACACGATGGTATCCTGGTGAGACAAATAATTACAGAGTATCTCTGGACAATGAAAATCGGGTAGAGGAAAATGAGTTTCCAAACCTTCCTAATTATATGAGACTGGTGAATGGCATGCCAGGCAAAGCCACGGGTAACAGAAAACTCATTGATGTCATTAGTTGGGGGCTAGAGTGTGAATAGTATGTGGAGGCTTGCTTGCTTGTTTTTCTAGTTTTGGGCATTGACCCGAAGGCCTCATACATGCCAGGCAAGTGGTCCCTCGCTGAGATTTCCCTGCCTCAGTTTCCAAGTCGCTGCCTTCACAGGCCTGTATACCTGCAGAGCTGGTTCATTTTGCTTGGAAGCGCCTCCTTTGTGTGAGGCGCTGTGTTCAATGCTAAGGGTGCAGAAGAAGCAAGAGAAAAAAACTGGCGAGCCAGGCAAGGCGGTGAACATCTTTAAACCACAGCGTGCAAAGCAGAGCGGGATGATTTAAGGCTACTTAGTGTGTCCCAGGCTAGCCTGGGCTATGTAGCAAGACCCTATCTTAAACAAACAAACATAAAAATAAGAAAGCAAAAAAGTACAGTCATCTATCAACAAAGAACCAGTCTTTAGTACAGTATGGTAAAAAAAAAAAAAAAAAAAAATTCACAGAATGCTATGGAGAATAGCACAAAATCACCAGGCTCAGGTGGCTGGCGAGACCAGAGGCAGGTCAAGAAGGACGGGAAGACTTCCTGGAGAAGACCTGAGGCCCCAGTGGGGCGTGAGGTGCAGCGGCAGAGTCTGGGGAGGTGGGAACCTACACCAGGCACGTTAAATAAGTGCCCGAGCAGTCACTGTGGTACTCGGGAGTGACAGGACGTGAGGCCCTCCTGGGCAGTGTTCAGGTGAACAGCCCAAATGCTGAGACTTTGTTAAAACCTGGTCTCTGCACCCTCCTTGATGTGCACAGGACAGTGGCGTTCACGCATACATCACTTGGTTTTCAGAGGCCGCCCTTCTCCCCGCCCCCCAGTCTCACACTGTAGGCTTGGCCCTGCCAAAGATAGCAAACTGAGAAGCTTACTCTGGCCCCCGTGGCTTAAGCACAGATAAAGATGTCACTGTTTCTCCAGCCTCTGAACCTAGAAACCTGTACCATCTCTAAGGAGGTCAAGCCCTCTAACCCCCTTTACCTGCAGATCCATTGATCCCCAGAATCCCTGCTTCTTCCCAGGAACAACCTCTTGATGTTAGGCGCCTTTCCATCTCCAAGCGCTGCTGCTGTCCACATCCACTTGAGGTCTGGGATGCAGCTTCTACGTCCCTGAGCCTCCTGGCTTCTGTTCAGGTTGCATAGGCACGCACTCACCCACCCCTGGTACCTGCCTCTAAGTCCTGATGGTTCCAGCCAGTCTTCTTACCCTAGCTCCAGCCTCCCTCCCTCCCCAGCAGCCCTGCCGACTTTCCCCATGCTAAGGTTTCCCCTATTTCACCAAGATACCCAAGCCTTTAAGACAGTGTTTCTCAACCTTCCTAACGCTGTGACTCTTTAATACAGTTCCTCATGTTGTGGTGACCCACCCACCCCCATCACAAAATTATTTTGTTGCTACTTTATAATTTTGCTACTGTTATGATTCATAATGTAAATATCTGATGTATGCCCCCCCCCAAGGGGGCATGTCCCACAGGTTGAGAACCATTGCTATTTCATATGACTGTGCCTGGCTAGTACCTGTGAGTGTCTTGACCTGTGGTTCCTGAGGCCTTTCCTTGTGTCTTGCTCTTGTCAGCCTCTCCTGCATCAAGGCACTCTCAGTGATAACGACCAACAACAGCACACTCTGCCCTCCTTCCCCAACTTTGCAGAAGCCATATGTTTCTCACTGGCATCATGTATGCATACCAGCCTCTCAGAATCACGATGGTCCCCAAATTTCCTGAGACTGAAGGTCACCAGGTCTCCTCTGCCATTGTTCTGACTCAAGTTACAGCCAATCACCTTTACCCCTTAACATACAGCCTCCCGTACCTGGTCGCCTAGCAACCTCTACAATCTGCCCTGGCTCGGTTTCCCTCATTTTAATTCTTCATCCTTCACTGGGCTATTACAATGACTTCCTTGGTCTCTTCTTTGTTGTCTCATCCATCCTCCAAATGCCAGTAGGTCTCTCTGACTGCAGGTTGATCATGGCTGGCCATTTCCAGGGAAATCATGCACCTGTTGCTTTCTGTAGCATATCTATGATGCTCTAACATAACCTTTCCACTTCTCACTTCTATGCTGTCCAGCTACCTACCTGCTAACAGACATCCAAGCCATGCAGTTGAGAAACCACTTTACAGCCCCATGCTTCTGGGACTGGTCTCCTGTTTCCTTGCTTGTATCCACTTTCACAAACGCTCTCTCGCCCATGAAGTGAAAGTGTGACAACGCCTCTTCGCTCCCTTAGTCAAGATCAGTCAGCCCTCACTCATCCTTCAGCATGATGTGTGAAGCTACACGTGTTCATAAGATGCTGGCTAGCACAGGTGGTAGGCGGCTTTCTAAAACCAGAGTGCATGAACCGGAAAGGCCAGGGTATTATATGCCAACCCTAGGGCATGTTCTGCATGTGTGTCTGTCTGTCTGTGTTCCAGTACTGGTTTCTGCCTCCATCTTTTTTCCATTTCCTTTCAGTGGTCTAATTGGAATCTACCATTATACTACCAAGCCTTCATCTAAGCCCCATGTTAAACACTTCTGAAACTTTAAATGGTTATTTTTAAAAATAAACATTTATTAATTTGTTGTAAATTTTATACATGTGTATGATATATTTTTATCATAGTCACCCCCACTCTTCCCTCTGGGGGGGGGGAGGCTTTCAACTGAACTTTAGCTCTAGCGTTCACTACTGTCTACAATCACTGCATTAGAGGAAGCATCTCCCTTGCTCAATTTTAGTCATTAAGGAAGGGAGATAAGGCTATTTGATTTGTCACCCCCTATCCCAATGATCCAATGACCTGTGATCTTGCTTGTTTCAAACACTGGCTCCTTAGCTCCCTCTGCAGAATCAGGTTTTCATCTGGGTAGTTCCTCTAGTACCTTAGCAGAGTAACTTGCGACTAGGAAATGCCCAGGAGATATCCTCTGCACTAGACCAACTGTTAAATAATTCTTCCAGTTGAGTTAAATAATTCTTCCAGTTCTTTTATTGAGCACAGACTCTCCTTTCTCTCTCTTGCACAGAGCATACATTTTCAAACACATGATGCTCCTGCTTGGCTGAACGCAAGCACATCAATTTTGCAGTCATAGACGTGACTGGTGCTTACCCACGGGTGAGGGCTGATTGACACTGAGGTGCAAGAAAACTATTAATGAGCTGTCACTTCTCAAAACACTTAGAATACTTTTTTTTTTTTTTTTGCAGTATTTAAAAACATGCCACACTTCTTGGAAAGGGATCCTTTGATCAATTAGGGCATTCTTTTTGGAAACATGCATTACTCAGAATACTGAAAGAAAGAAATCTTTGAACATAGTGAGCCGGCTTACACAGGGAATACTTGATTCCTTTCTAGTTGCTCTGGGTTAGATGAGAACTCAATGTTAAACACTAGAACCTTGGACAGGTTCCTTCCCATCTCTGGCCACCTCCCTTCTACAAGGGGGTATTAGGAGCCTAGCTGTTATGCAGGAATCACTAACCTGGCTTTTGCTGTAGACGTGTGTGCTGGTGGTAATGAACTAGACCCACACTGACATCCCATGGGGATAACTGATTGCATCCTTACTGGTATCTCATAATGATAACTGGTTGGACCATCACTAATGTTCCATGGTGATAACTGGTTGGGTCCTCACCGATATCCCGGCGATAATGGATTAGACCCTCACTGGTATCTCATGGTAATAACTGATTGGCTCCTCACTGTCATCCCACAGCAAGAGCTGATTGCATCCTCACCGGTATCCCATAATGATAACTGGTTAGATCCTCACTGATATCCCATAATGGTAACTGGTTGGACCCTCACTGGTATCCCATGATGATTACTGACTGGACCCTCACTGGCATCTCATGATGATAAGTGGTTAGATCCTCACTGGTACCCATGATGGTAACTGGTTGGATCCTCCCTGGTATCCCATGGTGATGATGGACTGTACCCCCACTGCCATCCCACAAGCATTTCACCATTCAGCTATTGCCCATCAGTGCCCACCAGCCTGAGTCCTGTTCACATTGTCTGAAGCTGCCCATCGCCTGCTTGAGTAGTTTATACGATACAGGAGAAGATGGCCATCTTACTCTCTAGAAGCGTAGGAAGAGGGCTCTCAGAGGCCAAGATGGGTACCTGCAGATAATGGGGGGGGGGCGATTTCATGGTGGGGCTGTCAGCAGCCAGGGGGGTTGGAGTGATGGCTCTTGTTTGTTCCCCCCTAACTTTCTGTTGTTTAACATGGTTATATATTTATGGTTGATTGTTTTTAGAAAGAAAAAAAAAATAGACCCTGTTTTCTCTAGTGCTCCTTAAAGTTAAAATGCGTCAGCCTCCGGTGGTCATGTGCAGATGTGGGCACCTCAGTGTCACCAACACGGGAGCGCACCGCAGCATCCTAGCCAGTCTGGCCTGTGTCCTGAGGCTGTGTTATTCCTTTTCTAGGGTACAGCACCATGAGCCCCCAGGAAGACAGTGAGAACCCACCGTGCAACAACGACCCCTTGTCAGCTGGGGTGGACGTGGGGAACCACGACGAGGACTTGGATCTGGACACCCCGCCTCAGACCGCAGCCCTGCTGAGTCACAAGTTCCACCACTACCGCCCACACCACCCGCCCCTCCATCACAGCCACCACCTGCAGGCGGCGGTGACAGTACACACCGTGGACGCCTAGTGCTAACGGTGCTCTCACCTCCCAGGGAGAGGGGGCCCGGGCGACGCTGCAAGAGGAAATGAGCCGGGCGTAAAACCCGATCACGTGAGACACCTTGAGTCCGAGCTCCGTCCGGGTGTGGTTCGACTCGTTTGCAGCCGGCTGGTGTGTTTCAGTCTGAAGGAGCTGAAGCTGGTTCTGAAAAGGAGGGAGAGCCTGATGAACTGACCTGCCATAATGGAATGCAACAGTGGGCAAACCTCCAACACAGATGCGCGCGCAGGAAACTGAGCCAGAGGAATGTTCCCAGCCCCAGAAGCACTCGGCCCCTTAGCTGGAGCAGAGGCCAGGAGCATGGCACGCCGGATGCCACCAGCTGCTGGACGGACTCGCCCGTTTCCTAGCGGTACCTGGACGCCACCATAACTGTACGGAACTCACCTTATGCTCTAAATGATGCATCTCAAAATTTCTAAGTAAAGGATTATTTTTCTACTATTTATTGAACTTTCAAACTTTGGAAGGGGAGGGGAGGAAACTAGAGATTCTCGGCCATAACCCTGGCTGTTGTGTGTGATGGCGTGGTTCTTTGATTAATGAATTGTGTTTCTTATTTTAACTGGTGATCTTCCCACTGCCCTGATCCACATGAAAGAGAAAGAAAAAGAAGGAACGAAAAAGAAAGAAAGAAGGAAGGAAGGAAGATTGGGAAAATAAAATGAAGAAATCTTTCTCTGGCTTGTTTATATCATGGAAACACGTCATCTGTAATAGTGTTCTCTCTTTGGAGAGGCAGTGATCAAAGATGTTTTTGAAGAAATTTCATTCCTTTAGAATTCATTTCCGCCTCCCATGCAATGTTTTCCTTAGGTTTCTACGAAATCTAGTATTATAGCTGTAGCCTTCCAGTTTAGGGAGGCTCGGATTTATTCTGTTTGTTTTAAAGACTATGAATTTTAAAATGTCTCATTTTTTGACTCTGAGAATATTAAACCGATAAAGGAAGGCATTTTAAAATTGTGAAGTCGTGGTTCTTAAAAGGTTTCTTTTGAAATCATAGCTCAAAGCTGCTGCCACTTATCCTCCAATCTGCTTTTGATGTCTACAGGGATTCAGCAAATGGCTGCTTTGACGTGGGGCATTGTGATTTTAAAGTAGTGTTCTAATTACAGTGGTGTATTTTAGATTCACATTTTGTGATTCAAATATGTTATGAAGACAATTCTTTGCACCGTGTGTGTGGTAAATCTCCGTTTATATGTAGTTGGAAAAATTCACCAAATAATGTTTTAATGATAGGGTATCATGATATACTGTAAAAATAAAATAAAATAAAATTGGGTCCTCAGCACTACAGAGAGTAAACTATATACGTGCTACCCACAGCCCCTCCATCCTGTGTATAAAATCGCAGGCTAGTGAAATAAACTCTACGCAATGCACAGTTGAGTGGCTACCATTCTTTGATGTACCGCTTCTCACCATGTGACCTAGATTTCCTTTCTGTGCTTTGAACAGCTTCAGGCCCCTGGACCATCTCAAACACACAAAGACATGTGAAGACATGACTAGGCTAAAAGAAAGAACAAACATTTAAAAATAAGTAAAGCTATCGTGCCTGGTGTTCTAGACTTTACAAGCTGAACTCAGCACGAGGATCAAAAGTTTGAGGGTAGCCTGGTGAGAGCTTGTCTCAAACCTTGTTAGGGCTGGAGAGATGACTCAGTGGTTAAGAGCACTGGCTGCTCTTTCAAAAGACCTGGGTTCAATTCCCAGCACCCACATGGCAGCTCACAACTGTCTGTAACTCCAGTTCTGGGGGATCTGACACCCTTACACACCCATACAAGCAGAAAGAACACCAGTGTACATAAATATAAATAATAAAATATTAGAAAATCAACTAATAAATAAAAGCATATATAGCTGTTTCTTCCTGAACAGCTAAATCCATTTCCTCAGGATAAGATGGTCAACCCTATCTTGTTGAGATTATCTAGGTTTCCTGTCTTCCCTGCAAAGTACCCTTCTCTGTGGGACTCTAGTTTCTCCTGTCATAGTGAGACTCTCTGTTATGAAAGCAGCTTCTCCAGGCTGGAGAGATGGCTCAGTACCCAAAAGCACTTGTTCCTCATCCAGGGCACCCGAATTCCTTTCCTCCCTCACGTGAGGTGGCTCACAACCACTGGTAACTCCAGCTCGGGAGGTTCTGACATCCCCGTGCCTGCACACACAAAGCATATCCTCACACAGACACAGCAAACATAGTTAGAATTCAGGATGACTCATTTAAAAAAAAAAAAAAAACACCTTCCTGACCAAGGAGGGAGAAGGACTACAAAGGTGGTGTCTCCAAGAAGGATGCTGTCATGAGAGCGTCATGGGGTGGGAGTGGAGGGCATCGAGGGAACTAGACATCTACTCTCAGTCCTTTATAAGGTCTCACAGCCCCATTCCACCAGAGTGTACCAACTGTTGTATTAGGGTTACTTCCGGTGCATGGGTGAGAGGTCACAGCATGGGAAGGCCTCCATCCAGCATGGGATGGACGTGGAGGCCCCTTCCTTCTGTCATGCCGAGCCTATAAAAATCTAGGCCCTCCCAAGACCCTCAGGCCACGTCCAATTAGGCAGAATTGAGTGGGGAGATACTCAGACAAAGGTCCCACCACTCCTTGTTTTCATGAGCGAAGGTCAACAGTCAACAAACACAGCTACGATGGACTCGTGAGGATGGCATCTGTCTGCCTCAGAGGACAGATCCCTACAGTAGATGCACAAAGCTGAGAAATAAAAACAAAATCAGGCCATGTAAGGAATTATTTTGCATCTTTTGCAATAAGATGGCCCTGAAGTCAAAACAATGTAATTGAACGTAATAGAAGTAATTGAATGTTTATAACCTGAACAAGAGACCATTCTCGGTTTTTGGTGAAAGTGTTTCTTTTTGGTGGTGGTTGTTCATTTGTTTGCTTGTTTTAGATTTATTTACTTCATTTAATATGTGAGTGTTTTAACCACATGCATGCCTGGCGCTCACAGAGGTCAGAAGAGGACATCAGATCACTCGAAACTGGAGTGATGGATAGTTGTGAGCATCATTTGTCTGCTGGAAATCAAACCCAGGTCTTCTGCAAGAGCACATGTCCTTCACCGCTGAACTGTCTCGCCAGCTCCCGTGTATGCGTTGTGTAGGCCCTGCAGAGACTAATCCCTAAGCATTACGTGTGACGTTGTTCAGACACATAGTGGTGGTGAGTGATGTTCACGTTGTTTAGAGAGGAAAGCACGGTCTTAGACACATTATTGTCACCATCAAGGTCAGACACCGTTGTGGCTTGCACAGAACACTCCAAGGGTCCTCACCGGTGCCTTTGCACTCACCAAGGCCCCTGTGTCCGGAACCAGCCCTTTTCGTTGTGCAGTAGTTCAGAATGGTCCGGGTCCCTTGATTCAGAAGGAAACTGACTGGTTGAGACTGACATCCAGCAGGGTCCGGAGTCAGTGGTTCTCAGAGTATACGCCCGTCTGCTTGCCAGATAGTCTTTAATGAACAGTTTTTAATAAATTTTTAAAATGTTGGAACCTGGCCATCTGCCTTTCATTACTTGATTTGACTAGAAAACTCTCCAATTCCCCTTTCGAGGAGGACTGGCGTTGCCCACCAGTGCCTGAGGCACACGGCGAGATGTCCTCAAGGACCAGCTTCCTCCCATCGCAGTGAGGGCGCCAGTGGTTACGCTGTTTGAAAATGTACATCTGGCAGAATCATCATCTTAAGCACACCAGCCCAGTTGGTCTGTGTCTTTTTGGTCTGAATGAAGGTATGCAGATTTTCCAGGCTGGGATAGAGTGCTGTGAAAATTATTTTCTCATTCTTCCCATTTCATAGGACCTTTAGTTGAAAGATCCTTAGAACTGTGTGTGATGGTCTGTTTAGTAATAACGTATGTGAGTGTCCATGTGTCTGTGTGCACATGTATTGAGCTCTTGCAACTTCGTTGTTTTTTTTTTTTTCCAGCCCGTATCAGTTCATAATTGCTCATTGTGGTGTCTTCCTTCTCTAATCCCTTAATTCAATGTTTCTCATTTTTTATTCATGAGTGCTCTATCTCTCCCAAAGGAGACTTAAATTTATTTAAATTCTCCTTAAGAAAGGAGACTAGGAGATAAGATTTTGTTGGATAGAGTCACACTGTGGAGGTAATACAAACCATTGTAACATCTGATCTCCTTTCCTTCCCCCCGAGAATCCATTTTGCACTCTTTGTGGGCAGTGGCTCCTCTCAGGGATGTTGTGAGCCCCGTCCTGACGCCAGTGTTTTTCAGTGCTGATAGCACCTCTGAGCTGCACATACTTTTTTAAAGCACTGAGCAGGAATCAGGGAGGCCTGAAAGCCAATTCCAGTGTCTCTAATCGCAGGCTTAAATCTGCCACCAAGTACGATGTCTTTGGCTAAACCATGCTGCTCACATTGTTTCTGTCCTTTGTGTGACTGGTTCACCAGGCTCCGTAAACCGCCACTGATTCTGTGGCTTCTAAACTGCTTCCTTAATTCCCCTCCAGCCCTTCAGCGAGAATGTTCAGGGCCTCCCACTTATACATCAGAAGCAAGTACCCAACAATGAACCAGAGGCGTGAGGCTTTCCTCCATAGCCATAGGGAGGCGGTGGAGTTGACTGGCTGCCCGGTCCCTCCCCCATCCCCGCTCCAGTGTGGTTTGTCATTAGACTTTAGATCTGCTATTAGATATCTTCTCCAGTCTACAAAAAGGTTAACAACTCCACACCCGCAGCTGACAGGACTGACTGTCCCAGGGATGTCTGTCTCATAGTAATGTGGAGTCAGAGGTGGCCCTCACTAGCTGCAACCTTGCCACGTCAACAACCTCAGCCTCAGGGTGGTGGCACTGATCTGTGAATAGTGGGGAGAGGAGAAAGAAAAACAAAACAAAACAAAACACGGAACACCTAAATTGCTGGCTCAACCAGCTTATGGGAGGCAGAAGCCTTTGTTATTTAAGGTCATTTAAATTGGGTTCTCAACAACTGCACCTGAAAGCATCTAATAAAGGCATTTGAACAACCAAATGCAAAGCCTAGCTAGGGCTGCTTGCTATGAAGAAAAGGGGGAGTGAGCTTGAGAAGCAGGGAAGGAATCTGCCTTGGGGCCGATGCTCACAGAAAGTCTCCAGACATGACCTCTTGGAAGCTGCCCGTGCAGACTAAGAGCCAGCTGGGGTACAGGATGGTGGGGTAAGCTTCACTTTCCAGGCAGTAGGATACAGAAGGGGCAGAGACCTGCCTGAGTGAGGCAGGGCCACTGAAGCTAAAGCATTGCTCGGCAGAGGATGGTAGAATACAACGAGAAGGAGGAAGAGGCAGGAAAATGAGGTCCTGAGGGCTATAGCAAGAAAAGGTGTTTCAGGCAGAGAACCTGCAGAATAGTTAAAAGGGGAGAGAATGGGGTGGGGGGGTATTCCAGTCTGAAGTGTGCATGTGTGTGCTTATGTGTGTTCTGAGGTGAAAGAACATTGAATAGGCAGGCTGGGAATGCGGGTATAAAAACGAATACAGAGATCTACATGAACACAAGATGATAGCAGCAGAAAATGGGGTAGACAGGGCATAGCACCCTTAGGCTAGGGCAGGAGCCCCTATTTCAGATTATTCTTTTTGAAGAGCAAAGTAGCCTAGTGGAAAATATGTCATGGAAAAAGAAACCCCAGGTGTTGTTTATGGAAAGTTTCCGGCTTGAACAACTGCATCAGTCCTGGTGTTGCCTTCTGGGCTGGGGAGACAAGGACAGGATCAGTTTGGAGAGGAGGGCAGGGAATGAGAAATGAGTCAGTATTTGAGCTAATGGGTACCAGTAAATAACAGGAAGGATGACCAAAAACCATGTGAGAAAGACAAAGAAAACATTGATCGGCACACAGAATGCCTGCTTTGTGGTGGACACCATGGGAGGGTCTTGCCATCCAGCAATCTCTTGAGTCTTGCCTTTTGCTTTCCAGCAGCACCTTAAGGTGGGCACCTACAGTGCTCTCGGCCCACACCCAGCATAGCTTCCTGGACCTTCGTGTCAGCCTCTTCACCTTTCTGGGGCCATTCTTTTGTCCCTCACCAGACCTGAGGAATGCCTCAGGACCCCCGTGCTGCACTTTTGGTGCATTCAGGACCTACGGCTCATCTTCTGCCCAGACGGACCTCTGCAGGAAGCTGGAGGCGACTCCATCTCTTCAGTCTCCACCCACATCCCTCTTCTTCAGCTCCTTTCCAGTGACCTACGTGACGCTCTACGGTCAGAGGTGCCCGAGCTTGTGTCACCGTGACACAACACTGTCATCCACAAAGATCACGACTAGAAACTCACAATCGGCTTTTTGTTTTAATCCGTGGCGTTCAGTAAGTTTACAGTGTTGGACTGAGGGGCATTTATAGCCGCCCTCGGCCATTTGGAGGCTGGCGGTGGACCACAGGTTGACCTAAATGACACGGACATTTCCCAGGCAGCTTCAGTACCAGGTATCCCATTGTCTCTGTCCCCCTCCAGGTCACTGTCACTGTCCCCTTGAAATGCTACAGCAGCCTTCACATTGTTCCCCCCCCTTCCATTCTTCCCTCTCCTAATTCATTTTCACATGCAAACCCAAGTGCTTTCCTTTTTTTTTTTTTTTTAATTAGAGGCACCACTCTGATCCTTGCTAACTACCACATCTAAGATGAATGACTTTCACATGTATTAGTATGCCTTCAGTATGCTGCACGCCGTCTCCTTCCTCTACGCACTTCAAAACTTTTCTGCCACCCCAGAGGGAAACCCCATACCTGGCAAGCAGCGGTGTCCACCTTCCCCTCCCCCAGCACCACCAACGGCCAGGCTGCCTGCTGTCATAACAGACTTAACGAATTTGGATGTTTCATGAAAACACATATGTGACTATTCATGTCTGGCTTCTTTCCTCCGGTGTGAAGTTTATGAGCTCCGTGCATGCTCGAGGCCAAATCCGAGCTTTGTATTCTGCTTTCATCCAGTCATCAGTTTACAGGCCTTGGGTGTCTCGACCTTGTTAAGCAGGGTGCTGTGAGCATTTGTGCGCAAGTGTTTGGGGTGCTAGTTTTTGATATTTTTGTAATTGCTCAGCCATGCAGTAATTCTTTGCACAGCATTTGGAGGGACCAACAGACCACTTCCCAGGACAGCTAGACCAGTCGACTTTCTCAGCTGCCCGTGTTGATGATTTCCACTTTTGCTACTTGCTAGCCAACCCTTGTTTCTTTCTTTTTATTTAATTTACAGCTCTCCTTCCATGTGGTGGTACAGGCCTTTAATCCCAGCACTCAGCACTAAATTGAAGCCAGTTATGTAGCAAGTTCTTGGGCAGCCAGGGCAACATAGGGACACCCTGTCTCAAAAAAAAAAAAAAAATCAAACAAAAGCCAAAAAGTTACTACTTACCTATGAGGTGTGTTAAAACATATTTCTGGTTTTTGAGTTATTGATGCTATGGGCTGAACCCAGGGCCTCGAGCTTACCTGAGTAAGCTCAAAAATGTGAAAATAAAACCTTTTTAGCTTAACACCCTTTAATTTTGCTTAAATGAGTCTGACTCTGATATACCTCAGGGCCTTTGCATGTGCTATTCAAGCTGCCTGGAATACTTCCTCTCTAAGCCCTGCAGCCTCCTGGATATAATCCCTTTCCCTTCAGATTTCAGTGTTGAGCTGCTACTGTGCCCGCCCACACCACATCTAGCTTCCACTGTTTCCCATCTGTGAGGGGGAAAAAAAATTGTAAACTGCAAAATTGAATATGGCTGCCAGAGAGAGGGCAATCCCATTCTTACTAGAGAAAGATTCTCCTGTTCCCTGGTCCCTCCCACCTACAGGAGAAAACGGAAGTCTACAGTGTCACTGTCACTGTCCCTGTGGTGTGAAGCATCAAGGAAGTTGCTGTTCTGTGAAGCTGATCTGTATAGCAAGCTGGGAGTCTCCAGAGGACTGGGGATGCAAGAAGCTAGAAGACTTTTGGAGTCTTGAGACAGAAAGAGGACATCAGGCACAACGACCCAGGAGTTAACACAGAGATAGGTGACCAGAAAATTCCGACAAGTCCCGGTGGTGATGACTGCAGGAATGCTGTACGTGCCCGTGTCTGGCTGGCATGTACATGCCCTTCCCCTGCCCAGAGCTTCCTCAAAGTTTCATAAACAAGATCCTAGAGTGAGTGACCGGAGGGGACAGCTGCAGGGCAAGAGCACAGGACAGTGGCTGAGGAGAGCCAAACTAGACTAAAGATGGCAAAATGTGAGGATGTAAATTTTGGAAAAGTTACCTACTTCCCATGGGGCCCGGCATGACAGACCTAAGCCACCGAGGGCACTTTGCCTTCAGCAACATCCGGACACGGGGCAGCATCAGCACCCGTGTGTCCTTCCCTGTCAGCAAGCGGGTGTTTTCTGTGGCTCGCAATGTCTGCCTACTGGCCAGGTGCGCATGCGTACCCAGGCAGGCCCCGTCTGAGAACTGAGTGATTTCTTTTTTTCCAACCAGCATTTAGAGTTGGATTTCCAAAATACAACATGCCAAGATGAGATCATCTCAATGCTTATTTAGAACTGAGAATTATTTAGAACGCAGAATGCCTTCAACGCACACACTGGGTGAAAGACAGAGCAAAATTTTCAAGATGCCTACAGCAGCGAAGAGATGTTTTCTTATTAAAAGACTGGAAGAGGTTAGAGTTGCCTGCTTATCAGAATGTCCCAGGAGCACATCGACACGAAACTACAAGAACATCAGAAGAAAATAAATCCCCATGTTTGCCACCTGGGGCTAAAGCAGAATTTCTTTAATAGGCATAACTTAGAGACTGGTATAACTTAAAACTTCTGTACTACAAAAATAGTTCCCCAAATTGGGCAGGGGGGTGGGGGGAGGGGGAAGGAGGGCTACTTGGAAAAAAACAAAAAATAAAGAACAAAGACTGACAATAAGAACCATAAGGAGTTCAGCCAACGCCTGTAGTCCATCAAGCAAAGAAGAAATGATTCAACAGAAAAGCTGGGCTGAGAGGCTCTGTGGTGAGAGGGAACACAATTGCTGATGGTCGCACAGGACACTGTCACCTTTTTACATTACTGACATGAACATGAAAATGAAGCAAGATTGTTCTACACCAGGGATTAAGCACTCACGAGGCAGGGGCAAGGTCAGGAGATCAAGACTGTCCTGAGGTGAAATAGTGAGACACTGCCTCTGAAATATATATGTATTATGTATGTATGTGTGTATGTATTTGTATGTATGTGTGTATTTATGTATGTGTGTATGTATGTATGTGTATATGTAAAGTAATCTAGAGGTGATTTAATACATGTGTGAGAAAGCTGGGGTGCACCTCCATGCTAAAATGCTTCTATAGCATGTGCCAGGCTATAAGGTCCAGCTCCCATCTGTATATATAGCAACAACAGTAATTACAAATGAGAAAATCTACAGGAGGATATGCAAATGACTTGAGCATCCTTAGGTTTTAGTCCTACACGCAATCCCCACAGAAATAGAGGAATGGCTCCTATGCTTGTTTTTTAACTTAAACAACAACAACAAAACTATGTGTGTGGGTATTTTGCTTCTTCGTCTGTTCACAGTGTGCATGCAGTGCTCATGGAGCCAGAAAAGAGCATCAGATCCCCTGGGCCTCTAGTTACAGGCTGTTGTAAGCTGCCACACAAGTACTGGAATCGAACCCAGGCCCTTTGCAAGAGTAGCCAGTGATTTTTAACCGCTGAGCCATCTCTCCAGCCCTGACTCACATTCCTTCTAACAAAGTATATATGTGCGTTTGTGTGTGTGCACGTGTGTGTGTGTGTGTGTGTGTGTGTGCGCACATAGAAAGAAAAAATATAAGGATCTCTGCCAGATGACTCATCATTGTTTCCAGAGTCCTCAAAGGTATGAAACATGCTTCAAGTTTTTACAAGACAAAATGTAATCGTACAGTTTTGACTTATTAAAGTAATTTGGATTATGCAGGGCATGGTGGAACACGCCTTTAATCCCAGCACTCAGGAGACAGAGATAGACAGATCTCTGTGAATTTGAGGCCAGCCTGATCTACATTAGGAGCTCCAGGCCTGCCAGGGCTACATACAAAGACTGTGTCTCAAAAACCAAAATGAAATTTGAATTTAAAGTTAAATACATAAGATTAATAAAGCTAAAGACACTTTAAAGCATATTTTATATGTTGTGAGAATACTAGCGAATAGCATTTGCTGTGATGCTGATTTCAGTTACTAGAATTTAAAGAGTAAGTCACCAGAGAATTCTAGGTGGACATAGTTATCACTTATTATAAAATAAACATAATTTTCCGCTTGCATACAAATTGTTTTGCTAAGTGTAAAAATGAAAGTCTGAGAGATAGTATTTTTATATTTTTTATCTGGACTTCCCCTTTCCCCCAATTTATATTTTTGTTATATCTTTAACACCATTTCCTATAAATGTGTCATAATTTGTATCATACTGAATAATTTATCATTTCAGTTTTGTCTGGGTTCAGCCATAGCCAAAAAAAAAAAAGGCAGGGAATGAGTTAAAAGTTTCTGCCCAGGAAGCTGTGGTGCATGCCTTTACTCCAGCACTCGGGAGGCAGAGGGAGGTAGAGCTCTGAATTTGAGGCTGGCCTGGTCTACAGAGCAAGTTCCAAGGCAGCCAGGGCTTGGAAAAACCCTGTCCTGAACAACCAAAAAACAAACAAACAAAAGAACTCTTCAAATGAAGATCGCTCTTCTATTTAGGCCCATTTGTATGTATAGTCCTTTTTTAATTATGAATAGTCAGTAAGCCATACTATTTCCCATGAATGCTAACGTTCAGACCCAGCTTTAGGATCTTAGTATGTGTACACGTGTTTCTTCTCTGGCTTCCTGTTTGTACCGCATCTAGCCACAGGGTGCTCTCCGAAACATTCACGGATCTACTAGTCTAATGACTACATTTCTTTTTGTGTACTTGTATGTATGTAGCTGTTTTTTTTTCCCCCAGTTTGACATTTTTGTGCCAGACATTTAAAAAGAGAACATGTTTTTATGAAGGGGAGAAAAACAAACAAAGAAACATGCTTAGCATTACACAGTACTACGAACTTTGGGATTTCACTCCTACGTGGAATCTGAACGAGTGGATCTCATAGAAGCCAGAATAGAATGGCGCCTCCCAGAGGCCGGAGGCAGTACTGTAGAGGGAGGCGTGTTGACAAGTTGGTTGATGGGTACTGATATATAATCAGCAAGCAATAAGAAGCTCTGGGGACAGCGAACGGCTCAGCAGATAAAGGCGCTTGCTACCTAAGATAATGTGCACCTGCGCGCGCACGCGTACACACGCGCACACACACACACACAAGAGAGAGAGAGAGAGAGAGAGAGAGAGAGAGAGAGAGAGAGAGAGAGAGAGAGAGGAAAAATATTACATGTTTCAAAAACTAGAAAGCAGCCAGGTGTGGCGATGCACACCTTTAATTCTGGCACTCAGGAGGCAGAGGCAGGGAGATGCCTGAGTTCCAGGGCAGCCTGGTTTACAAAGCAAGTTCCAGGACAGCCAGGGCTACACAGGGAAAGCCTGTCTTGAAAAAAACAAAAGAACAAGCAATAAAAGCTAGGAAGAATTTCGGAGGTTTTAACCAGAAAGAAATGATAAACATTTGAGGAGCCAGATAGGTTTAACCTGATTCCAGCATTACACAAGGCACCCTTGTGTATATTAAGCTTATTCATATATGCATATTCATATAATCAGCGCAGTTAAGTGATACATTGGTGCTCATGCGCACTAAGGTTAAGAGTAAGGGTGATGCCATTTTGTTTGCAATTACTATAGGTTCATGTTTATGTACCAGTTTAAAAATAAATCGAAATTAAAAACACTAAATGCCTCACTGATGCATACAACAGAGTTGATGAGCCCTCCAGAGGCTGAGTAACAGGACCCAGCACCAAAGTAGGGGGCGGGGGAAACTCGGAATAAACCCACAGAGTTAAACTGCAAGCAAGATGAGTCTGTAGAGCAAAGATGTCTTTGCATAGTTTGTTTCTGTCTTGAGCCGGGTTCAGGTGTACAGCAAGGGCATCACCTGTGGAGATGCAGGTGACTTGAGGCAGAGATGGGAATTACAGGATGAGCTGTTTCATGGGGAACGGTTAGGTTAATTGGGGGACAAAGCTGGTTTTTAAAGCATTTAACCAAGACACAACAGAAAGCATTTACCTTTATTTTTCTACGCTGTGTGTAGGTGAGGGACACTGGGATGCCAGAATGATGTGGGCCATAAGAGTGAAGCCATTTGTTAAAATTGTCTGGTTCCGGAGTGGAAGTTCACGCCAGTGTTAAAGTGTTTGCCTAGCATGTAAGAGATGCTAGGTGCACTATCCAGTACAACAGAAACGAAATGTTTGCTTGTGATCTACACATTTCCGTGTCTCTCACTCAAAACCCATGGCTATCGTGGAATACTGCCTCACAAAAAATTTAAAAAATAGCTAAAGTGAGCCTGGTAACGCACACGTTTAATCCCAGCACTTGGGAGGCATAAGCAGGAGGATCACTGTGAGTTCAAGGACAGCCAATCCTACAGAGAGAGTGCTAGGCCTGCCAAGTCTGCATAATAAGACAGCGTCTTTTAAAATAATAATGATAAAATAAAGTACTTAGTAGCCATTTCATGATTAAATATTTTTAAAACTCAAATTTGCCCCAAATTAACCTAGCCATTCTTAATTAAACATCTCATTCTGTGATTCCCATCTCTGCATCTACTCTTTTTTCAGCCACTCCAGTCACCACGGGAAGGTAGCCAGGCAACTTTACCCATCCACCTGAGTGTGGTTCTAGGAAAAAAAAAAAAAAGTGCAAAATGTGTTCAGTGTGGGCCGCTGGCTGGAGCTTTGTTTGCGGGAGAATGAGCTGGCATGGCACAAGGCCGGCTCCACCCACGGGACAGAGCTGCCTAACGTGAGGAGCTTGCTTGCTAACCGATGGCCATATGCTCAGCCACCAGGAGTCAGTTTACAGAGACGGGAAGCAGAGCAGATGAACAGGAAAAGGACACCAGCTCGGCCCTTTAATTATGAAAAAGTTGGAAAGGGCATAGAAACAAAGCAAACTGGCATGCAGGCTGGGAAGAGAACAGCCCAGCCCTCCGCAGTGGTCTCCGTGGCCTCGGAAAAGCAATGGCTTTCTCAGATTAGCTCTTCTGATCGTACAAGAACTGTGATGCAAAAGTGAGATGTTTGGCAAAGACAGAAGCCAGGCCGGAGGTGGGGAGAGGGCCAGGGTAGCAACCTTCATCCCAGGCTGACGACTGGAATTCCAAACAAGGGGTGAGGACTTTCAGCCAAGTGAAGTGTAAGGTTGAAACTGTAAATATTTGGCAGTATTATGAGGACCTCACGAATTCGTGCATTAACACTGCCTGGCATTAAACAGTCCACAGTGAGCCACACCCAGAAGCAGCAGCAGCAGAGGATGAGATGGAAAAAGGGACCAAGTAGAGTGGCAGAGCAAGGGCTTTGCAAACCGTTCTTACTTAATTTTATTTTTTTAAAGAGGCCATTCTTCTTCACCAGGCAAAGAGAGAAAAATAGTATGTCTTCACAGAGTTATCTTTGTATGTAACACTGTAGGTATGGCGTTTCCTTCTTTGAGTGAGAGGGGATGGACAGGGACAGGCTGAGGACTCAGCCCATCAATGCTGTGCTACCATCTGGGAAAGCCAGTAAGGCACCATCCAGGTAAGAGGCTACAGGAAGTGTCCTGTATCCTGCAGAAGGGCACGGTTATCCCAGCCATTCATAGCTTACAGTTATTCTAACCTCAGCCATCCCCTCTAATCTTCCCAATTGGGTTCATCTACTTGTGGATGACTGTGATGTTAAAACAGTGTTCAAACCTATGGGCCCTTGAATTAAAAAGTAAAATCATTGTTACTAAAATTGTTCCCAAAAGCATCATGTAAACAGCCATATGCCACGCGATGACATATGATCCCATCAAATTATATAGCTTAGTGGTGTCATAGCCATCTTAGTTTATGTGAGTATATTCCTTAATATACACACAATGACAAAAATTATCAAAGGACATCTTCCTCATAATATACTGTCATTGCTAAGCAACACTCAACTCTAACATAAAATTTGCAGTTTGGCAGTCCTAAGAGGATCTGCAAGATTGCACAACCATCACCACCACTTAGTTCTAAATCTTTCTCTTCATCTCAGTTTGTAGATCTTTTCACCCCCTGACTTGCAAAATAATTCTATAATTAAGTGTTAGAGCTAGGAATAATTTGGAGATGTCATCCAAATTTGTGTAACTAAGGAAACTGAATGACACTCAGAAAGGTTTTGCTCAAGGCCACCTAGCTGGATGATGGCATGGCTGGAACTCAAATCTAGGCTCCTTGATTTTTAATGGAGAGCTCGGCCAGCTGGAGGTTCTCCTGTGCTTCCTCCTCATTCTGCCCCTACTCTTTCCAGACACCCGAATGGACTAGTAATATGTAGACATCATATGTCAATGTCTACCAAAGTTTAAAGATGAAAAGCAGACATCAATGTTGCATGGATGAATGGGTTGATTCCCAAGCCTGGAATAAACAAGGATAGCCAAGTTTCACTTATTGCTGTCATATGATCAAAAGTTTAAAAAAAATAGAACTGTAAGTGAAATGCTCTGATGTTAACTATGGGGAGGTGGAGCACATTTGAAGGCTATGGTGGTTAATTTTATGTGTCAGCTTGACTGGCCTTCAGAATGCCCAGATAATGACCAAATATTATTATACTGGGTATATCTGTGAGGACATTTTTGGTTGAAACCTGGATAGATTAACTCTTGAAGACAGAGAGAATTCTTTCTTCATAACCATATTCAAATTGTATTGTGTTGTGTTGTATTGTATTGTATTGTAGTTATTTTTGTATTGTTTTGTTTCTGGCTTTAGACTTGAACCAGAACACTAGCTCTTTCTGGGTCTTGAGCTTCCTGGCTCTCCTAGCACTCAGGTCTTCAGGCTTACACTAAAACTCAACTCTTGGCTCTCCTGAGTTCCAGTTTGCTGACTGACCTGTAGATTTAATGACATGGCCCAATCCTTCTACTAACTCTCTATGAACACATATATATGTTAGGATATTGAAGAAGACTAAGTCCTTAGTACCAGTCATGGTTCCTGGCATGTAATAAATAACACATAGAGGTTTAAAACATTGACACTATTGAAAAGCCTACAGGAAAAAACAAAACAAAACAAACAAACAAAAAAACATGCTGCAGGGTAGGAAGTTGCACAACGGTGAAATCACTTATCTGCTTACCCATTCAATAATCTGTCAGTTCAATGGTATGTTAATCACATATAGTCTACCAGGCTCTTGGGCACAAAACACACGAAGAACATGAATACAGGGAACATGGGTACAACAGTGTCGAAACTGTTCCCAGAAAGGTGGTGCTCCATGCAGGTGAGACAGAACCATACATTGGGAACATGTCTTCCTCAAAAAAAAAAAAAAAAAAAAAAAAAAAGTGGGAGGGCTGAGGGCTGAGGAGAAGCAAGCCACACTTTAGCTCACAGGACACTAACATAGGATGAAGACATTGATTCGGCACGGGCTGAGTATTGTCCCAGCATTCTACATTCCCCTTGAATTTCTTGGGAATGTGTCTCCTGAGCCCTGGCAAGCTTGGTTGGTCAATCCCACTCTCTCTTTACACTGCCCAAGACCATATATCCCCAAAACCATATACCATGCCACATACCCCTGAAACTTTAGTTCTTCCCCCTCATTTAGTGACTAAATAAATGACTAACCTCAGAAGTAATCACGGTCCCTTTATAAGATGCTATTATCATATATTATGCATCATTTTCAGAAGTAAAAGTTCAGAAACAAGAAATTACAGAGAACTGATTCAGGAAATATTATGTCCCAGTACCACAAAAGAGAATGAAATAAAAAAAAGAAGGAAGAAATTAGCATGTGATGAAATATCTTACAGACATTTCAACTTCTTCCAAAAAATATATACTTGCATGGAAGCAATGTGAAGGTATGAGTAAAACAAACATTGTATGTTGTAGCAAATAGAAAGGGATGTTGTGCTAGATAATGTTTATTATTTTTTGCCCTATAATCATCAAGGCAGTATTATTTAACCCACTATCACAAAGAACAAGACACAGACACCTGATAGATTTTATAGTTGCCTATTTACCGTGGGCTAAGCAGATATTTTTACCTATGCTCTCTCAATAACCTCACCATCTACCTCCCAGCTCCCATCCAGTGCCATCCTCCTTAACCATCCTCATCTGGGCTATCTTCCATCCATATCTTATAAATACTTGCTTTTGGTCTTCATCTGGGCCTTTCCACACCATTATTGGAGTCTGTCCTCCAGGCCCCCATGGTCCTTCTCCATGCTAACCCATCATGGCGCCCTCCTTCCTCCTCTCTTCCTGCCTATCCCTCTCCCATAATTCTCTTAGCCTCGAAAGCCCAGGAACCTTAGCCATGCCTAGCCCATTCTACCCTGCTCAAGTTTTAGGCCTTTAATCAACCAATCAGGTATAATGTCTTAGGCGGGTTTACACAACAAGGATAGGTGTATCCAGGCAGCAACCAGAGCTTGAGAGCTAGTAATTACCATCAAAATAAAGCATCAAAACAACCCCCACCAGTTGCATGTTCAATATTAGTGTTTAAATACATATATATGAGAAAGAGAGAGAGAGAGAGAGAGAGAGAGAGAGAGAGAGAATAGCTGGTATAGGCAAATGAGTGAAATATGTGTTAACAGTGGGTTTTTAAGTTGTATTATTTATTACATATACAATGTTCCATCTGCATGTATACCTGCATGTCAGAGAAGAGCACCAGATCTCATTATAGGTGGTTGTGAGCCACCATGTGGGTGCTGGGAATTGAACTCAGGACCTCTGGAAGGACAGCTAGTGCTCTTAACCTCTGAACCATCTCCCCAGCCCATAAGTTGTATTATAAATGTTATGGATATTTAGTATTCTCTCTATTGATCTGGTTCTGTTTTGTTGCTGTGACAAAACACCTTCCTGAAAACACCTTTAAGGAAGAGGAGGTTTATCAGGTCACCACAGGTTACAGTCCACCATTGCAGAGTAGTCACAGGGCCAGGAACTTAATTCAGCTGGTCATCTCACCACTGTCAAGAGCAGGAGGAGGACAAATGTGGGCTTGCTTCCTCATACGCAGCACTCTCTCTACACTTCTGCTGTCCAGGGTCCTCTGCCCAAGGAATCATGCTCTTCACACGCCAATCAAGACAGTCCCCAACAGACACACCCATAGGCCAAATCGATCTAGACAGTCCCTCATCGAAACGCTCTTCCTAGCTGATTCAAGTTGGTAATTAAAAGTGACTCTCACCAGGCTAGAGGCATGGCTCAGCAGTTAAGAGCACTGGCTGCTCTCCCAAAGGATCCGGGTTCAATTCCCAGGACACCCACTTGGCAGCTTATAACCATCTGTAACTCTGGTGCCAGGGAGTTCTTCTGGCCTCTGCAGGCAGATGCAGATGCAGATGGTGTGCAGACATGCATGCAGGCAACACACCCATATACATACATAGCAAATTAAAATTTTTAAAGTAATTGTCAGATCCACATGTCTTTGTTTTCCATACTCTCACTTTCTTAGTTTAATAAGCAAAAAACGTTATTTTGCAACGTTATTTGGGACACATATTGGTTGAATGGCCGTCTAGAAATCTTAGCTAAAAATTTTTCCTAAACTCCCTCCTTAAATCTACAGCATTGTGGAGGTGACTATTGGCATCTATGGGGGTCTCTGTGACTTCCACAGGAGCAGAGATGAGATGCAGGAGGCTAGAAAGTAGTTCGGCACAACGTGACTCAGTAGACAGTGTTAGTTCAAACTTCAGAAGTCTGACTCCGAGTTGTTCGCTTGAGGTGTATTTAAGCACAGCACAATCTGGCGGAAACTATTCTTGGGGTGATTAACTGAATCCCATGTGTGTAACAAAGCACACCGAAATCTCTCTGAGGAACAAAGTGAGCAAAATATAGATCAGAAGCGACTGCGTCAAAACTCTTCGTAAAGAGTTTTCCGTAAAGACAGGTTCTATAGACTGAGAAAAACAAACTTAGGAGAATGGGTCTGAAGGAAGGTCCAGCACTGGGGGGGAGGGGAGGGAGGGGGCTTTGGCCACACAGATTGTGCAAAGGTTGCCAGACTAAGAAATATGTCCGCTCCAGTCTTCTGGGTGGGAAACAGGTTTTGCGACAACCCTCCCTGTGTGTCCAACATTCCATGTTTTTCTGCTGCATGTCTGTGAGCACAAAGACCTCTGTAGCTCTAGAGGTACCGATGAGTACTCAAAAACAATCCCACCCCCTTAGCTATAGCGTATTGGTCCAAAACTGTTGGTGTGTATCATGTATTTGACCCAGGCTATGCCAGTCACTTACATTCCCTGACAAGTTGGAGAATAAATGATTTCCCAGTGAAGAGTCCCTTTGAATGGAAGAGGTCCACATTTGGGTGCGGGTGCTGCTGGAGAGCAGCTATAGTCTCTGCCTTGTAGACTAAGGGGTGCGGTAGACCCAGAGGAGAGAGGGATGGCGCTGATGGGAAAAGTAAAGAGACCAAGGCACAGCTGAGTTTCCATGACAACCATGCAAACTTCCTCTGTCCTTGCTGAAGTCTGGAAGCCCTACCCTTAAGTTCTGGGATATTAATGCCTTAAATAAACAAAGTTTGGGTCTGGAGGCTTCCTCGGTTGATAAAGTGCTGCTGCCCTGATATGAGTTCAGATCCCAACACCCACATAAGAGGTGGGCACGGGGACAAGGAGGATCCCCGGGACTTGCTGCCCAATTAGACTATGCAAATCAGTGAGTTCCAGGTTCAGTGGGAAAAAAAAAGTCTCAAAATAGAGACTCGGGGAAGGTACATAGTGAACACACACACACACACACACACACACACACACACACAGAAGGAACCAGAATGTTGTATTTAACCTGAATCATTTAGCTTTTGTTTATTTTCTTTTATAAAACATTTCACTTCATGAAACATGCTCTCATTCCTCAAGCAGGAATGCAAAACCTGTTTTCCACCCA
The DNA here is from genome assembly GCF_030254825.1 of Meriones unguiculatus. NCBI lineage: Eukaryota > Metazoa > Chordata > Mammalia > Rodentia > Muridae > Meriones > Meriones unguiculatus. Next base: position 79,504,139 of record NC_083360.1, read on the forward strand.
GCAGGTCTGGTGCTCAACATGTAGCCTGGCTTAGCCTCAAACTTGATTTTCCTGCCTCAGTCTCCCTACTGCCGTGAGTATAGACATGAGCCACCACACACAGCACACAACGTGAGCTTCTGTTTCTTGAAACCGAGTGTTCTACTGATACAGATATCTTTGGGTAGGTGAGCTTAGACACCCAGTTCACAAAGAGGCTTTCACAGAGATAGTAACCTTCAAGGACAAGGATGGTATGTCCTACTCAGCTTCCATCACCTTTGAGCTGATGGCCGGTGCTCACAGCAGAGCTTGCTGACTGGCGACCAAGAAGAATAAGCTCTTACTTGCCCTGCATTCCTACTTAATAATTAGGAAGAACAGAGCAGGGTTGATGAGAAGGACATTTCTAATCCTTCCTCCATTTCCTTTTCTAGGAAAAGTACTTAGTATGGGTGGCTAGAATTTCCACAGTAATCTCCTTGGCACTCAGATGCTCTTGTGATTAGAGGTAGGCTGAATGTGGCTGGAAACCCCTTTGTTGCTCAAAGGCTTCTTTGGAGCACACAGAAAGTTTCTTCTTGAGGCAAAAGAATTTGGGGGCTGGAAAGATGGATAAGCATAGTTGTTGCTCATCCGGAGGACCTGAGTTTGGTACCCATGTCATCTTAGGCTTTCTATTGTTATGATAAAACACCAAGGCTAAAAGTACCTTGGGAGGAAAAGGTTTATTTCAGCTTACAACTCTCAGATTGTGACTCTGTCTGTGGGGGAAGCGAAGTCAGGAACTTAGGCAGAAACCTGTAGGCAGGAACAGATAGCACAGACCATGGAAGAATGCTGCCTGTGGGCTTGCTCCCCAGGGCTTACTTAGCCTACTTTCTTATGCAAGCAAGAACCATCTGCCCAAGGGCGGTACCACCCACAGAGGGCTGGGCCCTCCCACATCAGTCATTAATCAAGAAAGTTCCCTACAGGCTTGCCTGCAGGCCAATCATATGGAGGCTTTTTTTTTTTTCCAATTAAGATTCTCTTTTGCCAGATATGTCTAGATTTGTGTCAAATGGATTAAAAACAAACAAACAAACAAACAAACAAACAAAAAAACTAACCAGCACACACATGTAGTTCCAGGAGATCCAAGACCCGCTTCTGGTCTCTAAGGGCATCAGGCACACACATATCCATGGAGACAAAACATTTACACACATAAAAGAAAATCTTTAGATGATAGATTGATAGATAGATAGATAGATAGATAGATAGATAGATAGATAGATAGATAGATCGATAGAGACATTGTGTATATCCTTCAATTCCTTTCTACCCTATATCTTGAGACTGAACCTGCAGCCTGGCTGTGATTTGGTTTGTGGATCCTAATGGCAATGACATATGCGTGCCATCAAGGCTACTTCCTACTGTGTATCACTTCTTCGTTCAGGTGCTCAAGGGCAGCCATGACATACAAGGTGCTGCCAGGTTATTTCTCCACCTTAAATGCCATCTAGAGTTAGAGGAAAGGGCAGAGTCACCTTCTCTAGGCCACGGCACAAAGTATGTATGGGCTATAAATAGGGCCACTGAGAAAAGCTCCGGCTGGTTTTAGAGTGATGAAACCAGGTCAGTCGCTAGAGTTTTCAACAGCTCCACAATCAGACTGTGGAAATGAGAGCATATGTTTTAAAGTTGCGAAGCCACTTGTCTTAGCAGCCTCCCTCCATGCTATATCGGTATGAAGTCTTCTTGAGAAGTTGTCTGACCTACAAAATCGAATCCTAGATTTTAAAGCCTTTTGGGAAATTACGTCGCAGACTGCCTTCCGGTTAGAATGTCCGGCTTTTAACTGATGGATTGGGCTACTGATTTAACATACCTCTACTATACGCTTCCTGTGTCTGGAGAGCTCAGTAAGTCTTCCATAGCAAGACAACAAGAGACCTTGCAAATCTAGCCCACTCTGTGTTTAAAATGCACAGTTTTAACACTCAGGGACACAGACTTCTAATTTTTGCTGAAACTGAGCTTTATAAACCAGCTCTCTCTAGAACCAAGCGTGTAGTCCCAGAGCCTTGGCTGCGTGCCAGATGCCATGCTGACCAACGGTAAAGGGATAGAGTCTGCCCACACACGGCTTCCTTGACGGTGACCCTCAAATTAGGACAGACAGGGGAAGTGACAGTCCCACAGAAAGGGAAAGGTGTCCCAGTTAAGGAGAGAGAGCACATGAAGAAGTCCAGATGAGGCCGTTGCTAGAGTTACCGCTTAAACTAGCGCCTGTTCCTCATGCTGTCATTTTCTGTGGCGGGTGATATTTTAACAGTGTGGGTCAAAACCAGCCTCTAGAAGTGGCGTACCACGTGCCTGTGAGCAGCCATTTGGAAGATAGTCCAGCTGACCCGGAAACGGACCCCTAGCCACCTCCCTTTACCAGGCCTCTACAATCCCAGTCACCATGCCCCTGCTATAGGTCATGGCAGGGTGACCTAACAAGGAAGGGCCACCCAGCCCCATATTGAAGAGTCTGCCAAAATACCAAAAATAACCAGAGCTGCTGAGCGTGGTGGCACATGTCTTTAACCCCAGCATTTGGGAGGCAGAGGCAGGCGTATCTCTGTGAGTTCAAGGCCAGCCTGGTCTATAGAGTGAATCTAGGTCATCCAGAGCTCTGTTACAGAAAAACCCTGTCTCAGAAAACATTAAATAAATACCCAGACCTGAGCCTGCTTGTCCCACCTTGCCTCCCCCCCCCCCCCCCCGCCCACTGTATCCACACCAAGACCTCTGCCCATGCTTTGCCTGCACCAGGCCCATCTGAGGCTGTCTTACCTGGCACAGCTTCTCTCTTAGGGGTTAAGAACAGCAAGCTTTCTTTTCAGGAGCCTGCACTTCCTCTGCAATTGGCCTCACCATAAAGCTCTCAGACACGTCTCTTCTTTAAGAACCCTGTCAGTCAGGTTGTTTCCAAACAGAAATCTCTGGTCAGTCTGCCTTAAATTACAGGATGGTGCAAAGTTTTCAAAGTATCTTTAACAAATTAAGGGAAGATGTCAAACGCTGTGGGATTTAATTGAACAAATTAAGGGGAGATGTAAAATTGCAGAATTTCTTCTTATTTCGTTTGACGTGAGATGCATTTTAAGGCAGACCTGGCTCAACCTGTTATCATTGATTAACCCAATGGAGACATGTTATCAGGATAAATACTGATGAGAAGTGCTTGCACACTTAACAGATCATGTGGCGCTTGGTCACTGGTTGAGCAATCTGTGTCTCAGGCACTGTGCTATGCCCTTGAACATAGCACTGAATAAAACAAAGGTCTCAGCCTTGTGAAACTTCTTCTAGAGGAGAAAGGGATCTAGGAAGTCAATAGGATGAAAATGTGGTGAGTGCTTCTGGGAAACCGTTAGAAGCTTCCGGGAAACCGTTAGAAGCTTCTGGGAAACCGTTAGAAGCAGGGTTGTCAGAGTCACCTCATTGAGCAGGAGACCTTTGAACAAAGTCCATTTGGGAACCTTAAGGACAGGCCTTCTAGGCCGAAGGTACAGCTAACAGCAGGCCCTGAGATGGATTGTGAGTGGCTGCTGAAGAGACAGAATAGTGACCCAAATGACATTCTATGGCTTCTTTATCATCTATTGTCATATTTATCAGAGGAACAGAAGGCATTGTTCTTTCTTGTTTGTCTTCCTGCCAGGGATCCAGGTGAGAACACAGGGTCCAGGCCGAGGGGGTGAGAGGCGGGGAGTCATCACACAGACACCGGGAGCCGAGTGAATGAAATCTGAGGGCGAGCGGATGCAGACTCGTTTACTCCAGAAGAGAGAGCACTTTATATAGCTTTGGGTGACCAATCCAAAACCATCTCCGAGACTGCCATTGGTTGTTGGTCTCTGGGCAGACTCTCCAACGTCAGGTCACATGCTTTCTGCCCAACTACTTCCATAGTCAGGGAAGTGGAAGCTGCCCCAGGCCGTGAGCCCTAATGGCCCTTTACTGGGGTTGCCCACACTTTCTCCAGAAGGACACTGTGCAAACACAGACCTCTGCCAATGAGCTCAATTATACACACCATAACAACACTATAAAGAAAATTAACCTTATCACCCCATGTAGCTAGCCTTTTCACTCAGCACTGATGCTTAAGCTATCATGTAAGGAAAGGAAAACACTGGACGTGGCTACCTAGTTGGTAGCTCAACTTAAGAATCACCTACAAAGCTTTTTAAAAATGTAGTCCATAGGGCTGGAGAGCTGGCTTAGCAGTTAGTTAAGGGTACTTGCTGTTCTTCCCAAGGATCTGGGTGCGATTCCCAGCACCTACATGATGGCTCAGAATCCTCTATAATTCCAGTTACAGGGGATCTCTGCCCTCTTCTGGCCCCCTGTGAGCACTGCACACATTTGGTACAGAGATATATATACACAGACCTATACATGCAAAATAAAAAAATATATATATTGATTAAATCTACAGTCCTGGGGCACATTCTTCAGTATTCTACTTCCACGGGCTAGGGTGGCCTGTGGCCTGTGTAGGAGCCAGTGTTCACAGACGCTCCTACTGTCCTCTATACAGTCTCCTCATCCCTAGCCAAGGCGGACAATTAACAAGGGCGAGCAACCTGAGGAGGGCGGTTTCATATAGCTTTATTTATCCCCTTTTCATTGCCCGGCACAAAAAAAAGATGGTGAGTTTATCTCCACTGAATTGCTCGATTCCCAGTGGGGAAGTGGGAAAATTTCATCCCCACTGTGAACCATCTGACTTCTGGCCCAGAGTGGTCTGCTAGATAAATCCGGTGCTTATCCCGAGCCGGCTCACCCCTGTGGGGAATTTGAGCTGGGGAGCCAGCCGGATCCAGGTGTAGACATCCTCTCTGCCGTCCAGACAGAGGCACCGCACCTCTTTCAGGCCGCGTCTACACCGGTTGGGTGGAGGCGTCGCACGTTTAAGACAAACGCTCTCGCCACAGAGAGAGGGGGCTGAATGGGAAAACAGTCTGCCCGTCCGTCTCCTTGCAGGATGGAAAATCATGGTTGCGTGGCGAGAATATGAGAAGTCAGATTCTGAACCACAGATACCCTAACCCCGGACCCAGCCAGCCTCTGAATTACCGCAAGGGAGAAAACTGATCCGAAGCGCCAGTTCACTGTCATGGCGACTCTGTGTGGGTCCTCAGTTTTAGGAATCGCCGCAAGGGTAGAGGGCGAACTGTTAGAACGCACAGCCGTCCATTCGGTGGCTGGAAACCCCGAGAGCACAGCTCTGGAGTTCAGATAGAAGGTGGCCGGCTGGGCAGGCTCTCTCTGAAGGCTCCAGGACGACCCCTCACCCCTCGTTGCCTTTCCCAGCTGCTGTCTTCCTGTGGCCTCCTCTCTGACCTCAGGGATCTCCGTTCTAGAGCGCCAGCCGTTGGCTACAGGCTCCATCCTAAATCTAGAATGAGCTCGGCTCAAGAGTCTTAATGACGTATGCAATGACACTATTACCAGATTAGGTCAAATTCCAAAGTTTGAGATAGACACAAATGTGGGGCGTGGCAGGAGTGGGGAAGGGGAAGGAAGGGACGGGGGACCGACACACTATTCAAGCCACTACACTAACTGTAATTCAGATTGCTAAATACCCCACAACTCTTCTGCCTTCATTTGTTAGGAACGCCCTTTTTGATTTAATTAGATCAGGTGACTAAGACTATGATCACGTGACTAAACCCTAGCCACTGAACTGCAGTCAGAAGCCTGGTGTGGCTCCTGCACATTCACTTTCTCTCTTAATCGCTCACGTTCTCTGGGATGTAGATGTGATTGCTTGACCTAAACAGCCCTTCTGGACCACAACGTGAAGGCATTCACTAAGGTCAACAAGAGCCTGAGCCACCATCTGCCAGCTGACTCCTACTAAGTCTGTTATGAGGGAAATGGACCTCTGCCTTCATATGTCATGTTCGTTTAGGGTTCTTTCTAACACAGAGAGAGGGTCTAATCCTAACAAGTATTCCATCTACTGTCTCATGATGAATTTGAGGTATAAAAACCCGGGAATTAAAACAAAGATAAATTATATTGAGCATTTTAATAAAAATCATGGTGGTTTCAAAAAGTAAGCCTTCCATTTCAAGATCTTATTGTTTTTATAACTGCATTCATTTAGTTAATAATTTCCTGAGCACTTATATTATGCTTGACTATCATGTGTGCTTGAACAGATAACTTTTCATGGAGATTCCTTGGACTCTGGCTGGCTGGGCCATGACATCGACAATCAGGATATATTACTTACGGTGTACCCTCTGGGGTTCCACTACAAGGTGGGTGATGCTCCTTCAAGCCCAAGCTCCTGCTGCGAGGCCACATGTGTTACAGAGAAAATAAAACAGGCAAAAGAGGATTCGCTTGTTTAGGGAACAGTCTTGAAAAGTCAACAGTAGCTAGGTTTTAAACTATACAGCAAGCAGAGTCACATTCCTGCAAATAATTATTCGGGGGGCCCTCCGTAGGTAACAGAATCTCTCAAGGAGCCTAAACAAGGGAGGAAGAAATAAAGCAACAGGTTACCTGAGCTGTGTGCAGCAGCCAGCACCGCGCCCAAGCCCCACTTTTATAAATCAATGAAGGCTGACTTCTCACACAGCCTCTCACACGGCTGCCTGGGATTCCATTCTGTGACATCCTTACCCACATGAAGGGAACAGCCACTGTCCGGAAGTTTGCTGTTAGCCAGAGTATGGAGAAATCTGCCACAGGCTCGCTTTCTGAAGGTTCCAGGTAGTTTTTAGTTCAGTGACTCAAACATGTCCCAAAAGCCAACTCCATGGGCAAAGTGGAGCTATCTGACATGGGTGCAGAAAACAAGGCTGGACACAGATTTGGTAACTAGAAGTTATCCAGGCAGAGGAGGGACCAGAGGAGATGAGCTGAGCTCCCACAAATAAATCTCTACCCTTCCATCTTTTACATTGTTAGAGTATCTTTTTTTTTTTATACAACGTGGTGGGTTCCAATACAACATTTTTACACACTGCATACTTTCATTATACTGTCACTCCCTTCACTTTCTTTTGGCCCCTCCCACTAATTCTCCAATAGATATTCTTTTGCTTTCATTTTGTCTGTCTGTCTATGTACATAGATTTGCATGCACACACATAGGGAGGTAAGAGGCCAATGTTAGGTAGCTTCCTCAATCACCCTCCACCTTAATTTTTGAGACAGGGTCTCTCCGTGAACCCGGAGCTCAATGTTGGAACTGGACAGACTGGCCAGAAAGCCTCTCAGGTCCTCAGGTTCAGCCTCCTAAGTACTGGGATTATAAATATACCCTGCTTGTAACTGAACTGAAGAGTTCATGCTTGAACAGCAAGCACTTTACCGGCTAAGCCAACTCCTCATTCGGTCCCTTGTGTATTTTTTAAACATGTATATTTTCCACAAGAACAAAAGTATGCAGTATTTATGAGTGTGCCTTGTTTTGCCGGCTCTTACCTGTTTTATTTTCCTGCAAACAACACACACTTTATTCTTCGTTGCGGCTGCATGACACCCCATTGTTTCTATATAACGTGTTTTCTTTATCCATCTATCCCACTGATAGGCGCTCATGCTGATTCCACCGCCTGCCTAGTGCTGCAGTAAACCTGGATATGCATGTTTGTTACTCTAATGTGTGCTACTATAGATGCCCGGAACGGTATATACCCAGGATTTACCAATCATATGGAAGGCCTGGCTTCAGGTTTTTTTGAGGAACCTCTATTCTGATTTGGCCTGTGGCTGTACCTGCGTGTTTGCCACCAACAGAGTGTCAGAATCCCTTCCCGCTACCATTCCCCATCCTCGGCAGCACTCCACTGTTGGTTTTGTTGATGTTCGCTGTTCTGCTCTCAGAGCAGGCCCACACGGAACTGACCCAGGAAGGCTGCTGCTGCTTCCGGGACACTGTAGCTGACACCTGATTTTAGGAGCACACTGCCTCAGCCTTGCCCTTAGGGAAGTGCTTGTTCTTTTAGGCATTCAGGACCCCTTGGGCAAGTACCCCCAGAGTTAAGACCAAGTACCAGAAAAAAAAAATCAATACCTGCTGGAGAGAGCAGGCAGACGTGGCTGCCCACCTCACAAGAGTCACGGCACCAAGTGAGGTCGTGCCTGGTAAATGAGAGGGGAAGCCTGAGGTGTGGAGTATAACGCCTGTCTCTCCATTTTGGTTGCTCAGTAAGACACGGCTCAGAGGTCAGAATGGAACTGAAAAAGACAGTTCTACTCCCAGACATATCCTCTTGCATCCACCATTTCATCTGTTCTCTCACCTGACGTTGAATGGACTCTCGCCACGTCTAGCCACTTCATGCTTGTTAAGACGGCTGTAGGGAAAAGAGATGGAAATGGTGACCTGCTTTAAATTACAATGGGCTCCGGTGTTTCTGGAGCAGACTCATTGAGCCACATGTCTAAATTTGGAAGCAAGTTTGCAGTGGAGGTGTGGAAACACATCTTTTTTACACATACCACAGGAAGTGGGTTTTTTTTTATAAAATCATCCAAATATAAAATAATTTAAAATGTGTAGAAATCGGAAGGCTTGCATATGTATTAGGGAGACAGGATGCTGCTGCAGCAGGTCCTTGAGGATGGATGGTACCCAGCAATTGGTTCCTAAGTGTCAGCCAGCACCATCACGGCTTCTGTATGCTAAGCAAGGAAAGCAGCCACATTTACCCTAATGAGCTACATGAATAGAAGTGGAGGACAAATTATAAACCTCTTGTCCTCCACCAAGAACATAGAAGTATTCCCTTGAGGGCACAAAGATGTTTATAAAGTTTCAAAGCCCAATGACCATGCCCATACTGTTGAATGGAAAACCACAGCTGTCTAAGTACCAACGTGATCCCATTGACAGTGGCCCGATTCCTCCCCTCTTCAACTCCTCCTCCCTCCTCATTCTCCTTCCCCACAACAGAACCAGCTCCCTTTGCAAGCCGGCATCTCTGCAGTGAATTTTAACATCAGTTGTGTAGGTGTGTTTTCCTTCTGGGCTGAAAAAAAAAAAAGCTGAAAACCCTCTTCCTCTTCCAATTAATCTCTCATTCTTTCCTTTTAAAAGAATGTTTCCTTTATGTTAGCATTTTAGCATGATTAATTCTTTCATTAAAAAAAGTCTTCAGCATTCCTCTCCCCCTTATATCTCTTGATAGTGCCTTGACCCTCCTTTCTCCTCATGTGTGTTGCTGTGACTGTTGTCCTGGCCTTTTTGCCTCCTCTTCAGTCTTCGGCAACTGTTTGGTAACTCTTCCAGACCTTTTCCGATACTGAAGCCCTCCTTGGCAGGGAGGGCTTTTATCTCTCCCCCAAATTCAATGGACACTTTGTCCTTATTTTCATTGCTTTCAGCAGATTGTGAAAACATTCCCCTTGGCTCTTACACTATGCATTCAGACCAAGCATTTTCTTCTTCCTCTTTGGTAATTGGTCCAGGCTGTTTAAAGATGTAATAAAAATGCTAAATGGAACGTTGCCTGCTGTCTCAAATTTAAGCTGGAATCTAAAGCTGGAAGTAAGGGATAATTACCCCCATATTCAGGAAAACTGTGACTTGCTAGGAAAGGACAAGTCTCCTGTGGAGGAGACTTGGTCATCTTGGTCGTCTTGGTTATCATGATGGGCTGCTACTGGCCAAGAAGGACGCTCCATGGTTTTTCTCCTTATAAAGGAGGTCAGGGCTTTGTTCTATCCTCCGGGAGATAACAATAAGTCAGTACTCAGGGATGTGAAGGGTTAATGGCTGATGCTTTCCACAAAGTACTGGCCTCTGACTCCAACTGGATGCTTAAGCAATGTCTTTGGCCAGAGACAAACTCAAGACTTAAGAGCACTTGACATGTTCTAGTGGCAGAAGAGTCTATGACACTGAAAACAGAAGCTGCCTGCAAGGGGAGAAATAGTGGAACCGCCTGGGACCCGAAGTCTGCAACATTCGCTTGCAACACCCGGAGTCTTCTCCATGGGGCTGTTCAAAAGATTGGTGTTCTCGTCACCTGTTGTGTAGACCACACACTCTCACCTCTTACAGTACATTGGGTATGTAGCCTGCTCTTGGTCCATGGAGTGGAGACAGGGAGGGAGGCACCGCTTCAGATCAAGGGATTGAAGCCGGGCAGGTTTCCCACATGCAGTGGACATCAAGGAAGCTGGTTCTTGTGAGCCCAGAGCTCTGATAGACCATGCTAAGCAGAGCTTTGATGGCCACTACATGCGCAATGAACACAAGGGAGGGAAAACTACCAATATTGAGGAGCTGTTGTGTCATGGCTTTGTCTGACCTGGCTAACAGAGGAAAGACTCTGTCTGAGAAGGAGGCTATGATGGGGCTAGCTGCCCCAGCTGGGGAAAAATGGGAGTTGAGGGTAACTCTGAGATGTCAGTTAAATCATGATATTCTGAGTCTTGATTGCAGTTTGTACAGCTGTCTCCTGAGAGCTACCCAGGTCCCCTACAAAAGGCAGACCCTTTTGATAGTTGTCATTCGGGGAGCATTTGAAAGTCAATTTCCAAATACATTCTGTTTTTCTAGGGTTTCTATTGCTGTGATGAAAGACCATGACCAAAAGGCAAATTGGGGAGGAATGGGGTTTGGGCTTACACTTACACAGCACTGTCTGTTATTAAAGGAAGTCAGACAGGAACTCAAACAGGGCAGGAATCTGGAGGCAAGAGCTGATGCAGAGGCCATGGAGGGGTGCTGCTTACTGGCTTGCTTCCCCTGGCTTGCTCAGCCTGCTTTCCTAGAGAACCCAAGACCACCACAATGGGCTGGGCCCTCCCCTATCAGTCACTCATTAAGAAAATGCCTTTGGCAGAGGTTCCCTCCTTTCTGATAACTTAAGTTTGTGTGTCAGACTGACAAAAGACTAGTCAACACACAGGCTTTATCTCTGCTTCTTTAGACTATTTATACTGTAACCTGAGGAAAACAAGAACTAGAGAGGAGATAGGTGAAATAGGGAGCTGAAAAGGTCAACAAATAAATCATATCTCCTCTACTTGATAACTGAGTATCTACCAGGCTCACATTGGAAGAAGTAAGACTCTCTGTGATACAGACATTTTAATTTACATTGGCCTGGATATTTTTTTTATGTGAAAAATAGATCTGAATACCTATGTTACCCCAGGAGGAGTATCTTGAATGAGATGATGGAAGAAAGAAGCTGGTTTTTAAGTGTTCAACCAATGTAATAAGCAAGCTCTGACTCCTAAGGAGAAAAGAAAAAGAAAACCAGGGAGAGAGGAGGAAAAGACTTGACTTCAAGTAAGCTGTGGGCCTTTTCCAGATGCTCCCACCCTATAGGCTTCTTGCTTTCACTGTCTTACATGCTGGCTGCAGGTTTCTGTGTGGTGTTCACTCCCAAACCTGCCTGTCAGGCATGGCCTTTGTCTCCTGCTCTGAGCTGTGGAAGTAACAACCGGGCGCTGACACTTGAGTAGCTCATGGGACTCCATCCCAGATGACCTATCATAACCTGTCTTTGTGTCCTTCTAAACCTATCCCTCTTCGGGATTGACTGTGTCTTTCGTTATCCAAGGAGAAAAAGGTTACTTTTGCTGTCTGACTCCAAGCATTTAAACATCAAGCTCTACCTACCTTGCTTTTTAGTTTTTGTTTGTTTGTTTGGTTGGTTGGTTGGTTGGTTGTTGTTGCTTTGTTTCATTTGGGGGTTATTTGGTTCTTTTGGATTTTGGTTTGTCGAGACAGGGTCTTACTATGTAGCATTGGCTGTCCTAGAACTCACTGTGTAGCCAGGCTGGCCTGCCGGATGGCAGACCTCCAGATTAAAGGTGCAGGCAACTACACTTGGTCCTCTAATCATATTTTAAAATTACATTTGCTTACTTTGTGTGTGGAAGTCAGAGGACAATTTACTTAAAATAGCTCTTTCCTTCTACGGAGCCTGGGAACTGATCTCAGGTCATCAGGCTTGGCAGAAAGCACCTTTACGCTGAGACACCTCAAGCACCCCTGACTTGTTTTCCAAGTGTGTCTCACATCAGTTCCTCTTCCTCCTTCCTCAATGCACTGGATCATTGGCCAAAGCATCCTTCCTTCTCATTGAAAGAACTACAGCAGTGTTCACCTGGACTCTTCTGAGATAATTTGTTGAGTCTTTTGTTGGTGAGATACTTTTCTATTCTTTTTGTTGGGATCCTTATAAAACAAAAGTTATAAAATAAACATGTAGTACATGCTCTGTGAGCCAGAGTTTAACACTAAACTCTGGGGATAGTGTCCAATTATAAAACAAAATCCTAAGGCTAGGGATATAGCTCATTGGTAGGGCACCCTGCTAAGGCTCAGGGTTCAATAGCCATCATCATTTAAAAAGAAAAGAAAAGAAACTTATAAAACAAGAGTATTCCTCATGGAATTTACATTCAGTGAGCAGAAAACAGGTATCTAGCCAAGAACAGATTCCATACTGGGAGTTAAAGGATTCAAAGTCTGTAGGTATTCGGTAAACGCCCATAAAATTCTTTTGCACATTCTGGGTATGTTTGTATTTCGATAGTAGAAAAGAGTGTATTTATTCAGTGGGATTAAGAGAATTGCTTTGGTCAGTAAAGAAAAGGCAGATGGGCTTAAGTAATAGCTCAATAGTGGGACGCCTGCCTAGAAGGCTTGACGCTCTGAGCTTGATCCCCAACAGAGAAAATTACAAAGTTAATAGGCTAACAACTGTTTATGTTTTTGCAACATACAGTTGAAATGAACCAAAGGTTTGGGAGGTGAAGGAGGACCTACTTAGGCCAGGTTGTACACCCTCTTTCCATATTAATAATTCCTTTAGGAGAGAAGAGTCACGTGCAAACAAAATTAACCGTGATAAGGAATAGACTAACCCCAGAACTTCCTGAGGAATGTAAACCATGCGTAGCTCCCTGTACCTCCCACAGGGTTGTAACTAGTGTCAATAGACCAACATTCCAATTGTTGGAAATCCAGGGCTGGAAATCAAACCTTGGGCCTCGTGTGTGCTAAGCAAGTGCTCTACCCCTGGGCCACATCCCCAGCCCAGATATTCTTTAATCCACTATTATTTTTTTTTTAACAGATCCCTTCCTGGATTGGATTACATGAAAGCTTACTTTTCTGGTGTCTTTTTTGAATTAGCTTAGGTAGCAATGTAGTATCCTAATGTCTGACTACTCTTCTGCCCTTAGCAAGCAATGAAGAGTTAAGTTTGCTCACGGTGGATAAAGGGGGAATGAGTCTTCATTCATTGTAAAAATGCTGGGTTTGAGGCTGCAACCAGCAATGTCCTCACCTGGCAATGGGAAGTATAAACTATTACTTATTATTTTTATAATTCATTTAATTTTATTATACATGCATTAGTGTGAAGGTGAAAGATCTCTTGAAATTGGCGTTACAGACAGTTGTGAGCTGCCATGTGAGTGCTGGGAAGTAAACCCGGGTCCTTTGGAAGGGCAGACAGTGCTCTTAACCACTGAGCCATTTCTCCAGCCCCTCTTACTTAAAATTCTACCCAATGGTGTGGGTCAGCAGGTACTGTGCTCCATGGAGTCAGAGATCCACATGTCAAAGATGGCATCCTCTGCAGTGTTCATCAGAGGAAGAAAGAGGAAATGGATAATTCAAATCTTTTGCTGCCTCATCCAGAAAGTGGCATGTCACTTCTGCTCCATTTACTAGCTAGCTGCATGACCTAGATTGCTTAGGAGATGGACATGGGTGGGAAGGAATAACTACTACATAAATCATTAGGCACTTTATTCGGAAAGCCTGCTTTACCAAAACCCTTGTCCTTCAGCCTAGGTAAGCGTTACTGTGTCATGCTTCCTCAGCAATGTCCACCTCATTCGTATCATATTACAAGCATTATTATGTCTAAGCAACTGCTGTCTAACCTACCTAGGTCTTCTTAATGCCTGAAACTGTGCTTTGCTTGCCCTCTACTGCACCTGGGTAACTTCTGTTTTTCTTATAGAGCCAAGGCTACTTTCAACGCTCACAACAAAACACTGGCATGGACTCCTGATTTTCTCTACCCAGCATTCTTCTGTATGGTGCTCTAGGGCACCATAGGAACTGTGAGACCAGATAAATGCTAAGGAGGGTAACAGTGGTGGTTTGGATGAGTTCTCCCATATTTGAACACCTGGTAGCCAGTTGGTGGAACTGTTTGGGAAGGATTAGGAGTTGTGGCCTTGCTGGAGGAAGTGTGTCACTGAAGGTGTGCTTTGAGGTCAGAAGCTCATGCCATTTCCAGTTAGCTCTCTCTCTGTGTGTCTTTCTCTCTCTCTACCTCTGCCTGAAGCTAAACTGAAGAGTTTTGGAATTAATTTAATTAGTAGAGAGGATTTCAAGACAGCCTCATATCCTTTGGTTACAAGTAATCACTCTTACCCACATTTACAATGGAAAAGAACAAGTGAAGTAAAAAGAAATTAAAAAAAAAAAAAAGTACAGTTTGAGGAGAAAAAGAATACCAGGAAATTTAGTATTTCCTTGGCTTGTGCTGAAAAGGATCAGGCGAAATGCAATACATGGAGTGGTACCCTTAATGCAAGACTCCAGCTAGTACTTTCACCTGTAAAGCCAAGAAGCCTGGGGGGTTTTCTAGTCCTCAAAGCATCAACAAGTCAAAGCTTACTCAGGTATAATTCAAGGAGGGGACCAGAGTCCATCCCAAGCAGGCAGCCAAACTTGGCAGCTCCTGCCATGTGTGTCGTTCTAGCTTTGGAGGCATGGAGGGCACGGGAGTAAAGAGGGATGTGGAGTCTTCCTCTGCAGGTGAGGAAAGCTGCAGAGGCCAGGCATGCAGAAGGGGGCTTCCTGCACGGAGGCCCAGAACTGCATAAAGCCGCGGAAGTGAAGCTGGATTATGTTGGGGACCCCAAAATGTTGAGATGCCTGAGCAGTGGGATAACTGCCAAGGGCAGCTGCAGACAGCTGGAAGTGCAGAGCCATCTAAGCTCTTTGACGTTTGGACATAAAGCTACAAGGAACTGGAGTTTTGGCTGCTGGGTTTTGTTGTTACTTTTGCCCAGTATTTTTTCGCTATGCCCCCCCCCCCATTCCTCCCTTTCGGAATGTATATTCTGTATGCTGGAAGTATATAATTTGCTTTTTGGCTTTACAGGGGGTTACAATTAAGAGATTGCCTTAGAAAGGACTTTGGACTTTTAAACTGTGTTGAAACTGTGCCTATGGGGACTTTTGAAGTGGCACTAACTGCATTTTGCGTTATGATGTGGCCATAAACCTATGTAGGCCAGGAAGCAGATTTCGGTGGTTTAAATGAGAATGGCTCCCATAGGCTTGTGTATTTGAATGCTTGGCTCCCAGTTGGTGGAACTGTTTGGGAAGGATTAGCTTTGTCACTGGGGATGGGCTTTGAGGTTTCAAAAGTCCATGCGAGTCCCACTATTCCTAGTTAGTGCTTATTCTCCCTTCCTGCCCCCTCTCTCTTCACTTCTCCTTCCTTCTCTCCATCTCTCCCTCCCTCTCTCTCTTTCTGACTCATGTTTGTGGATCAGATGTGTCCTCTCAACTACTGCTGCAGTGGCATGGCTGCCTGTTTGCTGCCATGCTACCTACTGTGCTGGTCATGAACTCTAACATGTGACCCCTGGATTAAAGCTTCATTTTATAAATTGTCCTGGCCATGGCATTTTGTCACAGCAGTAGAAGACAGCAATACAAGAAAACCTCAACACAGCTTCTTTCTTTCTTTATTTTTTTCATTAATTATAATTTATTCACTTTGTATCCCAGCTGTGGCCCCCTCCCAATCCCACCCTTCCTCCCTCTTCTTTCCCTATGCCCCTCCCCCATTCCACTGATAGGGGAAATCCTCCTCCCCTTCCATCTGACCCTAGAATATCAGGTCTCATCAGGACTGGCTGCATTGTCTTCCTCTGTGGCCTGTTAAGACTTCACCCCCCTCAGGAGGAGGTGATCAAAGAGCCAGCCCCTGAGTTCATGTCAGAGACAGTCCCTTGTACCCATTACTAGGGAACCCTCTTGGACACTGAGCTGCCATGGGCTACATCTGTGCAGGGGTTCAAGGCTATCTCTGTGCATGGCTCTTGGTTGGAGTATCAGTCTTAGAAAAGACCCCTGGGCCCAGATTTATTGGTTCTGTTGCTCTCCTTGTGGAGCTCCTGTCCTCTCCAGGTCTTACTATCTCCCCCTTCTTTCATAAGATTCCCTGTACTCTACCCAAAGTTTGGCTATGAGTCTCAGCATCTGCTTTGATAACCTGCTGGGTAGAGTCTTTCAGAGGCCCTCTGTGGTAGACTCCTGTCCTGTTCTCTGTTTTCTCCCTCTTCCCATGTCCATCCCACTTGCCTTTCTGAGTGAGGTCTTACCCAGGGTCCTCCTTCTTGCTTAGCTTCTTTAGGTGTACAGATTTTAGTATGTTTATCCTATATTATCTGTCTAGTATCCACTTATAAGTGAGTATATACCATTCAACACATCTTCTTATTTAAATGGAAACTAAATGCTTTAGAAAATAAGTGTTGATGATAAGAATTCAGCCCATAGAGAGTAGAAATTCAAAGTTTGGGCTGGAGAGATGACCCAGAAGTTTAAAGTGCTTAGAATTTTTGCAGAGCATGGGAGTTCAGTTACCACATGGTTCATTTACCATATGGAAGCCTATACCTCCCTGTAGCTCCAGTTCAAGGTTACTTGATATCCTCTTCCGGTTTCATGAGCTCCTGAATACATGTGATGAACATAAACTCACATATGTGCCCACACTTACACAAAAATAAATTCAGCTTTTAAAAAAATGACCAAAGTAATCAGAAGACATTGAGCCTGTCAAAGGAGCTGAGAGTCTGTAGTGACTTAAATGGTAGAGGATGTGAAACTTCTAAGTGCTGCTTTGAGATTGATAAATGCTGAATAAATGGGTTCTATTTCAACAGAAATAGAAAAATGGACATTTGCGTGAAGTTTTATAAGAAATAAACACTTGGAACATAGTCAATGTCTTTACTTGCTGTTGAAAAATACACATATTAGCATTTTTACTTTTATATCTGGCTTACTCCAAAATGCGTTTGAGCTGCTACAACAGAAAGATTACTGCATTTAAAGAAGCCATTCCTGAGCAGCAATGATTAAAGTCTAGGTTGAGTTTGTCAACTTTCGTCTAGGCTGTGTTGGTTACGCACATCCTGCCTGAAGGCAGGGGGCCACAGCTGAGCTGGCTTAAGCTCTGCCGGCATCTGACGCTTGAAGGTGATCATTAGGGAGTGATCATACCATGCTAATGCGGGGTTGGCTGGCCTCTTAGGCTTGAGCCAATGGAAACTTGGTTGGGCTTTATGAATGAGAACAAACGAAATAGTTACAGTTGTCTCACTTGTGAAGTCAGTCTGAGAGATACAGGTCCCAGTGGTTATGGCACCTGGGAGAGTTTCAACAGTATGCATGGAATTCACATTACCCTAACTCACTGAAGCCCTCTTTGTCATACCCAGCCTTGGAATCCTTTTCTGTTTAGAAATAAGTTCAGCAACTTGAAGGCATATCAAAAGAAAGACTTGTGCTCATGTGAAAACTATTCTTGGATCATCTAACTTTTAAGCTTGAGTTCCTGTTACTGGGGGAATAAAAGCAAACTGTTGCCTGTAAAATGGTCAACTGAGCACAAAAACAGAAGGAATGGAATATTAAAACCAAAAAAAAAAAAAAAAAAGTTAGAAAAGCTGGCGAGAACATGCACATGACAGAAGAAGAAATGCAAAATTAGCTAAAAACAGAGGCAGTCATAGGAACACGCCTTGGAGGAAGCATCTCAAATGCTAATGATTCTTTAAGATCTAACTAGAGAATACTAGGATAATAGATCCAGCAGTATATTTGGGAAAGGATAGGAAGAATTAAGTTGATAAAGGGGCCTTCAACTCCCCTTGGGGTACCGCCATGTTGTGAAGGTAGCAGCCCCAGCATGCTGGATCTCTGCAAAATAAACACCTTTTTGTTATTTGGGGTCATTTTTTTTCAGCGTCTTCTGGACCCTAACAGGACCTTCAGATCTGCCCACCCAGCAGCCTTGCCTGAGGGACCGCAGTTCACCGTCCAGTCTGGGTGCCTGAGCCTCTAGCCGTCCAACTGCTCCTCCCTAGTCCCTCTTGGTGAAGGGCTATAATCGCCCCTCAGAGAAGCCCTACCCCCACCCCAGCACTCCCAGCTGGACCCAGATCCTGCAGACCCTACCCATACCAGACACTTCATCTTCCTGGCTCGGTGTGTGGTGGCGCCGGGACACCACCAAAGAAGAGGCTTCTCTAGATTTCGAAAAAGAGGTCCAGTAATCTAAGACATCATCTGGGTTCGTCCAGGCTGCCTTTGAGGGAGATGCATGAAGCTGTGAGGGCTGACTTCAATGGAGAGCCAAGGAAGCTGGAGATGCCGAAAACGTGGATGGTCTCAGGAAGAAAGCTGCAGGTGGTGAGCAGAAGCAGGCCGGGAAAAAGGTCTAGTGGGATGCAAAGTACAAGGTTGCCCAAGCGCTGAGGTAGTCACCTCATTCACGCCACACGCCCTCAAAGCTGGACATGGAGCTGCTGGAGATAATATTTCCTCTGATGGATTCTCCTTTCTACCTACCCCACCCCTACTGATCCCTCCCCCTTCTAAATGAGAATGTTTGGTCTGTGTCACTGCCTTGGGGAGTTTGTCTCAGAGGAGAGACTGAGCCAGGAGGCTCTGGGGACTCTTAGGCTAAACGTGTCTTCTGCTGTAAGGTGGGCACAAGCCTGTTGAGGGTCAAGGTCAGAATGCCACAGTTTGGATGGGAATTGTTCTCAAAGGCTCATGAGGGCTTGGTCCCCAGCCTCTGTGGCTGCTGGGGGAGATTCTGACAACTTTAGGAGGAGTGAGGCCTCCTACCTGGAGGACATTGGGGACACGTTCTTGGTGACAAATAGCTTGTCCAGGGTCCTCTCAGTCACTTTCTCTCTCCTTCCTACAAACCCTGAGTGAGGTAGCCTCTGTCACATGCTCTTGTCATGATGTTAGGCATCACTGTGGGCTGAAAGCAGGAGTCGTATAAATATCTTCCCTTTAAGTTGTTTCTTTTAGGTATTTAGTCATGGAAGTCTCACATGAGAAGCTTCATATATATATTTAGTTGCCTGTTAGTCTAGATGATTTATGAATTGATGATAGGTGTCACTTGTGAGCTTGGCTGCAAATGCAACAATTGCCCAAAGGCTATAACTCACTACCAATTAATGAGGCTGCCCCCGGGACTCAGCTAATTGATCTAAATGTGAACTCAAATGCCATACTTCAGTATAGACTCACACAGTCAGGGAAATGTGCCAGAGTCTGAGCACTAACTAAAGAGATAAAAATGACGGACATTGTCTAAGAGGGGAGAAAAAAACAGTGCGTGTCAACAATTGCCCAAATGCCAGCATCAGAATTTGAAAGATGGTTTCTCTCAGTTCAGTCCTTCAAGAAGAAAGATACCAACTAAAGATTTGAAGGGCAACAAGTTCATGGAAAGGAATACCTGCAACAACAAGGCAGAAACGGAAGACACATAGTCCTGACCCTAGGGAAGGAGAGAGAAAAGGAGGGGGAACCTTGTAGAAAGAGTTCTGCACAACAGCACAGCAAGGCCGACAAGCGTGCTCTATTCTGCAGGGCTGAAGAGCAGCCATATGCTGGGAGGAATGAACCAGCTCGAGGACCCTTACTGCTCAGTCATTGGCTAGGAGCAGCATGGCTATGAAGGAATTCTGTAACAGATCAGAATATGAAGTGGCCGGGCCTGGTTGGTCAGCAGGATCTTTATATGGGAGACCTGAGTGGCACACCCAGTGACCTGTCAGATCTTCCCCTTGTGTTCCACAGATGCGTTTCCCTGGAAACTGTTAGGGAACAACTCTGCCTTGGCTCCTGTGAGTCTCTCCTTCTGAAAGGATGCTTTAAAGGAGGCCAGTGAGATACTCCACATCCCTGGATGTCACAGCTGATCTCTCAGAACTGTACTTAGAAACTATTGTCTTCTTCCTCAATTGCCCATTCTCCATTCCACCCACTTGCACCTCACTAGCATCCCACTATCACCTCTGCTGACCCCAGGTAGTCTAGTCTAGCAGTTTGACCCAACCCTTCATTTCTGAGAGGAACTGATTCCTTAACAACACATCTTCTCATGGGCATAACTGGACCATCAAGAAGGAAGGTGCCCAGGTCATCCTATTGCGTAAATATAACCCTGCTTTTGTTCCTGCCATTTTCTGTATATTGTCATGGCTTAGACAGCAACTTTTTCACATATCAATGAATACAAAAAACCCCAAATACTCAGGCTATAGCCATAACTCATAATTAAGTACAACATTTGTCATCAGACCCAACCATGCTACTTTGGGACTAAGAACCTCACCCAAACTATGGGCCCTGAGCCCATAGTTTGGGTGCAAGAAGCAAAAACCACCCCTACTGGGTTCTTGAGAGTTATCAGAAATGAATGACAGCTGCCCCACCCTTGGTCTCTGTAGCCATGTGTTCTGGGAAAACAAGAGCCACGTAGAGTTCTCTGATCTCATGTGTTTGCAATACCCTAAATGATGTCACCTTCAGAGTATGGTCTTTGAGCCGGCCTTTCAGTCATCCTTAGGTAAGCCATCATAACACTTTATCAGGCTGGCTCCTCTAGGGTGGTGAGCAATGATCTCCAAGTCAAGAGCCCCCTCTTAAATCTCCTTCACTTTAAATGGGAACTGGGTCCAATACCATGAGGTATGAATGCCGTATCCATGGACTGAGCATTCTGTAAGCCCTGGAGGAAGGGCATAGAGAAGAGGGAAAAAAAAGTGAATAAAGTGTAATTAAAAAAGAAAAAAAAAAACCCAACAACAACACATTCCTAGAATATATGGCCCTGTAGGATGAACTACCAGCCCTTCCAGGACAGAACTTAATAACAAAAAATGGCTTTGTGTCCCTTTGAGGAATGTCTCCTCTCAGGACTCCATGCCAGTTTCTAGCACTGATAGGTTGGCAAAGATGACCCTGAGGTAGGTATCCATATATGGGGGACCCACAGGAAGAAGATGCCATCTTTGTCATTATGGCCGTTCTGACGACAGATGGCTAACACCAAGGTTTCATGATTTCGACTATTTGGATTTTCTGTGCCTTCTCAAAGTCCATACTGTCTGTTGGGTATTAAGCATGTAAGACTAAAACAACAACAAACAAAATAAAACAAAACAAACAACCCTCGCCCTCCATGTCTACTCCTGTGTCGCCAGCCATGCTTCTAATGCTAACTTCCTCATGACCAGGTGTGCAGAGGTGCAGCCTGGCCCATCAGAGTTCTTTTTTCTTTTTTAATAATTAATTTTATTTTATTTTATGTGCATTAGTGCGAAGGTGTCAGATCCCTTGAATTGGAGTTACAGACAGTTGTGAGCTGCCATGTGGGTGCTAGGAATCGAACCTCGGTCCTTTGGAAAAGGAAACAGTGCTCCTAACCACTGAGCCATCTCTCCAGCCCCCCCCCATCAGTGTTCTTGTTCTGCAGTTTCTACTTAGTGCTGCTGGCCGTCTACAGGCTAAAGTTGCATCTATAGCCATGCTAAGTGTGTTTGGGGTGGGAGATGGGGTGTTTCCAAAACAGAGCTGTCTACCATGTCTCCTGTTCCCCTGTTATTACTAGCAGGTACAGGATGTGGTAAATTGTCTTTTACTCTGAAGGCATCCTGGCCTGGCCCTACTCACTTTTAAAAACTTGGCTGAAGTGGTAGGCCCCAAATTCCAGGCAGGTTTTACCCACTCCCTCCCACAGGAAGCATCTGTGGCTTCCTGTGGCCTCTGGTATGAGGAAATCCCTCATAAGACCTCCAGAACCATTGCCATATCACCTGTATGCTTGGATCAGTGGAACGAGAAGGATGTTCAAGCTACACTATGGCCGAAAGTAAAGACTTGCCATAGAGCTGGCAAGATGGCTCAGCTGGTATGGATACTTGCTGCCAAGACTCACAGTCTGAGTTCAATCTCCAGAACCAACTCCTGTAAGTTGTCCTCTGACCTCCATACGTGAACACAAAAGCAATAAATAAATAAATGTTGGGGGAAAAATCACTTTTAAAGAATTAATGTAGCCAGGAGTTCAACACTGTGGCTTTTGTTCTCCATTCTGTGTGATTACAACTCCCCCTCCACTCCCTGGAATAAAAAATAAGGTCATTCCTAAACCAATTACAGGGTGAAGACCCTACAGATACATTTTTCCATCACTAGTATTTCTGGCACAATTATAACTACTACTTGGTTGAGTTTATAGACATCTGTAGTCAGTCTCCAGGACACATGTGACAGATTGGTGACTCCAACAGAGACAAGATAGGAATTGCCATCCAGACATTTTTAAGGTGGTGTTAGTTAGGGTTTTCCAGACATACAAACCATGGGGTGGGTGGGGGTGGGAGTGAGAGACACACAGAGAGAGAAAGAGAGAGAGACAGAGACAGAGGAGACAGAAAGATGGATTTTAAGGATTTGGCTTTAACTCACAAGACTATAAAAATTTGGTAAGTCAAGATCTGATGAGGAGAGAGGGAGGCTAGAGACTAGTTCAAATGTGAGGCCCGTCTGCTGGTGAGCCAGGAGGAGCAGACACTGCAGATGAAGTGAAGAGTCCATGGGCAACATCCTTCCTGCTGGAGGAAATGGGCTTTCCGTTCTGCTCAAGCTTTCAGCTGACTGGGTGAGGTACCCACAGGATGAAGGACAGTCTGCCTTTTCGTAAAAAGGTCCCTGATTCAGGTAATAATCACATGAAAGTGCTTTCATAGAAACACAAAAATAATATTTAACAGAGTGCCTGGGCACTGCAGCCCAACAGAGCTCATCATGAATTAACCACCATGCCGTCTGACTTCATTTCTGGGATGGGATATTATTTTTGAGTCACTGTCTTCATCTTCAGGAAGTGATAGTTGCAGATGATGTTTTTTTGGCCTTCACAAACAGTTTCCTCTCACAGTACTAGCAGAGAGCCTAAACGGGTCAAACCATGAGAGTCAATCCTTTTCTCACTAAGGATGGATGTAATGACCACCAGCTGGACTCAGGGACAGTGAACCCTCTGTAAATTGGACGTCAGCATCTTATGGGTGCCAATCCCAACCCTAGCAGAGGACCAAGAGACATCTTACGTCTTCAGGTATCAATAGTAACTTAGACAGTTGTCTAGACAACTTAGTTAACTGTCTCTTACAATGAGTGGTTCTTCCTGAACAACCTTTTGGTACAAGACTGGGGCTTTTGACTATTAATACTCACCATTAAGCTGTAGGAGCCTTCTTTTTCAGACCTGTTCTTTGCTTAGCCACTGCCTCCTGGATCTGTTTCTTTAGGTTCAGAAACTGAACAAGGAGCCATAGACTTTTATTGGGAACCACCCTCATCCTTCTTCTCTACTTGTGCTTGTTTCTAGATACAGCTATTAAATAATGTGCTTACTCAGTACCTCCCATTCTATTTCTCCCTAGAGATACCAGATTCTATTAAACATCTCTGCATCTCTTGGTAGTTATAATAACGTGACCCTGCTTTTGGGTGTTCAGCACTGCTGTTGCCCTCTATCATTTGGGGGTTTTGTCATTCCTCGACTCTGTGACAGGGTCATTCCTGGACCACAAGGAGAGCCAGCACTGTGGTGCTGGTGTCCCTCTCACTGATAGTTATTAAATGGCCTTGGAGAATGCCCTACCCCCTGCAGTGTACATAAGCCTCCAGTGGACTTTCTGCCATTATGTGAGGAATCTGTTAGATATTTATTCTTTGCTACCTATCATGATAGTTCCAGAATTTTCCTTCACCCATCATAGGCCATCACTTTCTCCAGGCTCATGAGAGGCACAATACAATTGATTTTACCCCACCTCACAACAGTGGTAAATCCTGTAACTCCAGAAGATGCTTCAAGATAAATAGGCTTTCTGTCTGTCATGCTTGGTTATTTCCCCATCATTCCTCTTTCTCATCCCTCTGCAGAGCACTGTCGGACTTTGATGTAAAACTGGGATTGTGCCTCAGAGGCCGAGCATGCGTTTAACACGAGTTTGGTCCCCAGCACTGAAAAAAAAACAAAATAAATATAGGGGCTAGAGAGATGGTCCAGCAATTAAGAACACTTGCTGCTCTTACCCAGCATCCCCATGGCTGCTCACACCCGCCTCCGATTCCATTCCAAGAGACCCAGCGCCCCTTTACGGCCTCCTTGAGAACTTGTCATGGCATGCATGTGGTATATGTACTCAGAATAAACAAACAAACAAACAAACAAATCTTTAAAAATGTTAACGCTCTTTTAAAGTTGGGGCTGGAGAGATGGTTCGATAGGTTAAGCGTTGCCATGAGGACCTGAGCTCTGAGAAATATTTCACTCTATTTTTATTTATGTGTAGGTGTCAACATGAATAATACATGTGTGTGGGTTCCCACAGAGGCTAGAAGAGGCCTTGGATCCCAGCATGTACAAGGCAGCTCACAGGAGCTGGAGGTACAGGTGGTTCTGAGCTGCCTGATGTGGGTGCTGGAAACCAAACTTGGGTCTTCTGGAAGACCAGCAAGAGCTCTTAACTACTAAACTGTCTCTACAACCCTGGAAGGAGCATTTACCTACTTTTTTGATTTTTATATGTATGGGTACTTGCTTGTGTGCGTTTGTGTGTACTATGCGTGTGCAGGAGTCTCTGGAGGCCACAAGAGGGCATCGTAGGTCCTAGAACTAGAGCTACAGCTAGTTGTGAGCCACTATGTAGGTGTCGGGAGCCAAACCCCAGTCCTCAGCAACAGCAGTCACACTTTCCAAATGCCTCAAAATAGTAAGACTATTTCCTTGTGCCAGGTCGTATCCAGTTCCCAGCAGCTAAGTCATCAGCAACAGTGTGTCAGCCTCATGCCAGGGATCTTTCCCCCACTGTGGAATCAGATGAACAGGTTTCACATCTAGTTTTACTGCCTATTTTCATTTTTCCTGTGTGTTTTGCTGTGCTCTTGTTGTGGTTTTTCTCTAATTTTGGCCTTTTGTAGCCTCTGAGTAGGGACCATCAAACCCAAATCAGACGTGTAAAAAGATGTTATGGGGAAATGATGAGTGAAGGCAAAGATGAGACCAGCAGGAAGAGGAGGAGGCACACCATGATCAGATCAGAATCTGGGAGAGGAGAGTGGAGGGGAAGGGGGGAAAGGGAGAAGAAGGAAAGGAAGGAGAGGAAAGGGGGAGAGGAGGGAAGGAGAAGAGAGAGGAGGAGAGGGGGAAGAAGGAAAGGGAAAGGGAGAGGGGGAATGGGAAGGGAGGTAGGAAGAGGCCAGGCTGCAGCAGCACTCTGAGAAAGTCTTGGCTGGGCAGTTGGCAAAGATTGCCCATTAGAGAAACACTGTGTCTGGCAGAAATGGCCCCTGCACTGTGTTCAGACATTGCTGGGAATAGAGTGGGTGGGGAGGGAAGGGAATGGCCTGAGTGTGAATGTCCAAATCTGGAGGATAGCTGCTGGTCAGAGGTTGCTAGCCAACAACACTTCATAGAGCATGCTCTCTTGGACAGAGATCTGAGTAAACACTTCCACAAGCGAATGTAAGTGCGGAAGCAGAAAGAAAAGAAGCCAAGGTTGCAAGGCCAAATGCACAATGGAATGGGAGCCTGCCAAGGAGCATGATGGGTAATAAGCAAGGACAATCAGTTAGATAGGATATATAGATTTCAGTGTTCTGATGCATGGTGGAGTGACTGCTTAACAATAATGTATTTCATACTTCAAAACAGTGTTCTCACCAAAAAGTTTTGGTATGATTTAATTCTTGTGCAATCTTTATAGGTACTGAGTCATTGCACTATACCCCATGAACATACATATTGTGTGTCAGTAAATTATATATATATATAATAATATATATATATATATATATATATATATATATATATATATATATACTTGTCTACATTTATCTCTATTTTTGTGTGTATGGGTTTCATTAGCTGGTTTAATGTTACAAATGGCACTAATGAGTCTGAAGGAAGAGATAAGACTATTTGAGAGGATGGCCGGAGCCACGCACAGTAGCTCACACCTGTAGTCCCAGCCCTTGGGAGCTGAGTAAAACATTGAAAGTTCAAGGCCAGCCCACACGATTCCTTCCCCCCCCCCATACTCTGGGACATGTCTCAAGGAAGACCATGCTAACATGTAGAAAGGCTTTGCCTCATTAGCTTCTCTGAAGCCAGTTTTTCCTAGTTCCTGTCCAGTCCCCCCTCCCTTTTTTTTCTGAGTATTCAAATTTATTTCCCTATTTATTTTCATAGCTGACGTGACAAGGATGCAGGAGAGCAGCAAGTGCTAATTTGGCAGTGAGGTTTCCTGGAGAGACAATTCACCTCAGAAAGAGAGGACGGAGACATAGAGTTCTGAACTGGTGATTGGAGCAGTTGAGTTGGTATTATTGACAGAAGCAGGGTAAGGGGCTTTTCAGAGGGAGTCAGCAACCTTCAAGTGCTACACCTCTTTAGAGTCTTTCCTCCCCTAGCAAATGTTAATCAATTATATACCTTGGGGAAGAGGTGGAGTCTCACACAGCTTTGAGCCCTCTAGGCTGCCTCAAAGGATTATCATTGAGCCCAGCCTTCAAGAGGCTCCTGTTGGCCGTCATAGCTGCTCTGATCCTAAGACACAAGGAGATATCATGCCAGGAGGACAGAGGCCCACAATCCAAAAGCTGGTCCCATTGGTGATCTGAGATGGATATCAGTTCTGTAAAGAGTCCTGGAAAGGCACGCAGAACACTGGCCCAATGCATTACATAGTCCAGTTACTTTTGCCTGATGTCATTTTCGTCTGCTCTGTCTCAGGAGATGGGCTCACATAGTACAGAGGGGTCTGAGTAAAGAGGCCACCACTCGCTCTCCCTTCTGGACCTTGAGTTATGTGGTGCAGCTCTGTTTCTTCTTGAACTTCTCCTTCACCCCACACGTGCAGCCTTACTGATCTTTGGATATAACATTTTAGCCCATCCTTTGCAGACCGTCTTCTCCAAGTACTTATCCTGAGTCCTGCATTACCTTTAGATGCCCAAGTTGAGTCTTTGCTGCCTGAACTAGTACTTCTTTTTCTTGTTGCACCTTCCCCCATCCACACTGGATCAGTAATAGCATCCTCTGCAGACAATTGAACATGTTGCCATGAGTCTAAAAAACAAGAAGCATTCCTTAGCAATATTTACACGACCCTTGAGCCTAGCCCTCCGCTAAGAGTATTTGTGCATATACTTAGCAAATCTTCCCAATAGCCCTCAGTAACCGCCTTCTGTGAGTTTAGAGACAAAGCGGCTGAGATTTAGCACATGTAAATATCCTCTCCTGGTCCATGAGTGTGTAGTAGGTGAAGGTGCTTAAGTGTCAGGCTTGACCACCTGAGTTCAGTTCCCTAGACCCCTGTAGTTGAAGAAGAGAATTGGCTTTCACAAGTCATCCTCTGGCGTCTACACGTGTTCTGTGGCATCGAAACAAACACACATACACACACAACGCAATAAATAAACTTAATTACAAAGATCCCTTATGCTTTTATCATCATCATCATCATCATCATCATTATTATTTAAGATGGGGTTTCTGTGTAGCTTAGGCTAGATTAATATTCCTAATTGTTCTGCCTCAGCATTCCAATCGCTGGGAAGACAGGCATGTACTGCCACCTCTGGCTTTTTTTTTTCCCCCCATGCTTTAAGTAGCTCTTTCATTTACACAAGATTGCACTGAGGTCCCTGGACTCTGGATCCTGCTTCCCTCACCTCTATAGAGCTTAACCATATTGTGCCTGCCTCAGGAAACTCACAAACTTAACCCTTCCTGTGGCTACAGCTTTACACTATTCTATATCTGAGTCCTAAAAGTAGGTGATTTTACAGTGGAGCCTGGCCAGCCTACATGCTGTGTCCTTGAAAATGTAGCTGGCCTTCCCGGTCTGGCATGCTGGCAAAAAAGTACACCACAGCTATATGACAGGTCAGTTACAGGGCTCAAACTCCATAATATGAAAGAGAGGGAGAATGAGTGTGTGGACCCACCCCTCTTTTGTTATTTTTCTTCCCAGTAGGAACACCAGTGAAATATTTTCATATTGTCTTACAAGAGTCCTAACACACAATGCACTAAACTCCCTCCATTGTTTCCAGAATTGTTTTCCAATATGCTAAATGTCCTGGGCCATTTCTCAGCCAGAAAGCCTGCGCATTCCTGTTCCCTCTGGACTTGGATGCCACGCTGAGGTGTTCACTTAAAACAGAATCAACCCCTTACAACCTGAACCGCAAACACCACACAGCTTGCTGCTTCTGATACCGTTGGTGCTCCGTACGCCCCGTGTCAGGACTTGCCCGTCCCTTGTGTGGGAAGACTTCTCAGGACGGTCTTCCCAAGACAAAAAAAAAATGGAGCCACGGCTATTAATAGCACTAGCCAAACAAAGCTCGAAATTCCTGAGATGTAATCATTTGCTCTAGGGAAAGATCCTCTTTTGAGTAAAAATCAAATCCAGTGCTCCAGTCAGGTATATTTTAGACACTCTTATATATATGTGGGGTAGTCAAATGTAATGCTCTTATAAGCAACTCACGTAACTCCTCCCTCGTTCTCTTGTTGTTTTTTTTTCCTCCCTCTTTTTTCCCTCTGCCCCCATTCCTCAACAGTCGTGCAGCCGAGGAATAATCAATCTTATTTTTAGAATATTTGTATTTATTATGTATACAGTGTTCTGTCTGCATGTGTACCAGCATGCCAGAAGAGGGCGCCAGATCTCATTATAGATGGTCATGAGCCACCATGGGGTTGACTGGGAATTGAACTCAGGACCGTTGGAAGAACAGCCTCTGCTCTTAACCTCTGAGCCATCTCAGCTCTGGATAACCAATCTTAGCTCTGGGGGATGGGGCTATAGGCAGCTGCCTCCACACCTGGCGGTTCAATCACAGCACTGGCGATTGAACCCAGGGCTTCTGCACGTGAAACAAACCCTCCACCCACTAAGCTACTTCCCCAGCCCTGCTTATTTTAATCATATTATCATGATATATAATTACAATGTTTGGATACAAGAGGCTGTTTTCATTAGAAGTAGTAAGGCTTATTACCACTCTGCAAGAATTTCCCCAATTGCAAAGCTGTAAAAACAAGCAACTCAACCACCTATATTAAAAAAAAAAAAAAAAAAAAAAAAAAGGCTAAACTGAACTCATAGCTCCTATTTTAAGAACAAGGTAATTATATAGATCATGATAATGACCCATGGATATTGGTAAATCCATTGCAGCTTGATAATTACACTCTGAGAGTTCAGATCAGTGTGTTCTTTATTTTTCTGTAGAAGCTGCAATTTAGACTCAGCTTTAAACCCTGCAATGAAAGGACCTCTTCGGACTCATAAAGACTAGAATTCCCAAGTCTCTGTAGTTTCCATCTCCTGTTGTCTCCTTTTTTTTTTTTTTTTTTTAATGTGGCAAGAACAATCAATTCAGTTTTACAATGTTTAATCAGTAGACTTTTTTTTTCGAAAATCTCTGAAAACAGTTGAACAAAAGTAACAAAGAAGGCATGTCCATCTGAAACCTGAACAGCTGTCATCACAACCGAGAGAGAAAGAGGAGAGAGAGACAATGGGGGGGGGATATTCATTCACCAGCCTTGACTTCCAACGTTTCATTTAGAATAATTTGCTGTAGGTTTTGAAGCCAATAGCCAACCGGCCATTGGGAAAAGACTTCAGGAAAAGGAAGCAGTTGACATCAGCGTGGATCACTGCTTCCCAGGGCTGCCTCTGAAGTTTTGCTTACATACTTAATTAATTACACTTAACTATAGTCATTATATGATTCTCACCCAGGGAGGCTCGGCCCTCATCAGCCAGGACACTTATTGTATTATTTCTGTCTTCTCAATGCCTTTATACAGCTATTGTTTAGAACATAGCAGCCCTTTAATGGATGTTTGTCAAGGAGACAGTACTCATTTGGGTAAATATACGTTCTGACCCGTAATGAGTGAGTCTGGGTATAGCACTTGCTGAGGCTATTCTTGGCTCTTGCCCACTTTGAAGAATATCCCTTTCAAAAATCCTCCAGTTATATAAAACCATGCTCCATTTAAGTTTAAGATGCATGAAATTCTAAATCACAGGAATAAAGTTGAAAATAAAAGTGAGGTAGTTTTGACATCAGAATATTGCGGACGGGAGCTGAAAGAGAAGCCCTTTGTTGTACTGCTCATGATAGGAGACACTCAAGAAGAAGACACTTCAGGGTTACATTTCCAAATCGTTAAGAAACGTTCACCCCTAGGGCAGAAGTCGCTCCTTTCCTTTGTCCCCTGGAAAAGCAAAGGTCTCCAAATAGAGACACAAAGTTATTAAATCCACTGCAGGTTACAGTAGTTTAAAAAGTCTACCATATCAAAATTAGTGAAGTACGTAAGTAACCCTCATTACAGTAACATGTACAACCCCAAATGATAATTTTAAGATATTGACAAAGAAAAGATTTCATCTGGTAGACTGTGGTTGTGTTAATTATTAGCTTGACAGGATATGGAATAACCTGGAAGGCAAGATTCTAAGCACATTGTAAGGGATTATTTAGGTTCGTTTAGCCTATAAGCATATATCTTGGGGTTTTATTGCTGTGAAGAGACACCATGACCACAGAAACTCTTTTAAGGGAAAACATTTAATTGGGGATGGCTGACAGGTTCCGAGGTTTAGTCCGTTAATGTCAGGGCAGGAAGCGTGGTGGCACACAGGCAGACATGGTGCCAGAGTGGGAGCCGAGAGTTCTACATCACCATCGGCAGGCAGCAGGAGGAAAGAGAGAGATGCTGGGCCTGGCTAGAGCGTCTGAAACCTCAAAGCCCACTCCCGGTGACACACTTCCTCCAGCAAGGCCTCCTAATAGTGCCACTTCCTGTGAATGGAGGCTATTTTCATTCAAAACACTGAAAAGGACCTGTGCGGGGGTGGGTGGGTGGGGTTGGGGGGTTCCTGCTTCTATAATGAAGGTGGGAAAACCGCATGTCTGAGTTGCTTTCTGTTGCCCTGACAAACATCTTGACCAAAGGACCCTGGGAGGAAAGGGCTCATTTCTTCTTATTGCTTACGGTCTATCTTGAAAGGACGTCAGAGCAGGCACCAGGAGGCAGGAACTAAAGCAGAACCACAGAGGAGAACTACTCGCTGGCTTGCTTGCTCCCCACGGTTTGCTCAGCCTACCTGGCCAGAGGTAGCACTGCCAACAGTGTGTTGGGCCTTCTCACATCACATCGATCATTCGTTAAAAAAAACTAAAACAAAACAAACCAAAACAAACCCCCAAACCAAAATAACAAACAACAACAACAACAAAACAAACCAAAACAACAACAGAACCCAAATCAGACCTGCCTGCAGGCCACTCTGATGGAGGCAATTCCTGTCAAGCTTCCCTCTTTCTGGATGACTCTAGCATGTATCAAGTCAACACAAACATTAACCACCGGCGACCCTTCCCTGTAGTGTCCCCACGCCCTTGCTGGGATCCCGAGGAGGAGAAGGAGAGCTGAGCAGCATGCACTCACTGCTTTCTGCTCCGGATTGTGGCCGCACTGGGAGCAGCTGCTTCAAGCTTCTGCCACCTTGACCTCACCGCGAGGAGGGCCCTGTCCTTGAACCCTGGCCTGCATCAAGCCTCTTCCACCTTAACTGGCTTTTGTTGGAATTTTTTTTTTTTTTGATCACAGCAAGAGAAGAAGAAACAAAGTGAAGTGTTTATGAGGCAGACTTCACATTATTAGCTAGTTGAGGCAATCCTGAATACATAAACAGCATTTGCTAACCCCACCCCTCTCTAATCCCCAAAGCGTTTCTATTGCTCCAAAGGGATAGCTGAGCCCGTGAGCCAGTCATGCTCAGTGACCCGCTCTTCTCGGGCCCTGTCTAGCCCACTCTTGGTTTTGCCCTGTGGGTTTACCCGGTGGGCGGAATCACACGGTGTGTGGCCAATCGTCTTTATCTTCTTTCTCTTAGGAATCCGGAGGCCTGTGGCTCTGGACTAGGGCTGTGTCAATCCTGGGGTACTGCCTGGACTCACTGGAATGAGGTAAGTATTTGAGAACGGTTTGAGGACTATTAACCATAATTTTGGGGTAGAGTCATTCCGGATGACTTATTTCATATGACTTAGAACATTTGGGCCTAATCAGACCAGATTCCATTTCTTCAAGTGCAATGTGAAGAAAACAAGCTCTGCCTAATTGGATTTTTAAGTGAAATACTGTATCATACTTAGAAATATCTACCAGGTGGCACCGTTAACACAGGGCGTGATGGTGTTAGAGCACACGCAAGTGCGTGCTCCCGTTTGCTGATGGCCCTCCCAGCTGGTGCCGTCAGGGGCTGTTAGATTTTTGCGGATCTCACTTTGCCTAGGTATAGCTCTCCACGGTGTTTCCGCTTCCAGGTTTTCATTCAGATCACCGAGGAACTTGTTCTTCTGCCCCTCTGCTCTTCTAATCTTCCGTTCGGCTTTGATTAGTGCCGCAAACACAACCAGCCAGGTTGTCCATCTTCGGCGGCAGAGCGACCGATGAAAGACACTCATCTCTTACACACAACCAAGTCCTACCAAATATACCTTCCCTCAGCATCTTTTCTTCTCAGATAACCTCCTGTGTAATTTTTCATCGGAAACTTGAACTCTGACAGATGCGCACTTCTCGATGTGTTAGAATTGAGGCCGGGAGTTCTCTGGGTCTGCGCAGTGGCACCCAGGGCCACCGGGTTTGGAAGGCAAGGCCGAGCCAGCGTCGATAAGGGCTTCAGGGGTTCGAGTCCCACCAAAGCACCGCGTCCTAGATTCCGCAGGTGTCATGGGAGGGGGGGGAATGAGGGGGCGGAGCATCGGGGGCGTGACCGAGCAGGGCGTGTCTCGGGGCTCCGCCCCCTCTCGCGTCGGCGGCTGCGGCGCCTCCCCCGCCCGCGCGTCCTTGCTCGGCGTCCGGCCCGCCTCGCCCCCGCGCGGGCTCTCCGCTCTGTCTGGCCGCGGCGCTCCGGCCTCGCCGAGTCTGCAGCGGGGCGTCGGGAAGATGGCGGCGCGGGGAGGCGGCGCGGGGGGCGCGGGCCCGGAATCCGGACCCCGTGCCGGGGCGGAGGGAGAGGCCGCGGAGCCCGCGCTGCGCCCGGGGGAGGTGGCCACGCTGCACCCTCAGGAGGTGGCCGCGCGGCTGCAGCGGATGCGACGGGAACTGAGCAACCGGCGGAAAATCCTGGTGAAAAACCTGCCCCAGGACAGCAGCTCCCAGGTACGGGCGCCAGGCCGGGGTGACCGGGCTGGGCTTGGGGGACACTGCAATCCCGAGGAGTCCGTGATGGTCCGGGCGCCCGGGAGAGGTAGGGCAGCGTGTGGGGAAACTGAGGCTGGGTGAGGCGGGACGGCTGGTGCTGGGACGGGGGCTTCGGGGGCGGTTGTCCACGCGTCTGGCCCGGACTTTGTGTTCTCTCCAGCCCAAGGCGACGTCGTAGGTGGGTGGAGGTGCGCGGAGGGGAGCTGGGGAGCTCAGGTTTAGGGGACCGGCTTCCGGAGCCCCCCTCGGGAAGGGGAAGGGGTCCCGCGGAGGGGGTCGGAGACTTGCGTTGCTACGGGGGGCGGCGTCCCGGGAGAGCCGGGGGAGCCGTGCTGCAGAAGCACTTGACCAAGTTTGTATGAAACAACTTTGCTCCGCTTGCGAAGGCCGCAGAGAGCCGAGGTTGACCCTGCGCCGGGAGATTCTTGCAGCCCTTTTGCCAAACCAAGTATGGCAGGATTTGTACCTCACTGGCTTGCGCGGAGTTTAAAGTTAAGCTACTCAGCATCTTTAATCCAGATTAACTGTTGCTTCTGGATCAGAAAGCCTGGGTCGATTTAACTTTTTTCCCCCCTGATTTCGAAAGTTAAAAGCTTGTTGTAGGAGAGCATGAGAATTTGGGGGATTTACCTCCGATTCATATTCATTCATTCTCATTCAGAGTTTACCCCCATCCCCCCTTTTTTTTTCTTTCCACACGTTTTCTCCTTTCTTTCTTTGAGGCAGCGTTTTTAGTATCCCAGGCAGTCCTTGATGAATTCCTGATCGTTCTTTCTCCACCTCCCATGTGCTGGGATTTCAGGTGCTCACCACACGCTCAGCAAAACAGCCCAGCGCGCGCGTGTGTGTGTGTGTGTGTGTGTGTGTCCCCGAAACTTCATGAGTGCCTGCAGTGCTCCACCATCTGAGCCCCACACCCCGTGTTACCTTTCTCCCCTTTCTTGTGTACACGTATGCAGATGCATTTTTTAAAATCCAAGACATGAAAAACAGTTTAATGCTCTTTAGGTTTCTTCCGTGTGCAGATGGTCTTACATTTCATGGGTAGGTATTTAAACATGTAAACTAAATCTGCTGAGCTGCCTCCATAGGACGGCAAAACAAAAGGGATTTCATAACTTGTAATAGGCTGCCCTATCAGGGTTTGCAAGAGGACTGCGTAGTGACAGTTGCATGCTCTCTGTGACTTGTAGAACATGACAAATGCCTACCTCATTACCGTTGGTAGACCTTATGTAGCCACAATAAACATGAGCCAACAAACTCATAACATGTCATCGGGGGCATCTCATCATCGCAAGACATGCCGCAACGCCAACTTTCCTCTGTCAGGTGATGTTCTGTGTTGCTGCCTGAAGGACCTCTGCAATGGAAAAGCAGCCTTCCTGCCAAGGAATGGCGAAGGTCTCCGTGGAGCTCAGGGAGAGGGGTGCTTGGGAGAAGCAGGTGGCAGAAGCATCGCCTGTGATGGACAGTCTAGCAGAAGATGGAGAAGTGTCTGGATTTCCTCTGCAGAATGTCAACTATTTCTGTTATCATGTTCCCCTGCATGAAGTCTGAAAACACTTAATGCAAATTCAAGTCTGTTCTGTCTGTTCTTGCTTCGCTGTTCCCGTCTGCATTTCTGTTCCTAAAAGAGGTGGAGAATAAACCCAAGGGTTTTAGGAACTATTTCAGTCCCACCTCATATGTAATGACAGAAGGCTTTTTGAGATTCAAGTCTGTGATTGTTTTGGGGGCAGGGATGTATTTTTTTTTTTCTGTTTTAAACTTATTAAATCTCAGGATTTTCTGTAAAAGTAGCAAGTTTATTTGCATAAACTAACAAATAAAATTGGTTTAAGTTGTCTCAGTGAAGTCATTTAAATTCTTACACCAAGCTCAATTCTTATGCCATATATATATATTTATATATCATAATAATGTTCATATATGTGGCATAATGCATATGTATCCATGTATGACATAACTGGAGAGATTCACCTAAAAGTCAAACCAGAACTGCCAGTCAGTAGTTAAGCAAAGGTTTCCTGACTTGTCCTGCCATCGATCTTTTCTCTAGTAATGTGTTTAATGAAGTGTTTTGATAGTTCTGATACACGGATTTGAAATCTAAACGGATCTGTCTTAGATTCCATGTGAGGTATGTAGGAACGTGCCCTTTCTCCACCCCTCCCCACGGCCTCCTCATCCTCAGCACTTATATTAGCTTTGCCAGTTTTCTGTTCATGCTCATAGCTAACAATGGCCAATGTTACTTAAGTGAAATAGGCTTAAGTATGCTAACTTCAAAAAATTAATGAAAGGAAAGTCCAATAGATTATTTTTTCTTTAATAATGGATGTTTTTACATGTCTAGTACAATTCAGTTTCTGGGTTGTATTTCATGAACATGTTCAGTATGACCTTTTTTTTTTTTTTCCCTTTGGGATTTTGTCTTTAACGTCCCTCAACAATGTATGGTTTTTCCTTAGTGACTATATTTTGTTTTCAGCTTACTAATCAAAGTCTAACTTTCATTTATATCTTTTTGCCAGGAAGGATTATATTACCTGAACTAAAACTACATACTTAACTGTTATAAAGGTTGTGTTTAATTATTAATCAGTTTTTTGAAATAATCTATTTCTAGAGTTTATGTAATTCATTCATTTATTTTAAAATATCACTCTAAGGGCTGACCTAGTTGGCTTTCTGTTACTGTGATTGAAACCAAAAATAGAGTTGGTTTTAGTTTATGGTTTATTGTCCATCGTCAAGGGAAGCCAGGACAGGAACTCAGGGCAGGGACCTGGAGGCAGAACCTGAAGCAGAGGTCACAGGAACCCTGTTTATTGGTTCGCTTCCTACGGCCTGCTCAGCCTGCTTTTTTATACAACTCAGGACCACTTGCCCAGGAATGGCACCACCCTCAGTGATCTGGGTTCTCCCCTGTCAATCATTAATCAAGAAAATACCCCACAGCCTTGCCCACAGGCCAATGGAGGCAGCTCCTCAACTGACGTTCCCCCTTCCTAGCTGAGCCTAGCTTGTGTCAGGTTAACCAAAAACCTAACCAGCACAGGTTGTCAGACTGTACAGAAGCTACTGTTTGCTCCTTGATTAATACTGTTAAGCTCCTTGATAATTCATTCTTAATATATTAAAAACACGGTTATTTTATTTTCGGAATGTGTATGTGCATGTATGTATGTGTATCATGTGCATGCCTGAGGCCCACAGAGTTCTGAGAAGGGCATCAGGTCCCCTGGAACTGGAGTTAGTTCTGAGTGACTATTAGCCTCTGTGTGGGTGCTGGAAACTGAACCCCAGTCCTCTGAGGTTCATGTGCTCCTACTCACTGAACTGCCTCTTAGCCCTTCCTACACACCCATCTTTTCTGAGGCAGCACCTCTCACTAGTCTGGAGCGCACCCATTGGTCTGGGCTGCCTGGCCAGCAAGCCCCAGTCTTCTCCCGTCTCCCCCTTCCCAGCCCTGGGATTACAAGAATCTGACATTTTTGCAAAGTTCTGAAGATTGAACTCAGATTGTGATGCCAGCACTTACTGACCAAGCTAGTTCCCCAGCTTCTGGGTAATTTCTTTTTTAAATGTAGCTCTTTAAAATACAACTTTAATTTCTTTTACATGTTTGTGTAACATTTACAGTGACATCCTACAGCTTCACAGCTTCTGTGATTTAAATATTTATAGAAAGTATTTTTAAAGTGATGCCTTTAGAAGTACGTGCATGAAATACCTTATAGAAATACAAACTATAAAATCCTGCTGGTCCCGATGGCACAGGCCTGTAATACCAGCTCCTTGGGAGGCTGAGGCAGGGGCACTGTAAGTATAAGATCTTCCTGGGCTACAGAACAAGTTCCAGGTCCAGCCTGGGCAACTTAGTGAGATCCCATTTCAAAGAGTCAAAAGCAGAAACAGGGATAGTTGGGAATATAGCTCGGTGCTTGGCTGGCAAATGCCTGGGTTTGATCCCCAGTCCTGGGGCATAACATGGAATACATAAGCACACACATGCAGACACAGGTTGAAGTCTTTATAGTAATATTACTATGCGTCCAGCCAGACCCGCTCTCCTCTGCCCCCTTAACTTCCTGCAAGCTTCTTGGCTCTTGTTTTCCCAGGCCCAGCTTTGAATCAGGTCTCTCTACCTTTTCGGAGAGATTCTTGTAACTTTTCAGTTTGTCATTTCCTGTGGTCCTTCCCATCGCTTGTGTCTTAGCCTGTCCTCCTTCATACAGTATCCCTGTATCACTTAAGAGATAAATCCCAGCTCCCCCCCCCCCCTTTTTTTTTTTTTGCTTTAAAGAAGTAAAAATCCCTGGGCCGAGGAGATGGTTCGTTGGATAAAGGCACCCGTTCTCCAAGCATGAGGACTGGAGTTCTGTTCTCAGAACCCCAAAGTTGTGCAGCTTAGCACTCAGGTGACGGAAACTCGGGTTCCCCAAGGCAAATCAGTTAACTACATTGGGCTCCAGGTTCAGCTGAAGATCCTGTCAGTAAAGCAGAGGACAATCAGGGAAGACTGGCAGTGTCTCCTGCAAGCCTCCACACACATGGCACATTTCACAGGCACCTGGACACACATACACACATGAAAAAGAAATTAAAAATGACCCTGCAGAAAACCAGTGGCTTCATCTACCTACTACCCGTCCCTCAACTGTTCTTCATAGTAAAAAATAGTGGCTCTCATTTAGACTGCGGTATGAGTGAAGCTGGCTAAAGCTTTGTGTTCTGAAAATTTTCTGTGTTGTGTTCTACCAGTAACTCTGGATTTAAAAGCGATTTAGCTAAAGCTCATTACAAAATACGTTTCTTTGTTTTTTCCTCTCTGAAATTTGACACTTACAGAAAGTGTACTTTTTTTTTATCCTATGGGTTTCCATATTCCTGTTCTTTTTTAAAAATTATTATTATTAGCTTATTGTATTTTGCTTGCATATATATGTATGCACTTTGTGTATTCCTGGTACCCAGAAATAGGGGTGCCAGGAAAAGGTATTGGAACCCCTGGAACTGAAGTTACAGGCAGTTAGGTGTAAGCTGTCGTGCGGGCGCCAAGAGCCAAACCCAGGCTGTCTGAGAGGGCAACACGTGTTCTTAGCTGCTGAGCCATTGCTCCAGCCTCGCAGACATGAACTCTGTGATGGAGACGTGAAGGGATGGAAATCTAAGGTCCTTAGGCTTTTAGGATTCGGCCTCCGACTGCGTCTGTGGATCCGCTCCCATTAGTCTTGCTCTGGGTTCTAGGCTAGTGTTATCAAGCTGCCCAGATCCGGATCCCTGGCACGTCATGCCCCTGTGATTTGGTAGTAAGGTCTTTAAATAGTAGTGTTTTGGAATGTAATTTACTTATGGTGAATAATTCAATTATTTATAATAAATAACTTTTAGTGAATAATGCTATGAACACTAGGCTGTCATTTCCTTTTATTTGTGGTCCTGGGCCATCAAACTGGTCCTCACCCATGCTGGGCAATTGGTTTGTGTCTTAGCCACACTGCAGCTATGAGCTCTGTGTGCAGGTTTTTTTTTTTTTTTGTTTTTTTTTTGCATCTCAGTTTAGGATCCTACTTACTTAAGGTAATGTCCTGCTGAGTAGTGGTAGTTGCATTTCTAGACCCTTTTGTATCTTTACTTGATTCTGTTTTAAAAGAGGACATTTACATTTACATTTGTCAGTGTGTGTGTGTGTGTGTGTGTGTGTGTGTGTGTGTATGAGTGTTTTGTTCTCATTGTGGTGTGTGCTTAAACATCTGGTAGTGATTCATCGGGAGCACTTAGGAGTAACAACCAGGCCAATGACTGAAGAAGGAAAATACTGTGTCCTGTCGCTTTGGATGTAGTTTATTTCAGGGTGCCCTGCTGGTAGGTAGTGGAGGAGCTGGACTGTTATCTCACGAGGCCCTTTTGACAGCTGTAAACACCCAAGTGCTGTTTAGTTTAGCCTTATGGAACCCAGGCATTGGGCGTTCTGGCTGATCCGATCTTTGAAAAGCTACTTATTCCTTTTCTCTTTTGCATTAAGATAAAAACAGTGGACATTTCTCATACACTTTCTGCCTTTCAGCTTTTTAAAAAGCACTGTTTAAAAAGAAGACATGTAATTCAATAATTATGACCGCTTTTTAATTCACTTTTCCTGACAGTAGGGGAGTGTTTTCTCATTTTAAAATTATTCTTCTTTAATCAACATTGTATTTTAGGAGGCTGGAGGGATGGCTCAGTGGTGAAGAGCACTTGCTACTCTTGCAGAGGACCTGGATTTGGTTTCTGGCACCCATATGGTGACTTACAAACATTCATAACTCCAATTCCATATACCCTCTTCTGGCCTCCTTATGCACCAGGCATGCATTT